>NW_024544788.1:600000-1007500 GCF_018167655.1 Microtus oregoni
TCGGCGACACAGGCCCATTCTGCCTGCCTTGCTAAGTTTTGCAGCGGAACCCCACTGCCTGAATTAGCAGAAGCTCAAGTACTTGCGGTTTTGCAACAAAAGCTGCCACAGCGTCAGATTTGGTCTGTTACAAAGTGACTTGGCCGGTTGTGGTGGCCCACGCCGGTAGGATTTGCTGAAGGAGGCAGAGGCAGGAGGATCACAAGTTTAAGGCCGGCCAGGCAGTGGTAGAGCACGCCTTTAATCCCAGCACTTGGGAAGCAGAGGCAGGCAGATCTCTGTGAGTTTGAGGCCTGCCAGGCCTTGGTAGTGCACGCCTTCAATCCCAGCACTTGGGAGGCAGAGACAGGCGGATCTCTGTGAGTTCAAGGCCAGCCTGGTCTACAAGAGCTAGTTCTAGGACAGGCTCAAAAAACACAGAGACCACCACTGGCAGGAACCGATCATTGCAGGTAAAAAAATTTTCTTTTATAAATAAAATGTCTGAACACATTACTGTTCAAGAATTTAATGATTTTTTTAATTGTACCATGTGGGAGATTTTACAAGAGGTGTCTATCACCCCACATATATGGATCCTTCTGGGATTCGTAGTTTTCATTGGCACCAAATGGTTTGATAATAGAAATATGATAAAGTCTTTACGAGACGAATCCAGGATTCTTAAGGCAGAGATTGAACGCTTAAAAACAATTGAGAATGACAACAATCTTCTCAAGAATCAGTTTGAAGTTCTCCAGGCTGATAACAATCTTCTCAAGAATCAGGTTGAAGTTCTCCAGACTGATAACAATCTTTTCGAGAATCAGTTTGAAGTTCTCCAGGCTGATAACAATCTTCTCAAGAATCAGGTTGAAGTTCTTCAGGCTGATGTTAAGGAGAAATTCATTACTATGGAAGAGGGAACAGCTGATCTGGACCATAAGATTCAGTCCCTTTCTGTAGGAAATGAAACATTAACTGAGAGAATCAAAACTGCTGAATGTGACAATCGGATTTTGTTTAAAGCTTATGACAGATTGACGGAAAGATTGTCAATACAAGAAGGCACGGTTTATGCCATAAAAATTATGTCCAAAGATGAGATGTTATCTCTAACGGACAAACTTCATACTTTAGAATCCTCAATAAAGGCTTTGGAACATAATTCTGGACAGGAGATTCAGACATTGCAGAAGGCAATGGTGAATAGAATTGAAAAGATTGAGGAATTTCTAAATTCTGATGAGGAAGAGCAAAGGGTAGAAAGGAAAATTTTAACTACATCTGTGGGTAAGTCTCTCCGGGACAATTTCCACAAAGCTCTACCTACAGCTCTACCTGCCTTTCCAGTAATAACAACAGAGAAGGTGATTGGTTCCAAAAACCCTAGGGTCATCAAGGAGGATGGGAGCCTGTGCGTATGAATGATCTCAAGGAAATAAAACAGGCTGTCATGACTTTTGGGATGCAAGCCTCTTTTGTTAAAGAGATGCTAAGATCTTGGGCCACGACAAGCAGAGCAACCCCCTCAGACTGGCTCCAGCTGAGCTCTGCGGTACTCGAGAGTGGACCGCAATTGAAATGGAAATGCTTATTCAGGCAAGAGGCTAGACTCTTAGAACAGCAGGAAAAAGCGAAGGGAATTGACATTTCCCTAGATCAAATTCTAGGTGAAGGGCCCTTTTCCGATCCTCAGGAACAAGCTAATTTGGATGAAAACACACTCTCCATGTGTACTACAGCAGCCTTAAGGGCTTGGGACAGGGTACAAGACCCAGGACAGAGAATGGAATCATTTGTCAGAGTTAAACAGGGTCAGAGAGAACCCTTTAGTGACTTTTTACAAAGATTAACTAAGGCTGTACAAATAGGAATATCTGACCCAGAAGCAAGACGTATAATGATTGAGTCTTTGGCTTATGAAAATGCAAATGTGGAATGCAAAAGGATTTTGGGTCCTTTAAAGCTCAGATCAGCGCCGTTGGAAGAATGGGTCTTGCATACACTCAATGTTGATACATTTGATTATGGCACTGAAGCATGGGTAGAAGAAGCAATTTCCAATGGTAAAAGGAGACACCAGAATACCAAATGTTTTAATTGTGGAAAAATGGGTCATATTAAAAGGAATTGTAGACAACGGATTTTCAGAAATAATAATAATAATAATAATAATAATAATAATAATAATAATGCATCTTTCAGAAATAATAATAATAATGCATCTTCTAGAAATAACAGAAATAGGAGGACTCAGCCTTCAGGTTTATGTAGAAGATGTGGAAAGGGCAGACATTGGACGAATGAATGCAGGTCTACAAGAGATAGACAAGGCAACCTGATACAGCCGGGAAACGTGAGAGGGGGGGCCTCACAGGCCCCCATGGCAAACATGGTTCAGTCATATCCAGTTTCTGCAGAGAACGTGCCTCATCAGGACAATTAGGAAGCCCCATGCCTACTGTTACAAGCAATAATGATCAGAAAGATAAGTTACGTGTGTTTTGGCAAACTTCTATAAGTGATCAAAGACCTAAACTGAGAGTGTGTGTAAATGGCATTTTTATTACTGGCCTGCTGGACACAGGTGCTGATGTAAGTATCATTACCCCAGAATCTTGGCATCCGTATTGGCCTCTTCAGAATGTAAATGTTCAGCTCCTGGGAATTGGAACCCTATCTCGAGTAAGGCAGAGCAAGAGATGGGTTGAATGTATAGGGCCAGAGGGACAAATAGGAAAATTAAAGCCATATGTAGCCAATATCGCAATGAATTTATGGGGTCGTGACCTATTACAACAATGGAATACGGAAATTAACATTCCTGCTAAATCTAGAGCCTATATTTCTGAGAATAATATTAAAAGATATTACAAACGGAGAAAACCGGCCATTCGGGCTGTACAAGAACAAGCAATTGATGTCCCTTCAGAGATACCAACAGCCTTGCCTCTAAAATGGTTGACTGAGAAACCAATATGGACAAAGCAATGGCCTTTAGCTGAGGAAAAGTTACAGGCTTTAGAACAGCTGGTACAAGAACAATTAGATGCTGGACATATAGAAGAGTCTACCAGCCCTTGGAATTCTCCTGTATTTGTGGTTAAGAAAAAATCAGGTAAATGGAGAATGGTGACAGATCTCAGGGCCATCAACAAGGTTATTCAACCTATGGGCCCTCTGCAATCTGGAATTCCTTTGCCCTCTTTATTACCAAAAGGATGGCCTCTCATAGTTATTGATTTAAAGGATTGTTTTTTCACTATACCTTTGCAAAAAGAAGATAGAGAAAAATTTGCCTTCACAGTGCCTACTTACAACAATTCTCAACCTTCGAGGAGGTACCACTGGACCGTTCTCCCCCAGGGTATGTTAAATAGCCCCTCCCTGTGCCAATATTTTGTGAACCAACCATTGCAAATAATACGCAAGAAATTTCCCAAATCTATAGTATACCATTACATGGACGACATCTTGTTATCCGATTCAAACATGGATACCTTGAACAGACTGTTTGAAGAAATAAAGATACTTTTACCTAAATGGGGATTGCAAATAGCTCCTGAAAAGATTCAGAAGGGAGATTCTGTTAATTATTTAGGTTATAAAATAGGTTTGCAAAAAATTAAGACACAAAAAGCACAAATTAGGAGAGATCGCCTACGGACTCTTAATGACTTTCAAAGACTGTTAGGAGACATTTCCAGTCTACGACCAGCTATTGGAATAACACCTGATCTAATAATTCATTTGAACAAAACCTTGGATGGTGATAAGGATTTAAACAGTCCCAGAGAATTAACAGCTGAAGCAGAAAAGGAACTGACAATGATTGAGGAAACATTACAACAGGCACATGTGGACAGGGTGAATCCAGAGCTCGATTGTATTCTCGTCATACTACCATCAAAAATTTCTCCTACAGGAATTTTAATGCAGAGAGATGATATTATTTTGGAATGGATCTTTTTACCACATAAACCAAGTAAGAAACTGAAAACTTATGTGGAAAAAGTCTCTGAGTTAATTATAAAAGGCAAGCTGAGACTTCGTCAACTAGCAGGCATAGACCCAGCAGAAATTATAGTGCCTTTCACTGCTGATGAACTAAAGAAATTATGGGAAGATAATGAACCATGGCAAAGAGCTTGTGCTAATTTTTTGGGAGACATTAATAACAACTATCCAAAAAACAAGCGGCTTAACTTCATAAAGAGAACTTCTTGGATTCTTCCTCGAATCGTCCGTGATGCTCCAATAACTGGAGCCCGTACATTCTATACTGATGCCAATAAATCAGGGAAGGCAGGTTACAAATCAGAAGACTTGGATAAGGTGGAACAAAGTCCATATACTTCTGTCCAGAAGGCGGAATTATATGCCATTTTTATGGTGCTAAGGGATTTTAAAGAACCTATTAATATAGTTACAGATTCACAATATGCAGAAAGAGTTATTTTACATATTGAAACTGCTGAATTTATACCTGATGATACTGAACTAACCTCATTGTTCCTCCAGGTTCAAGATTTGATCAGGAACAGGCTTTGCCCTATGTACATAACACACATCCGATCCCATACGGGTCTGCCAGGTCCTCTAGCACAAGGTAATGCAGAAATTGATCAATTATTGATTGGTAGTGTGCTACAAGCCTCTGAATTTCATAAAAAACATCATGTTAATAGCAAAGGTTTGAAGAAAGAGTTTTCAATTACATGGCAACAAGCTAAGGAGATTGTAAAGAAATGCCCTACTTGCTCTTTCTATAACCAAACGCCACTGCCTGCAGGGGCTAATCCAAAGGGCACCCAAAGGAATGAAATCTGGCAGATGGATGTGTTCCACTTTGCAGAATTTGGCAAATTAAAATATGTACACCACACCATAGACACATATTCAGGTTTTCAATGGGCTACTGCCCTGAGCTCAGAAAAGGCTGATTCAGTAATCACACATTTATTGGAAGTTATGGCCATCATGGGTATACCTGCGCAAATAAAGACAGATAATGGTCCAGCATATGTATCTAAGAAAATGAAACGCTTTTTTGATTATTATAATATAAAACACATTACAGGTATACCAAATAATCCTACAGGTCAGGCAGTTATAGAAAGATCAAATCGTACTATAAAGGATATGCTGAACAAACAGAAAGGGACTGAAAATACCCCCAGAAATAGATTACATAATGCTTTATTAACCTTGAATTTTCTTAACGCTAATGAGAAAGGAACGACAGCAGCAGAAAGACATTGGATAATGGAAAAGTCTGCTGAACTAAATCAACCGATTTATTTCAAAGATGTGCTGACCTCTCAGTGGAAGCCAGGAGATGTGCTACGTTGGGGAAGGGGTTTTGCTCTTGTTTCCACAGGAGAAGAAAAATTGTGGATACCATCAAAATTAATAAAGTTTCGATTTGAAGAGGAGAAACCTCTTGGAAAGGAGAAATGACAACTCATCCACAATGATGATATTCATACAGGTGGTAAGAAAAACATATAGAATGGGGGCAGGGTTCTGTTCTTATCTCCACAGGAAAACACTCATCTTTGAGAAATTCAAGGGACCCTGGATGTTTGGATACTGACAGATGGAAAAATACCTGCCCAATAGGAAATATCAAGACAACTGAATGGGTTGTGTAAGTAATATTAAACCATATTTCTAAATTTATAAAGCTGGTTTTGAAGTTGGACTCTGGCTCAGTCCCTCTCCAATTCCAAGCCTATTAGTAAGAGAAAAACCCAGAGTTTCTGGAGTTTCTGTCTCATGTCAAGAGCCATGATATGGGACAGAAAGAAATATGAGTTTAGAAAACATCTTTGCTTTTCTTCATATCTATCATACTTTTCATTGAATATATCTATCATGTCTTTCATTGAATATATATATATATATATATGTCTATATATGTCTATATGATTAATGTTTAAGTTTTTCATAATGAACAATGAGTTTTTCCTGAAGTGACATTTGAAGTTTCCAGGAAGAAGATGGGGCCCCATAACAACAACTCCACCTGGTTGATATGACGTCATGATACTGATAGCGCTACTACAAGACCTGCTTTGGGTACCAGCTGCACAAGACAGTTCCAACTTGGTTAGCTGAAATGGTGCACATCTTATACAACATTTTGGCCAGACCTGCACGAAAATACTCAGAGACTATTTGCAATTTTAAAAGACATTGATCTTGAAATTTAACCATCATTTTACTTTCACAGGATCCCCCAGAAAGAACGTCGCCCCTATGACAGCTGGAAGTAATTCTAGAGAACGACGTCCCCTCTCCCAGTAAAGTTTGCCCTTGGGTTTAGGGACATCATTTAGGGGTTGATTATAATTAGTATATGATTGAGGGTTGGGGGAGGAATTTTATAAACTCAGGGATCATTTTGAAAAAAAAAAAGAGGGATGATGGGATAATAGACAAATATATTGGTATAGATTCTTGTATATTGATACAAAGTTAAATTATATTGACTATTGTACGCATGCATGTTTCTACCTCTGTTTAAAACATTTTTATGTATTGACATATATTGTATTGATATATATATATATATATATATTGTATATATTTACCATATTGCAGTGTACATTTCTACCTCTGATTAAGATACTTATATAATATTTGTGTATTGATATATATTTACCTACTGCAATGTATATTTGTACATTGTTTATATTTGGAGGTCATTGTCCTCATTTGTTTCACAGTCGTTTATTGTCTTAGTCTTTAAGTTAGATAGATATTGAGAATTATGTAGACTAATTGTCATCTAAGTTTGTCATTTATAATTAGACTAATCAGGTTCTTTAGATATATAGAGATTATACTCAGTATAGATAGATAATCTTCAACCTCTTCAAAGAGCTGTAGAAAATGGCCTTTAATCTAACTCAGAGTTTCGTGATAGTGAGACACAATTGCTCCTGGCAACACCACTCTATTCCCGAGAGAATGTTGAGCACCAAAAACACTCCATCTGGAGCCTTTCTATTTGGCAGAACTGGCCTTTGGGCAAAGAAATGCCCATACCTCAACCACTGACACAGACGCAGAGTGTGCATCAATGGATAAAACAGGACTGTCATATCCTGCCAAGACAGGGTAAGATAGTTTTGAAAAGTTCCTTGCCTTTAATAATGGTATGTCAGTTATGTTAGGCCTTAGCCAAAATTGGTTGACTCAACGTTGCAAACGAGACTTTGGGTGATTGCCCAGGTAGTCAGTTGTCTCTGTCAATTGTTGCACATTTTGGATATATCTCGTTTGTTGAGTAGTGTTTATTCCCTTCTCAGATTTTTGACTGAGTTGAAGATTATATAATTGTAGTTACTCTTTACATTATTTGGACTTCTTGAGATAGAATGTTTAGCAAAGCTTTTGTTCTCAATATTGTTTATTGTATTTATTATTTGTTGTTATTGTATGTAGTTGTATTTGGTTTAGTTCTGTCTTATTTAGACAAAAAGGGGAGATGTAGGGATAAGTCCCGCCCCTTAAGGGGCGTGTTCACCTCGGGCTAATGTCTGCCTATAAATTTGGCGAGCAAGCTCCGAGCTCTCACTTCTGCTTTCCTGGTCTCCGCGGGAACGGTGGTTCTGTAAGTCTATTTCTACATTAAAGCTATATATATATATTTTTACACTCTGTCTGCATTCATTTACGCCGTTACATATGTGGGCATGTGCATGTCTGTATTTGGGCATGTGCATGTCTATGTGGGCATGTGCATGTCTGTATGTGGGCATATGCATGTCTATGTGGGCATGTGCATGTCTATGTGGGCATGTGCCTGTCTGTATGTGGGCAGCTGCATGTCTGTATGTGGGCATGTGCATGTCTATGTGGGCATGTGCATGTCTGTATGTGGGCATGTGCATGTCTGTATGTGGGCATGTGCATGTCTATGTGGGCATGTGCATGTCTATGTGGGCATGTGCATATCTATGTGGGCATGTGCATGTCTGTATGTGGGCATGTGCATGTCTGTATGTGGGCATGTGCATGTCTATGTGGGCATGTGTATGTCTATGTGGGCATGTGCATGTCTCTATGTGGGCATGTGCATGTCTATGTGGGCATGTACACATGAGTGCAGGGGCCTACATAGGCTGGAAGAAAGGGTTGGACCTCCTGGGGCTGGAGTTACAGGAGGTTGTGAGTCGCACCACATTGGCCCTAAGGTTCTCTGGAAGAGTAGTATCACTCTTAACCTCTGAGCCATCTCTCCAGCCCCTCTCTTCTCTTTAAAAATCATTTCTAGGAATTGAACTAGAGGCTTTGCAAGTGTGAGGTACACGCACTGCCACCGAATTGCACATATCTCCAGCCTTCTTTTTTCATTTTTATGTCGAGACACGGTCTCACTAAGTTGCCCAGGCTTGTCCTGAACTCATTCTGTAGTCCAAGCAGGTCTTAAACTTGGGAACCTCTTGCTGCAACCTTCAGGGTAGCTGTGTTTATAGATTTGCCTCCCAAGGCTTTGCAAGGCTCCTTCTTCAAATATTATCACATGGGCAATACTGTTGAGGAATATTACTTTAATGTGTGTGACTTTTGTTTCTGATGAATTTGTTTAACTCTGTGAAGCTGTGATTCTTTGCCTGTCTAAAACACCTGCTGGTCCTAAGAAAGAGCTGAACAGCCAATAGCAAGGCAGGAGCAAGGATTGGCAGGGCTGGTAGGCAGAGGGAATTAATAGAAGGAGAAACAAGGAAGAAGAGAAGAGAACAAGGAGAGGAGGGCATTGGGGTCAGCTACCCAGACAGCCATGGAGAAAGAAATAAAGAAGGGTATGCAAAACTAGAGAAAGATAAATGCCCAGAGGCAAAAGATAGTCAGGATAATTTAAGTCAGAAAAGCTGGAAAGAAACAAGCCAAGCTAAGGCCAGGCATTTCTAACTAAAAATAAGCCGCCAGGTGTGATTTATTTGGGATCTGAGTGTTGCCACCCCCCAAAAAAAGGCAAAAGAGTAAAACATCACACAACATAATACTTTCCAGTTTCATGTCTACCTTAAACCTCCCCTGGCCTATTTGAAAGTTATCTGATGATCCAAGTGTCACGACACGAGTTATGCTTTGAAGACCAGAAGAATGCTTTCTGCTTTTGTTTTTGTTTTTAGGTTGTGAGATTCCATCAGGATCTTGTCTGGTGGAGTATACTAACTAGCCTTGGTTTCTTCCCAGGGTGGACTGTGCCTACCAGTCATGAGGCTCTTTCTCCTCGCCCCCATTTCAGACTCCCACTGGTGACTAAACAAGACTGTCCCCTAATTCACTCAAGTACGTTGGTCATTCCAACAGATGTACATGGGAACAATAGAGACACCATTGTGGGGTGGAGGGAAAGGACACACCAGGGCCTATGGGCCTCCCTATGGTCCAATTTGTCAACCATGTGCTCTTAGTGGTACAAATACAATTCGTGGGAATCAAACCCAATGCCTAACAAAACAGCCAACTAACTGATCTTAGTCATGTAACTTGGCCTGTTTTTTAATCTCTGGCTATAATTTGAGCTATCTTAAGAAGAGCACTATGGGGCTGGAGAGATGGCTCAGAGGCTAAGAGCACTGGCTGCTCTTCTAGAGGTCCTGAGTTCAATTCCCAGCAACCACATGGTGGCTCACAACCATCTGTAATGAGATCTGGTGCCCTCTACTGGCCTGTAGGCATACATGCAGACAGAACACTGTATACATAATAAATGAATAAATCTTAAAAAAAAAAAGAATAGGGGCTGGAGAGATGGCTCAGAGGTTAAGAGCATTGCCTGCTCTTCCAAAGGTCCTGAGTTCAATTCCCAGCAACCACATGGTGGCTCACAACCATCTGTAATGAGGTCTGGTGTCCTCTTCTGGCCTGCAGACATACACACAGACAGAATATTATATACATAATAAATAAATAAATAAAAATAATAATAAAATAAAATTAAAAAAAAAGAACAGCATTACATTTTTGTTGTATTTCTTACACAGGGCCTCATGTAGTTCAGGCTATCTTTCAGCTCTCTGTGTGGTGGAGGGTAACCTTAAACTTCTGATCCAGCTGTTCCTGCCTCCCAAGTGCTGGGACTCTAGGTGTGTTATTACACCAGAGCAGCAGCACTGCATCTAAACAATAGGCTGGGCATGGTGACTCAGTTCTATAGTGCCAGCAATTAGGAAGCTGAGACGAGAAGGTCACAAGTTTAAGGACAGTCTGGGCTACCTAGTGAGACCCGGTCTCAAAAGGATGAATTAACTTAAACAGTGTGGCAATTCTTTTTTGTTTTTTTTAATATTTATTTATTTATTTATTTATTATGTATACAATATTCTGTGTGTATGCCTGCAGGCCAGAGAGGGCACCAGACCCCATTACAGATGGTTGTGAGCCACCATGTGGTTGCTGGGAATTGAACTCAGGACCTTTGGAAGAGCAGGCAATGCTCTTAACCTCTGAGCCATCTCTCCAGCCCCCAGTGTGGCAATTCTGAGATTTAAAGCCTACAGGGGGCTGGGGAGATGGCTCAGTGGTTGGGAGCACTGACTGCTCTTCCAGAGGTCCTGAGTTCAATTCCCAGTGACCACATGGTGGCTCACAACCATCTGTAATGAGATCTGGCACCCTTTTCTGATGTGTGGGCATACATGGAGGCAGAATGTTGTATACTTAATAAATAAATCTTTAAAAAAAATAAAATAAAGCCTACAGCTTTGATAGGAATCCCAGTAGGGGTTGAAAATAGCATCCAATGGACTCTCTCCCTCTCCCCCAACTCCCCCATCTCCTGCTTCCACAATCTGAAATAAAGTTCTCCAGAGTCACCCAAAAGCTGAGGGTGAGGTTGGGCATGCGCACCCATGAATATCTCTTACTTGGGTTTAAGAGGGCAGCTGCACAGTCTTCTCTAACTAGGTTAAAAAAAAAATAAAACAACTTCGGCCTCTTCTATTTCCCATGACAACAGGCTGTGCAGTGGGCAGGAACTGGGGATCTGGAACCATATCTAGAATGGAAAGTCCAGCACCCAGACCTCATAGCGCCCAAGCACGCCCTCCCCATCTCTGTTGATACCAGTGCATAAACCATGGTTTCTCTGGAGACTCTGACACAGTTGTAATGTTGGCAAGTGGGCAAAGAACTTTTGTGTTTATTATAGCAGTGACTCCTCCCTCCTGCTTCCCAATTCGTCATCTGGGACCCAGAGGCTTCCCATACAGGCCCCTCTCGCAGACATGCCCAAGTCCAGGCATCCTGGCTGGAGGGTACCCTTTCTTTTCCCTTCCCATTCGAAAGCATGGTGACATGCAAGGGAGTGAATTTTGAGTGACACTACGTAGAGGGATGACCCTGAACCCATCAGACTTAGCTTTCTTTTCTCTTTTCTTTTCTTTTCTTTTCTTTTCTTTTGGAGGCAGGTTATATGTAACTTAGGCCAGAATAAAACATGTCATTCTCCTGCCTCAGTGCTGGGATGACAAGCATGTGCTACCACAACTAGTTTTTAATTTAGTTGTTCAAAGCGAAGCAGGGGCAAACTCTGGGCTGTTACACATAACATAGGGCCCGCAATCTCTGGGCTGCCACAGCAGCGTGCTGGAGAAGGAAACTCTGAGGCTGAATCCGCTCTAGGCTCAGCAGGAGGCCAGAGCTGAGCTGAGAGAGAGAAAGGGAGACTGCCATCACGTAGAGACAGAGCTTGGTGGGACACCTTCACATTGCGGAAAACTTATTCCTCTTTGTTTGTAGCAAAGCAAACGATAAGGCTGAGCAATGCTTGCTGACTCAGAGAATGAGCCTGGAAGCTATCTATAGAACTGAGGTCCCTGAGGTGACTACATGCTTCCAGACATCAGTGCAAGCGACACCCAGAAAGCACTTCCTGTTTCGCTACAGGCTGGGCACCTTATCCAGTTTTCTTATCATAACAGACCCTCATTTCCATCCAAATGCCCTGATTCCTGGAGAGGACAGCAGTATTTTGTTTGTTTGTTTGTTTTTTATTTTTTGTCCACACCCACACTAGGTCACAAAGAACACAACTCTACCTACCTCCCGGCCCACAGACTTGAGCCAGACTTGTTCAAGGCAGATGAAGGAAGGGCTTCTACTCAGAAACCTATCTAGGGTGGGCTGTGCTCAAGGCCAAGACGTCAGGCGAGACGGTGACTTGCTGCCTGACTATGCTGATTTGTTGGCCAATTCACAGGAGGTGGCAGCTGATGTTGTAATGACAACTTAGAGGGCACCAGCAGCAGGAAAAGTTTGCTAAAAATGGCTTTTATTACAAGGCTTTCCTGAGTTTGGCTGTCCCCTGACATTATGTCATTAGGAAAAACCGATGCCTCTCAATAGCGAAAAAGAAATTTGTTCCTGAAGCAGAGGCTTGCTGAAAGCCGCTAGCTGTCTCCTAGAAATCACAACAGCGAAGCTTTCACGGCAACAGCAGCAACACATTGCAAATCAGCCCGGGAGTGTTTGACTCTCGGCCTTCTCTCTTATTCATTCCTCTAGTGGGGGAGGTGGGGGAGGAGAGAAAAAGAGGACTCTATTTGTAAATTCATTCACACTTAATAAGGCAAATCATAACCCTGGGGCTTCAAAATAACATCACAGGGTTTGGAGAGATGGCTCAGTGCTTGCGAGCCCTGGCCGCTCCTGCAGAGGACCTGGATTTAGTTCTGAGAAGCCACAAGACTTCTCCCAACCATCTATAACTTGAGTCCCAGGTGATCCAATGCCCTCTTCTGGCTTCCATGGACACTGTACACACATGGTATTCTTGCATACATGCAGACAAAACACTCACATACCTAAAATAAAAATAAATAAAATCTTTTTTTTTAAATCTCTGTGTTCCAGCCTAAGATCCTAGAAAAAAAAATCACTGTGGTTGCCAGAAAATTGGAGGCTATTTCTCATTGTTCGGTTCATGACAATAGGGCTCAATTCTTGGCCAACAGCCCATCCCTGTGCCTCTGAGGCCAAGCTGGGTTTTTTTGGCCTTTATGGCTTTTGCTGTACCTACTGTGCTGGCATTGTTGTGGTCAGACAAACATAGTTTCCCTTTCTTGCAGTCCAGTCTGGAAGGTTGCCTGGCCTAGAACTGAAGGGTACTAAGAAGGCAGTTTGGGGGCTGGGGGGATGGCACAGTAGATAGAGTACCTGCCTGGTAATCTCAAGAATTTGAGTTCAGCCCCTCAGCACTCACAGAGAAGGTGGCTGGGCACAGCAGCTACCTGTAATCCTAGGACTTAGAAGGCAGAGATGGGGAAAACGGGACCCCCGGGCAAGCTGGCCAGCTAGACTAGGAGGTATTGGTGAGCTTCGATTTCAGCAAGAGACCCTAGCACAGTAAATACAGTGGAGAGTGATCAGGGGAGACACCCATCAACCTCTGGTCACCACAAACATGAATATAAACACCTGTATACACATATGAACACGCACAGGAGCCAAAAACGAGGAGCAAGAGAGGCCTGAATTCCCACTCCACACGCAACCTCACGTCAGCCTTGCCCTTCCCCTGGTCACTAATCTCTGTGCCACTGAGATGTCACAGCAGCCATCACTAGAAATAGAAACTAGTTAGGTTCTGGGTCCTCTGTCCCCAATACCCGAGTCTCAGGCACTCAAGAGTTAAGATCAGCACTAAGAGGGCTGATGAAGGTACTTCACCCCTACTTGCCAAAGGCTGCTCATAAGAGCACACGTCTGGAAGGTTGAACCCTGTGCCCCCACTCACATTCATGGTTCCGTTGATCTCAGTCACGGACTCGTCATCCGTGGGGAACTGATAGATCTGGACTCCATTGCTCACAAGTTCACTGGTGATTTTGATCTTGAACTTTGTCAGCTCACTCTTAGAGATGGCGTCTGACTTGGCAATGATGGGGATGATATTCACCTAGGAGAAGGAGGAACAAAGTGGGATCCTTAACTAGCAACCGACAACTCCACAGCCTAGGGCTCCCACCAGCGCCCAGAGGGGGTAGCAAGCTCAGCGAATAGTCTAGCACTGTCCACCTTTAGCCAAATAGCAAATAACAATGACGAGTACTTACTATGTGTTGGCCACTAAGCTAAGTACCCTATGAATGGCGTAGCAAAATTAATCCCAACAACTTTCCCAGAAGGCATTGCTGCCAGTGTTTTACCAAAGTGAAATTGAACCGCACAGAGGTTAAATAACTTGCCTAAGGCCACAGGGCAAATAAGTTGCAGAACTGAAATTCAAATCAAACTCAGCGTAGTCCCAAAGCTGGTAGTAACTATGAACTGTCTATCAATTCAGAACCAAGTTGGTGGGCTGTGTGAAGTCTTGGAATCAAGGTCACTGCCCGAGTGTTTCAAAGAAGAAAGATGACAGGGAATTTGTGGTTGACAATGTGACAGGCAGCCATTTGTTGGTAACGATAAGCTGTCCCAACCTGTCCAACTGAGGCTTTCCCCAGCCAGATATACCATGGATCCACGTGGGAGGAAAAAGGAAGCAGGGGCAGAACTTGATGAGGTTGAACATGTATGTGGCTCTCCTGCAGCAGCCAGGTAGGCACAAAAGACCCAGTATTACGAATCTGACCTGAGACCTATGCAGAAAAGTTAGACTGGGCTGGGCATGTGCTCAGTTGGCGGGATGCTCGCTTAGCATGAGCCCTAAGCTCCATCTTCAGCTCCACCTATAATCCCAGCACTGGAGAGGTGGAAGTGGAAGGATCAGTCCAAGGCCATCTTTAGCTATGTGGTGTGTTTGAAGGTAGCTTAAACTATACTAGATCCTGTTTTACCATCCCCTACCCCCTTAAGTTACAATGCTTGCATTTATTTCTGAGCAAAGAAAGTAGGTATGAAGGCCTAATTTCAGATAGCAAGAAAGGCCTAGTGCCACCCCAAAAGTTCAACTCACCTGAACCCTGACCCTTGAAATCCCTCCAGAAAGAGGGAAAGCTTTTATTGCCAATGGTAAAGAAATCTGCCATGCGCGTGGCTTTAGGAGACAGAGCACACTAAGCTCAGGTTCCTGAAGAAAATGGAGTTGTTCCTGCTTGCAGACCTCACTGGGACAGCATGAATGTTGCTCAGGCCCTGGACTCTGAAAGGAGCATGTGGGGGTTCTAGAACTGATTAAGTCCTGTGTCTTTTGTGCTTTTGAAGACCCCTGAAGACACATCTCACAAAGCTTGGGATGCGAGTCAAAGACCGGACCTTGTAGTTATCTCTCTTGAAGTCTTTGGGGTTAAGAGATCCAGATCTTTGCCAAGATGGAACAGCAGGCAAATCCAAGCCTCCTTGTTATTTATTTATTTTTTTGCCTAGTCCTCATTAGTCCACAATAAACATAAACCAAAAACTGCTTACTTAATGCAGCCTACCCAGCAAACAGCCTGCCACATGGCTCACTGCCGCCCTATACGGGGCCGTGCTGGGCATGGAGACATTTCAGGAACAGCCTATTATTCACAAGTAGTGAGCTCATTGCTGCAAAAATGGAAAAAACTGCTCTTATTCTGATTATAGCTGACATTCAGTTCTTATAGTGGCTATGCTACCAAATGACTACATGTAAATTAGAATTTTGTATTCTAAAATAACTTGCAGTTGGAGTTAAAGGCAAAGCTCAACTCCATTACAAGTTGTCTGACCTTGAGCAAGGTACTTGCCTCTCTGTGCCTCAGTGACTTCATATGTAGCCTCAGTGACTTCATATGTAGTAAGTAACAGCACTTAAATATACTACTAGATTATTAGAAGGGCAAAATAGGGCCCAGTCCCTGTTGCTGAAGACAACATTTAGATACGTCATCAAATATGTAGAAGTTGAGCTGGTGCCTAACTAGAGCCTTCACTGCTATTACTGGTGTTCATGCTATTGGAATGCACTTTGCACACTACCAAAGGAGAAAGGCAACCACCACCCAGCCAGCTACAAACCCTGCACACTACAATGTCACCTGCCTATGTGATATGCTGGTGCAACAGTGGCACAACTGTTGTGGAGGTAACCAACCACTGCCTAATTGGATTTAAGGCCCACTCCATGAGACAGAATTCATGCCTGACACTGCTAGACCTGAGACTGGATAGGTCATGGGCCTAGGGGAAAACTAAATACTAAGTACTAAATACTACTAAGTACAGTTGTGCTAAAAGAGCATGGCAATAAAATAACTCCTGACAACATTCTGCTATACCCAGAGATCAGTGCCTTGCTCAGCCATCATCAGAGAAGCTTCTTCTTGCAATAGACAGGAACTAACACAGAGACCCACAACAGGACAATGTGTAGAAAGTGGGACTTTGGCACTCAGTCCTAAATAGGATCCTCCCCCTCAGAGCTCAGGGATCTATGTGGAAGATGGGGTAGAAAAACGGAAGAGCCAGAGGTGATGGGTGACACCAAGGAAACAGTGTCTTCCAGACAATGGAACTGCTAAATATGTTAACTCAGAGATGGTAGCAGCACAGGTTCAAGCCAGACAGGATCCCATTGCTGAGAGAGAGGAAGTAAACACAGGCTCTGTCTCTAACCAAGAAGTAGATGATACCTACTTGGAAAGGAAAGATTACTTTTTCCCCAATGGAGTCTCACTGGGTACATTAACTTCAAGATATACCCATGGCCAGCAGTAGATGGACCACACACAGTGAACTCAATGGTGGTCTTGTAGACTTTTTGCCTCATACTGCTTCATTTGGGCTTTTCTCTTTTTCTTTTTCTTTTCTTTCTTTCATCCTTTTTATTTATTTATTTATTTTTTTTGCCTTACTGGTCTTGTACTTATATATTTGGTTTTTGTTTTCATGAAGTTTCTTTTTGTGTATTTTTTGGGGGTTGTTGTTTTTGATTTTTAATGAGAAAGGGATAAAAGATATGGAGGTGGGTGGGTGGAAAGGTGGGGAGGATCTGGGAGGAGTTGTGGGAGGGGAAAAGCATGATCAGAATACATTGTATGAAAAAGTTTTTTTTGTTTTTTTTTTTGTTTTTTTTTGTTTTTTTTTTTTTCGAGACAGGGTTTCTCTGTAGCTTTGGAGCCTGTCCTGGAACTAGCTCTGTAGACCAGGCTGGTCTCGAACTCACAGAGATCCGCCTGCCTCTGCCTCCCGAGTGCTGGGATTAAAGGTGTGCGCCACCATCGCCCGGCTGAAAAAGTTTTGATTAAAAATAAATAAAATCTAAAAATTTAAACAAAATACAATAAAAGCACCTTTGTTAAAAACAAAAGCAAACAAGCAACAATAACAAAAAACAGGGTTCAGGGGGCTGGAGAGATGGCTCAGAGGTTAAGAGCATTGCCTGCTCTTCCAAAGATCCTGAGTTCAATTCCCAGCAACCACATGGTGGCTCACAACCATCTGTAATGAGATCTGGTGCCCTCTTCTGGCCTGCAGGCATACACACAGACAGAATATTGTATATATAACAAATAAATAAATAAATACTTTAAAAAAAAGAAAAAAAAACAAAACAGGGTTCAGTGGCTAAGCTCTCGCTGCACAAGTATGAGGAGCAGAGCTTGGATCCCCTGAACTTGCAAGCATTCAGTGTGCCCATAATTCAGCCTCAGAAGGTAGATCAAGCAAGGTAGTTAGCAAGACCAGCTATATATCTGAATTCTGGTTTGGCTGAGAGATTCTGCCTCAGTGAATAAGGTAGAAGATCAATGACAGAGGATGATTCTGACATCAACCTTCAGTCTCCACATAGCATCCATATGCACATACACACATGTGTACATACATGCAAACATGCATACACACATATACAAATAGAAAAGAAGAAGAGATGAAATAACATATATGTACATAGTGCCTGGCACATGCCAAATGTTAGGGAAGGAAACTTGTAGTAATTAGGCTTTTGAAAGAATCTGATGTTCAATTTGTTTTATTTTTATGGTGCTGAGAATCAAAACTAGGGCCTTGGCTGGAGAGATAGCAGTTTATAGCAACCGATGTCTTGCAGAAGACCTAAGTTTGGTTTCTAGCACCCACTTGGTGGCTCGCAGCCATCCTTAACTCCAGTTCTAGGGAATCCAACATCCTCTTCTGAGCTCCTTCAGCACCAGGCATACAAGTGGTGTACAGATATGCATAATGCAGTAAAATACTTGAAAATATCAAATAAAATAAATCTAAAAAAATTTAAAGTAAAGAATAGTACTGTATTCCATTGCCAAAACCAGCACCCTTAAACTTGAACAGCCATCTTGCTTGCATTCGTTCTTATTGTCAAGACACTCAGGACAAAGCCATTCCTAATACTAGGAATCCAGATGGCAAAGCATATAGCCCAAATGCACGATATGTAACACCATCCTTATGGGGGAAGGGAACAGAGGGTGGGATTAGGATGCCACAAAACCTCTTCTGGAACCCAGCATCTCTTGTATATCAGATCAGTAAGAGTCCAGCTTGCTCAGCCCCAGCTCCTGCCTCATACCTTGCTATCCAGCTTGTTCATGGTTACTAGGTCCAGAGACTTAAGCGAATGTCCTGTGGGGGCAATGAAGTACAAGCAGACATGGATTCGGGAGTCATGGTAGGTGTGCAGTACTCTCCGGATCTTCAGCTCCTCCTGCAGGTAGGCCTCAAACTGAGCATCTATGAATTCCACTATAGGCTTATAGCTAGAGAGGAGAGGAGAGAAATGGTGTCAAGTGCTTGGTTTTTTTTTTTGACATAGTCAATCCCAGTTAGAAACACAATGTGTCCTCTGTAATTGGACCTCCCCCATCTAGTTAGGCTTCTCTGTGTCTTCTTGGTGGGGTCTTATACTGACAACTTTCGTTGTCTTCTTGGGCCACATGTGAACCCAATTTATTTTTTCACTGTGGAATGTCCATTAATCTCCACATCCCCATCCTCCCTCTGCACACCTCACAGCTCAGTTTAATGCCTATCTCCTTCCAAGGGCCTTCTCTTCTTATGCCCAAAATCCCTTCTGTGACCCAGCAGTGTAAAAAAAAAAAAAAACTCTACATGGTATTGGAATATTTGCTGCTGCTTTGCAGGAATCAATGTTCTCTTAGATTCGTGGTGTCTTCCTGAAGGACAGGACCTGGGAAGAGAACGCCTCTATCTTCCAGCAGCCCCAAGGCAATTTCTGGTGGGGTCTGTAGTTGGACCCTTGATCTAAGCCCATTAGATGCTTCCTGCAGCTCCCCACACCCTGCCTTGGCTTTGGAGCTCTGAACACAAGACCTCTCTGTGATCCACACTAGGGGATTCTGTCACAGTGCTGTGGGATCTTGGCTCATTCTTGCAGCAATGTGGGAAGCATCCCAATTAACAACCTCGATAGTCACATATGTTTTTTCCACTTCTTTTTGTTTTAAAGATTTATTTATTTATTATGTATACAATGTTCTGTCTGTGTATATGCCTGCAGGCCAGAAGAGGGCACCAAATCTTATTACAGATGGTTGTGAGCCACCATGTGGTTGCTGGGAATTGAACTCAGGACCTTTGGAAGAGCAAGCAGTGCTCTTAACCACTGAGCCATCTCTCCAGCCCCCTGTTTTTTCCACTTTTTTTTGTTTGTTTTTTTTTGGATTTTTCGAGACCTTTTGATCTAAGCATCCAGACAAAATTTGTTAAAGGTACGTCCCCCAATCATCTACATAGGAACCTCAGCTCACTGAGAATCCATGCAAAACTGCCCTTGGCAGTCTTCCTGACTCAACAAGACATTTATTTATTTATTTGTTGCTTTGTTTTTGAGATAGGGTCTCATTATAGCCTTGTCTGATCTGGAACTTGTTATGTATTCCAGGCCTTGAACTCACAGAGATCTGTCTGCCTCTGCTCCCCAGTGCCGGGATTAAAGGTGTGCTCCACAGTGCACAGCTGTCTGCCTCTGCTCCCCAGTGCCGGGATTAAAGGTGTGCTCCACCGGGCACAGCTCTATTTGTCTCTTTTCTAAGACAATATCTTGCTATATAGCAGAGGTGTTCTGAATGAAAATGGCCCCCAAAAGGAGTGGCATTATTAGGAGGTGTGGCCTTGTTGGAGTAGATGTGGTCTTGTTGGATGAAGTGTGTCACTGTAGGGGTGGGATATGAGGTCTCATTATGCTCAGGCCACACACAGTGAGTCAGACCACTCCCTGTTGCTTGTGAGTCAAGATGTAGGACTCTCAGCTCCTTCTCCAGCACCACATCTGCCTGCATGCCACCATGCTCCACCATGATGATAAAGGCCTGAACCTCTGAGACTGTAAGCCAGCCCATTAAATGTTTTCCTTCATAAGAGCTGTCCTTGTCATGGTGTCTCTTCACAGCAATAAAACCCTAACTAAGACAATAGCCTCATGTTATTCAGGCTGGCTTCAAACCCATGAACCTTCCACCCCCGCTTCCTGAGTACTAGAATTAAATTATGTGTACCACCACACCTGATTCAGCACAGCCTCCTAAACAATAGTAAACTGAAGGTCTATAGGCAGTTAGCAGTTGCTAGAGGGAGAGATATTTTCTTCAGTAGTGTAGCCACTGGTGAGTTGCCAGTAACTTCTGTAACTAACCCCTTATTCATGTTCCTATAAGTAACCCTAATTAAACTTGCTGGTTTTCTCATAAACACAAGGGCATAAAACAGGGAGTTGGTGAGATGGCTCAGTGGTTAAGGGTACCTGCCATCAAGCTAGAGAACCTGAGTTTGATTCCCAGAGACCACATGATAGAAGGAGAAAACTAGCTTTTGATGTTGCCCTCTGACCTTTATACATGCACTGTGGTATGCATACACACACACACGATAGTACACTTGCACACATGCACACACACAAATAAATGAAAGTGTGTTTATTAAATACCTCTATTTACAAAGATAAAAGCAGAAGAGGGGCTACTTGGGAAGGGGAAGAAGATCAATGGGAGGGGACAAAAGAGGGCAATGTGAACGAATATACTAAAGAATGCACTATGTACACACACAAAAGTCTCATAATGAAACTCATTAGCACATATCATTAATATATGCTAAGTTTTCAAGACTTCAGAAAAGATAATCAGCCCAGTTCTCCTCCCTGTCCTGGGCCTTTCCGGAAATTTCTTTCTTCCTAGCCCTATCTGCACTGAAGCCACTCCAATTGCTCCAACATTCTTTCTTTCTTTTTTCTTTTTTTTAAATTTATTTATCATGTATATAGTGTTCTGGGCACCAGATCTCATTATAGATGGGTGTGTGTCATCATGTGGATGCTGGGAATTGAACTCAGGACCTCTGGAACATCAGTCAGTTCTCTTAACCTCTGAGCCATCTCTCCAGCCCCTTTCTTTCTTTTTCTTAAATACACTTATTTATTGTGTAGGTGTGTAGGTGTGTGGCCTAAGTGTCGAAGTCAGAGGACAGTTTGCGTGAGTCAGTTTCCTCCTTTCACCCCGAGAGATCCAGGGGTGGAGGAACATCAGCTTGGTGGCAAGCATCTTTAAGCAGTGAGCCAGCCCACTTGCTCAGCCTCACCCTTGACCGCATCTCTGTCTTCCTGCTCTAACTAGGTCAGCTCAGTTTCAGCCCTACCTCTCTCCTCCTCTCCTCAGCTTGCAGGGTGCCTCTCCCCTGGAGATGCTGCCTCCCTTCAGGGAAGAAGCGTTTCTTTACCTCAGCCCAGGGCAGGTTAGTTTTCAGATCCCACTGCCACAAGAGGACATGATCAAAGGAAGGTATGAGACCAGCCAACACCTCCCACCTGCAACAGGTCCTAACCCGAGCCTTTGTGAAAGAGCCCCCTAGGAAAGGGGAGAAAAACAGCATTTAAAAAAAGAATCACAGAATCCTGCATCCGGAGAACTGCCTTCAGGAAGAGACCCAGGTGCAGGGTATCTCTGGCACCCCAAAGGAAAAAAAATCTAAAAATATTGTTCTTTCTCTCTTCCCTTGATTCCCCCCCCCAGTCAAGACCGTTTTTGAAGCACAAATGATTTCTTGGCAGCCAAGAGTCATAGAAGGTTCCTGAAGAATTCATCGTGAGAATAGAGGGCGCATCCCTCAGATGTAGCTAATTGGTAGATGGGTAGCTGCTTTGAATTACATGATCAGAGCATGGCTTTGCTTTCCTCTCTTACATAACTTCTTTTTATTTCAGTTTTTGCTTCACACAAAGGGGTGGGGGAGACAGAAGAGCCTATTTTTCTCAGCTTCCTTCCCCTTGAATCTCCGAAGCACTGTGTTCATCTTATTGCCACTGCCCCTGGCTCCCAGAGGCTGTGAAGAGGTGCATAGATCAGACCAGCCAGACAAGCCAATCAGCCACCAGAATCTGGGCTCTGAAAGAAGGGTGACTCAGCCTTGTGCTAGCCAGCTTTGTTTCGCCAGTGTCTGGTCTACTGTCTGGCATACAGTGAGGACTCCACCTACGGCTCTGAGTTCTCTCACCTTTGCCCCCATGGCTGATCTTCCCACAGTGGTTATCTCTTCTCCACGTGTGGCTATCCTTACTGGACTCCACTCTGGGGCAAAGAAAACCCTTACTTCTGTGTGCAACTGCACGACTGTTTCTTTTTTAGTTCAAAGCACTGCTTTTCTTGTGCCCCTCCCAAGAGGACGTTTCTCTATGACCCACACCCCAGTTCCATGGAGGGCTAGAGAAGACAGCTTTCTTCCAGCACTTTCCTCCCTCATCACTACAATTAACCTTTTCCCTTTTAAGGCAACAAGTTCAAGACTTTTGCAGACCATGCACGGACTTATTCTTTTCTAACGCGCATCAGTGTTTTGTCTGCCTATATTTCTATGCGCCACGTGCATGTCTTGATTCCAGGGAGACTAGAGAGGGTGATAGATTTCCTGGGACTGAAGCTACAGATAGCTGTAAGGGCCCATGTGGATGCTGGGAATTGAACTTGGGCCCTCTGCAAGAGCAAACAATGCTCTGAACTGCTGAACCATGTCTCCAGCCCTACCCATACAATTCTAAACATGGAGTTCACAGACCTCCAAGGAGCCTCTTGATAGAATTTAGAGAATTCCCAAACTTGGACAGAAACAAAATACACCTCAAACTGAACTTTGGCAGTTTCTTCAGTTATAAACCAAGGTAATCACCTATAGCACTGCTTGCAGCACCTGTGATTTTTCTGTCCAGTAGAAATCAGCCATATTTTCATTTCCCAGTCCAGTGGGTGCACATCTGTCAAAATAGCATCTACATCCATCAGAGCTTCTATATTCTGGTAATTATAACGCCTACAACTAGATACTATTATTTAAGGGCTTGACAGATAAGTGTATGGGTTACTAAATCATAGCTTAAAATATTTTGGCAACTGTACTTTTAATACAACTGGTACATTTTAGGCATTCAAAAGTTATTTTGTGAATGAGGCCAGAGACCACAGCCCAGTACTACAGGGTGCCCATTGTCCAAATACTTCTTCATTTCTGGTACTGAGATGTACTATGGAGATAGAATATTGAATAGAAAGTATTGGAAGTTCAGAGACTTTTGATATCATGACCAGGGACGCTTCTCTGAGGGTTCAATATCTGAGTTGTAAGGATGAGTCCACCAGTAAGCCCCAGTAAGATCCAGGAGAAGGGCAGGCCAAGCAACAGGAACGCAATAAGGATGCTGAGGCCTAGACCAACCTGACAAGTTTAAGCAGCAGGAAGAAATGCAGGGAGCTAAAATTTAGTGAATGAACTAGAAGCCATCAACCCCAGCTGTGCAGCAGAAACAGCTTACATGTCCATCAGCTGATGGCTGGATCAAGAAAATATGGACTATCCATACAATAAAAAGATCTTTAGCTATAAAGAAATTCTCATAGAACCTGCCGAACACATGCTAGGCCCTGGGTCCAATCCCCAACGTTAAAAAGGGGGGAAGGGGTGGGAGACAGGCACTCATGCATGGACAAATTGCATAGAATTGCATTTGTATGAATGAGGCACCACCCTGAATAGTGAAGTTCATAGAGACAGAAGAGATAGTGGTTACCGGAAGCTGAAGTGGGAAAGGAAGGCAGAGCTGTTGGGTGAAGTTTCCTTTGTGGGTGAAGCAAATGCGTGGGAACTACATAGAGGTGAAGGTTGAACAACAGACAGCAGTGGTGCTTGTGAGTGTATTAAATGCCATTGAACCATTCATCTTAATTCGTCTCACTGAGTTTTGTCAAGAACCTCAGTGGTTTGGGTATACATTAAAGTCTGAGATGTGCTGGCAGCTTTCATCTACCTGTTCGTCTCCCTCGGAGACACCACCACCCACCAGCCATCTCCAGGGTATGCTCCTCCCCACAACCACGCACCTTGAGGGGAGATAAAGGGGGCAAGCGCATAGCTCTCCCAGACAATCCCTCTAGCCAGCTCCTCCTCGATGCCAATGTATAGCCTCTCTTCCCTGGAGACCTAGCCCGTCTGCCTTTGGCCCACCCTTTCTCCCCACCCTAGGTGACTACAATGTGCCTGCTAACAATGCTAACAATGTTTGGTCCCCATACGCTGTGTGACTGCCCTCACTTCATCCCTTTGGTTCCCTCTGCTCCCTGCCCAAGAAATCCTCTCTGTAACACCCAACTCTCTGGCCAGAACCTGGTGTCCATCTAGCCATCCCATGGCTTTAATCCTCCTTTGCATGAATGATCTCCTCAGAGTGCTAATGCTTAGGAATTTGGGCCCTTTCCTTATTTCACAGGATATCAACCTCTCTCCATCTTCCCAGTCCCAGCTCCTCCGCCAAAGCTGAATCACACGGCTAGTCAATTGAACCATGTTTTTGCTTTTGAGACAGGCTCTTGCTATGTTGGCCAAGTTGGTCTTGAACTCTTGGACTTAAGCAATTCTCCTGCCTCAGCCTTTCTAGCAGCTGGGTCTACAGATGTGCAAGGATGTATCCATTAGGAAGCATTCTTATCAAAGGCCGCATCTCTGTTCAGCCCCACCCTGCTGGCCTTAGTAGAATTATCCAACTGAATAAATGGCAGAGGCTGATGACTCCATCGCTGTCAAAGTTGGCTGAAAGAAAATACAAAACTATGGGTCTTGATGTTTTTTATAAATTCATGGTCTGCCAAGTTCTATGTGGCCTGGGTCCCGGAACTCTGGCTAGGGGTAACGAGGGAATGAAGAAAGGACAGGCACACAGACACACGTACAGTGAAGCTGGGATCAGGCTGGGCTCTGCTCCCTGTAGCCCCACCACCTGGCCCCTCTGTAGGTGAACAGTCTCGGGCTGTAAACATCTGGGAGCAGGAGGCTGCGGCTGCAAGTCTTTGCACACATAGATCAATCATAGACACAGAGTCACAAAAAGGGTTTTGCCGTATCTTGTGAGCCTAGATCACAGGGATGACAGTTTTGCCAATTGTCCCACGGATTCAAGGTCTTGGGATATTCTTGACATGGCCATGCCTGTGTCAAAATACTCATTCACTCAGGACTTTGCTCACTTAGGGTCTCTTCTGCTCCCTACAATGACCTCTAACCTCATCGGAACCTTCAGGGTAACATAATAGCCCTTTTATGATGAAGGAAGGTCATTGGCTAATAAAGGAACTGCCCTGGCCCATTTTATTGGTTAGAGGATAGGTGGGAGGAGTAAACAGAACAGAACGCTGGGAGGAAGAGGAAGTGAGCTCGGAGTCTCGACAGCTCTCCTCTCTGGAGCAGACGCCTGAGAGAGACGCCATGCCCTGCTCCCCGGATGAAGCTCTGACCCAGGATGGACATAGGCCAGAATCTCCCCGGTAAGCGCACCTTGGGGTGCTACACACAGATGATTAGAAATGGGCTAAATTAATATGTGAGAATTAGCCTAGAAGAGAATGGGCCAAGCAGTGTTTAAATGAATACAGTTTGTGTGTTGTTATTTCGGGCATAAGCTAGCCGAGCAGGCGGCTGGGGTGCTGGGGATGCAGCCCCGCCGCCCCTACAACTACACTTTTACTTGGTCTTGATTGGCTCCTTTTCCACTGTACTCATTGACCATTCCAGACCTTCATTTGATTTCTCAAGCTCCAATATGATTTCTGACTTTTTCATTCTCATGATAATCTGAGAGCTTATTTTACCAACCAACTTGGGGCCACAAAGCTCATACAAATCCATCACCCATTCTTTAAAGATGGATCCACCATTCCATTTCTTTCTAATCTGAGGATGAAGTATTTCTCATCTATTCAAGGCTTGTTATCCCGTGCACATGGTTCCAACCCTTTCAAACTCTTTGGAATCCTTGCTCCATCTCCTCTCTTCCTACTGACTCTTTCCCCTCAACTTATGAACATATTTAAGTCTTCCCTCATTTCAAAAGGGAACTTGTTTTTTAACCCAGTCCAATCCTCCTCAACTCTGAACCACCCCAGCCATGTTCCTGTGCCTTCTCTCCCCTAAGCAGCCAAGTTTGAAATCTCTGCCTAGCATGGGTACTCAAGAAATATTTATGGAGAGGCTGTGTTTTCTTTTCTTTACAGGCTTTTTTTTTAAATAAAGGATCTCGTGCAGCCTGCAGCCCAAGCTGTCCTCAAACCTACTACGTAGCAAAGAATGACCTAGAATTTTATAATAGACGGTTATTAAGACTGAGAGCCACAACTAGACAACATAAACAGCGAGAGGCCCCGAGGCACTTAGCTTTAAGTGGGATGTCTTGAGCAAAGCCTTTCCCTCTAGGCTCAGTGGTGTATGTAGAAGAGAGGGAAAGACTGGAAAGGCTAAAGGTGGTGGACGCCTCCAAGGCAGCAGCGTATTTCAGACACAACAGGCCTGATACACACACGAACCCACAGAGACGGTGACAGCATACTCGAAACCAGCAGAAATTCAAGCCAGACAAAATTCCAGCCCAAAGAAGGGGGCATGCTTTCTGTCTGCTTTTTTGTTATGATTTGATGTTTTTTCCTTTTGATTTGAGTTTTTTGTTGTTGTTTTTGTTGTTATTTATTTTGTGTTCTTGTTTTTTTTTTCTCTCCCGAGAGAAAGAACATGAAGTTGGGTGAGTAGGGAGGTAGGTAGGATGTGGGAAGACTTGAGGGAAAGGAAAGAAAATGACAAGAATGGATAGTATGAAAAATGAGAAATATTTAGAGTTAAATGTCTCTGGGTGTTTAACCTGCATGCGCGTCTATGCACCATGTGGATACAGTGCCATCAGAAGCTCGAAGGGAGCATCAAGACCCCCTAGTACTGGAGTTTCAGGTGGTTATGGATGCTGTGTGGGTGCTAGGAATTGAATCTAGGTCCTCTGGGAGAGTAGTCAGTGCTCTTAACTGCTGGGGCATCTCTCCAATCCCCAGATTCATTTTTTTTAAACCACATGTATCTGTGGGGGTGAGACATGCACATGACAGTGGATGTCTGGGGAAGGGAGAGGTATCAAATCTCCTGGAGCTATGGTTATAGGTAGCTATGAGCTACCCGACATTTGTGCTGGGAATTTAGCTCTGTTTTCTGGAAAAGAAAAGACAAGTCATATGTCCTCTTAACTGCTGACCCAGCTCTCTAGCCCCAATGACCTTAAACTTTTGATCCACTTACCTCTGTCCGGCAAGTGCTGGGGTTACTGGCATGCACTATCATACCCAGATTCAAAAAGAAGTTTCCTGAAAAAAATAATCTGCTTCTTTAAAATCCTAATTCACTCTTCAACTCACTGTAGACTATTTCTACCCCACGTCAGTCTCCTAGTCAATACATCAAATGGATGCTTTTGGTATCAAATGATGAAAACTTATGGATACTGTCTTAGTTAGGGTTACTATTGCTGTGAAGAGACACCAGGACCTTGGCAGCTCTGATAAGAAAAACATTTAATTGAGGAGGCTTGCTTATGGTCTCAGAGGTTCAATCCATTATCAGGAAAGGGAGCATGGTGGCAGGCAGGCATGGTACTGGAACTGAAAGTGCTACAACCACCCCTTTGGGGCCATTTTCTTTCAAACCACCACAGACACACTATTTTCTCTACCAATGTATATCTCATGCATTTATTCATCGCAGGCTGAGCATCAACTACCTTCAGGGTGGCTAACTCACACTCGCTTGCAATGGCTTCAGGACTTAGCCTAGCCTTTCCTGACCACCCGTTTACCCATCTCTCAAAACAAGGTTTGGTCAATTGCCGTTCCTCCCTGTTTCCACACCCTGAATCCCTTATATCTATATCAGTGTACTTAGCCCCACTTTGCATAATCTGCATACATATCCATCCCCTCCACTAAGCTGAAAGCTCAGTAAAGACTGTGCTTTATATTTTAGTAATAGGCTGGTAGGATGGTTCAGAGGGTAGAGGCAGTTGCTGCTGAGCCTGACCACCTGACTTTGATGCTCTGGACCCCCATGGTAGGAGAAAACCAACTCCCACAGGCTGTTCTCTACCATTCAGGCATATACCCTGGTACCCGCTCACTAGCACAGCTGCTGTCGTGTAGCCATTTCCTTAGAAACCGAAACATCCCATATTGTGGAGAAGCCCCTTCATCCAGAAGGTAAACAACTCAAAGTAGCTTCAGGAAGTCCCTGAAACTGAGCGGATTCACTAGGCTTCTCCCTTCGAAGAATAAACAACAAAGACTGCTGAGAGGCCATCTCAGTCTAGCTAACCTACAAAGAGGACTCTTAAACAAGCCCAAGCTGCAAAGAAGACTCTCAGACCACATCAGCTGCCTGGAAGAAGCAGAAACCAGCCAAGCTTGGGAAAGAACACTCTTTAACCTGTTGAGTTGCCTGAACACTGTGCAGTATGCTTTAGGTTTCCCAGCTTTTGTTAGCTGTCTGTCACCCATGCTAGGGTGGGCTTTGGTGATGCAGCTGTCTTTGCGTCATTTCTGCTCCTGTAAGTAACCGCTCACCCACACCCCTGTAAGTAAAACCAATAAAACTTACTGGTTCACCAAGTTGGACTTTGATGGTGTCCATACCTTGGTCTATCATGGGCTTCTTAGCTGGGATGAGTAGATGTGTGTACTGTATCGCCCCAGGAAAAGTCCTGTGACACAACATTACCCTCATATGCACCATCAATCAATTAATCAATGTAATGTTTCTTGTACTGGCCTGTCTGTATACCACAGGACAGTTTGCGAGTCAGGTTAGGGGCTGGAGTTTGAAAAGCACACACACACACACACACACACACACACAGAGAGAGAGAGAGAGAGAGAGAGAGAGAGAGAGAGAGAGAGAGAGAGAGGAGAGAGACACGGGTCATCCTTGAATCAAGAATGTCCATTTTATTGTGTTCCAGGGCAGCTTATATAGTGCTCTCCTTGACTAATGGCCATGTCCTAGCTCTTGGAATTTTTCAGTTGCAAGCCCACCAGAAAAACCAAGACCCATCAGGAACTCATGAGGGACTGGTGCTCGGAGCAGCTGCAAGCACAGGAAAACAAGTTGTTTACTCTGTCAGGCAAGGGGTCACAGAAAATTCAGGGTCTGAGGGTCCGCCGTCCCCAACAGTGTCACAAGCCTCTCACATTGTTTCTGGCACACTATAGACATGTAGCAGTTCCTGTTTAAGCCTTCATCATCTCTCTATCCTCAGTTACTGCCCCTGTCCTTCTTATCTCTTTTCACACACTGTCTTATCTCTTTTCACCAGCTTTTTAAACCCACGGTTTATTCCTACTTTATCTATTTCCTCTTTTAAAACAGCATCCTTTCAATTACAAAAACAATCTATGTATGCATTCTTCCTGCCTCACTGATAATCACTGTTTTCTGTCTGCTGAATATCTTTTCAGAGCTTTCCTATATATTTATATGCAGATAGAAGATTATCTGCTGTGTGTATGGGGGGGGAATTTCCACACATGACACCATGATACAACTTCTCATTTTGTAACAGCATGACCTGATGCTGTATCCATGTGAATATAAACTGCAAATACAATCCCATGGTATAGTCGAATCACAGTTAATGTAGCTGCTTTATTGATGGACATATAGGTAGGTTAAAGGTTTTAAATATAATAACCAATGCTGCGGTGAACACTATTGCTTCCTATAAGCATGCGCTTGTGTTTTCTGGGCAACACAAAGGAAAGTGGAATGGCTGGGTCATGAATTATTCAAATTCAGAAATTTAATGGATGCTGCCAAATTTGCCCTCCCAAAAAAAAAAAATCTGAATCAATTTACACACCCACATGAATGAAATTCCCTGGTGGTACTGGCTACTATATCATCTTTTATTTTTGCAAATCTGAGAGTGAAAAAGTCATTGTTTTATTTTGCATTTCCCTAATTGCTAAGGAAGCTGAATGAGCATCATTTCAGAATGGGGATTGTTCCACTCATTTCCCTTCACGGTCAATTATCTGTTCATCACTCATGGAACTGTAGAAGCTCTTCTTATGTCAAAATCCTTTCCTATTACATAGGTTACAAATATTTTTGTTCCATCTGTAGCTTGTTTTCACTTTTGCTTTATGGTATTTTATAGTTTGAAAAGTAAAATACGCCAGGCCGTGGTGGCACATGCCTTTAATCCCAGCACTTGGGAGGCAGAGACAGGCGGATCTCTATGAGTTCGAGGCCAGCCTAGTCTACAAAGCAAGTATCAGGACAGCTAGAACCATTACACAGAGAAACCCTGTCTTGACAAACCAGAGAAAAAAAGAAAAGTAAAATACTTTTTGAAAAAAATGTTTTATTTTATCATTTTTATTTACATGCATGTGTTTGGGTATGTACATGTGAGTGCGGGTGTCTGCCACAGAGGCATAAGATCCCTTGGAGCTGGAGTTACAGGTGGTTACGAGTCACCTGATATGGGTGTCAAGAATCAAACTTAGGTCTTTGGAAAGAGCATCATGTGGTCTTAACCATCAAGTCATCGCTCCAGTCCCAAACTACTTTTCCTCTAGTTAACTTGGACCTAACAAATCTTTCCTTCTGTGATTTTTAGACTTTATTTCACAACTCAAAAAGCTTTCTGTAGCCGGGCGATGGTGGCGCACACCTTTAATCCCAGCACTCGGGAGGCAGAGGCAGGCGGATCTCTGTGAGTTCGAGACCAGCCTGCTCTACAGAGCTAGTTCCAGGACAGGCTCCAAAGCCACAGAGAAATCCTGTCTCAAAAAACCAAAAAAAAAAAAAAGCTTTCTGTATTCCCAAAGTTATAAAAATATTCTCCGACATTTTCTCTTTATATTTTTAGAGTTTGTTTTTGGTCCAAGAAGAATCTATATTTGTGGCGGTGTTTGTGTGGGAGGGTCTCGTTTTATGTTTTTCTAGATGGATGGCCCATTTTCCCAGCGCCACTTCTTCAACAGACCATTCTGGCCCTGCTGACTTAGAGATGGGACAGTTCCATGCACACATGCATCTGACCTTGTACTCACTTTCCTGTTCTATTGCCTTTGCCCTGTTCTGATGTCTCTATGTCCCATTCACAAGTAATAGTGGCAACCTAAACCAGGCAGTGATAGCACACGTCCTTTAATCCCAGCACTTGAAAGACAGAGGCAGGAGAATCTCTGTGAGTTCGAGACCAGCCTGGTCTACAGAACTAGTTCCAGGTCAGGCTCCAAAGCTACACAGAGGAACCCAGTCTCAGAAAACCAAAAGACAAAAACAAACAAATAAACAGACAGAATGGCAACCTAATTTCTACTTACAATCTCCCGGGAATGATCAGTCCTAAATACAATGTTCAAGCTGCCAAACCCAATGGACTTTTAAAATGTTTTTTTCCTTTTCTTGGACTTCATTTATATTCCCTCCTAAATGCTACATAATGCTACTCTCCTTTGAATCTTACCAGTAAAAATCATGATCATAATAATGCCTTTTACTTATTAGGTATTTATTAGCCATTCTGTGCCAGGCAAGGTTTCAGCATTCTTTTGGTCATCCATGTCAAGTATGTTATACCGCAGCCTAATAGCGTAAAGATGATTAGGTCATACTTATTTTACAGGTGACTTAAAAACTGATGCATAGACAATTGAACTATTTTGCCAAAGGTCCCTGGTCTAGCAAATGGCAATATGGGAGCTGAACCGAGGCCTGTCTGAGACCAAAGCTTAAATTCCTAGACACTCTTTTCTCTAGCCTATCTTGAAATATCTCACCCTTGGGTTCCCTTTTCTCCAGCACTCATTATTCCTTTATTCTTTCATCTATTAGTAGTAGTTGGAGTTTTTATGTGCTGGTTGGTTGTTTTTTTTGGGGGGGTGTTTGTTTATTTTGAGACAAAGGCTCACTATGTACTCTTAGCTGGCCTTGAACTCATTAAATAGGCTAGGCTGGCCTAGAACTCACAGAGATCTATCTGTCTCTGCCTCCTAAGTGGTGGAATTAAAGACACATGCCACCATACCCAGCAAACTTGTTGTTGTTGTATATGTGCGTGCATGCATACACTTGTGTGTGTGTGTACGTATGTATGTGTGTGTGTTTAATCTTAGACAGTCTCCCATAATGCAACCAAGCTGGGCTCAAACTCACTCTGAAGCTGAAACTGGCGCTGAATTCCTGATCTTCCTGCCTCCATGTTGCACGTGCTGGGATCCTACGCATGCGTGCCTCTTTGTTGACAGTGTCTCGAGTGCCTTAGGCTGGCCTCAGATTCCCTGTGCAGTGAGGATGGGATTGAACTTCAGATTCTCCTGCTTCTACCTTCCTGGTGCCACAATTACAGGTCTGTGCTATTGCGCTTGGAGGCAGTGCTGAGTATCAGACCCAGGATTTTGTGCATGCTAAGCAATTACTCTACCAACTGGAGAATATCTACAGTCTCCATTTTAGTATTTTTTAAAGATTTATTTATTTATTTATTTATTTATTTATTTATTTATTATGTCTGGATGTTTGCTTGCAGGCCAGAAGAGTGCACCAGATCTCATTATGGATGGTTGTGAGCCACCATATGGTTGCTGGGAATTGAACTCAGGAACTCTGGAAGAGCAACCAGTACTCTTAACCTCTGAGCCATCTCTCCAGCCCCATTTTAGTATTTTTGAGACAGGGTTTCACTGTGTAGCCCAAGACAGCCTCAAACTCTTGATCTTTCTGCTTCAGCCTCCTGAGGGCTGGGCTTACAGTTAGTTCTACTGTAACTACAAGGGTAGAACACCAAACATGACTCCCACCATGTTGGGTTGTTTTGTCCTTATTTAAATATATGCCACAGAAAGTGCAGGGCGTTCTGAAGTCCTTTTCAATGCAGTTGTACTTACAGATCTGTGCTAAAATGCCCCTGATAACATGTAGAAAACACTATTTTTATAGGACCCGATGGCAGTGGTCTACAGTCCCACTGTTAGAGAGGCTAGGAGAGGATTATAAGGAAGGGGGAATCACAAAGTCAAAGCCTGCCTGTGCTACGGATAGAGTTCAAAGCTAACCTAGACTCAAATAAGAAAATTTAAATAGGGCTGGAGAGATGGCTCAGAGGGTAAGAGCACTGACTGCTCTTCCAAAGGTCCTGAGTTCAATTCCCAGCAACCACATGGTGGCTCACAACCATCTGTAATGAGATCTGGTGCCCTCCTCTGGCATGTGGGCATACAAGGAAGCAGAATGTTGTATACATAATAAATAAATAAAAATTTAAAAATAAATAAATAAATAAAAGAAAATTTAAATATGGCTGGGGATATAGCTCAGAATTAGAGTGGTTGTCTAGCATGCCAAAGTCCTAGGTTCAATCCCCAGCACTTCAAGAACAAAAACAAACTGCTTTTTATTACAGGGGATTTTAGCTTACTTCATTACTGCTCCCTACCCTAATCCCGGAGAAGCTTTATCATTTCCTATTTGTGCTTGCACTATTTGAATTTTAAAAATTTATCTATCATATATTTTATTAATTCAGTTAGTTTTTTAAAGACAAATTTTCAATATGCTATGCAGACTGGCACTGAACTCTCAATCACCCTGCCTCAGTCTACCGAGTGCTATGATTACCGGCATGTGCCACCATGCCCAGCTATCAATTTAAAATCATGAGACACTACAAGGGATATTCTAGAAATCAAATGAAGTAGATTAGTGCCTACGAGGCAGTATCTGTTCAGTATTCCCAACCCTCTTGATCAAGACACTGTCCACATGCAGAATGCCTTCAACTGAAAGGACTGTGAGAAATTTTATTGAAGACTTCCTAAAGAGAATACGCAGCCAAGTGTAACACTCAGATTGTGGCCCAACTACTCAACTGACAAGGAGTAGGCTCTAAGTGATGCTTAACCAAGCAAGATTAGTGAAATAAGCAATCCTATAAAAAGAAAAATCAAAGAGTGACTGGGGCCAGTGAGACGATGCCACAGAGCAAGGCACTTGCTACAGGGCTCGATGACATGAGTTTAAGCTCAGGGTCTCACATGGTGGAAGGACAGAAGTGACTCACCAAAGTAGTCCTCCAATCTCCACACATATGCCGTGGCACCAGTATGGAGTATGTGTGCATGTCCATGCACACACAATAAACAATTCATTAATGAGTAAATTGGGAGCATGGGGGTCATAGGAGAGGGTAGGAGAAGAGAGAGGAGGAAGGGAGGGGAGCAGACAAAAATGTATAGCTCAATAAAAACAATTAAAAAAAAACAACTACTAGGGGCTGGAGAGATGGCTCAGAGGTTAAGAACACTGACTGCTCTTCCAGAGGTCCTGAGTTCAATTCCCAGCAACCACATGGTGGCCCACAGCCATCTGTAATGAGATCTGGTGCCCTCTTCTGGCCAGCAAACATACAGACAGATAGAACACTATACATAATAAATAAATAAATAATTTTTAAAAAAACCAACTACTTAATAAGTAAATGCAATTATTTCAAAAGAGAGGTGTCTTCCTTTTAGAATTTCATGTAAAAAAACAGAATTGGTTTCAGTTCTTGAAAAACTACATGTGCACTGGAGGTCAACAGTTTGGGCAGGGAAATGGGGGAAAGATAGAGGAAATGAAGGAGAACGAAAGGGAAAGCAAACTAAGAACATATGAAAAAGCCTTATGGAAAATTACTACTTTGCCAGCTAATTTCAAATAAAATTTTGGGCTGGAGAGATGGCTCAGGGGTTAAGAACACTTATTGCTCCTGCAGAGGACCTGGGTTTGGTTCCACCATCCAAGTGGCAGTTCACAACCGCCTGTAATTCCAGTTTCAGGGGCTCCCACACCCTCTTCTGGCTTCAAAGACATTACATGAACATGGTGCACATATGTACAAGCAGACAAAACATTCATGTGCATAAAGCAAAAATAAATTAAAATACAGTTTTTGAAAAAGTTTCGGCTGGAGACATGGCTCAACAGTTAAGAACACTCACTGCTCTCGCAGAGGACCCAAGTTCAGTTCCCAGCACCCGGTCTGAATGGTTCACACCCACCCGTGAGTCCAATTCCACAGGATCCGATGCCCTCTTCTGGTCTCTGCAGGCACCAGTACTCATACGCACATACATGTTGTGCAGGTGCACACATGCGTGCTCCCTGGACTGTGTTCGCACATACACACAAAATGAATATTTTTTAAAAAGAGCTTGAACAGAGGTAGGTTACACGGGTGGACAACGCTGCTCCTAGGAGACAAAAACTCCAGTGCCCAGCACAGCACACCTCTCTCTGAGTCACTGCTTTTGCAGGCCTCATAGGTTATCACCAATGTTCCTGGTTGCTCACCACAACTTAATATTAAGACCTTCTTGCTAAAGAGATCACATTATTTTACTGGACACAGAGAAATCAATGTGGAAGTGACCTGAAAATGTCTACTGGCCAACTTCCATAGCGCTGGGAGGTGCTACCCAGGCCACTAGGGAACCAAGGACACCAGAGATCTTATCCACTGATCTGCCAGCCAAGATGTGTAACTGCTACGGGGCAACTAACTACTTTCTGATTGGATCTGAGGCTGATCCACAAGATGGAATCCATGTCTGTTACTGTACACTTGGTCAGAAGCCTATGGTTGGGATAGTAACAATAGGTCAGAGGGGGAACCTGCTGCTGCTGTTTTACTGAAGGAACATCTTATCAAACCTCCTTCCAAATATTGATGTTTCTAGCCATAGACCTGTGCTGCTCTCGTCGTTGCTCAGGGAGGCTCTTTCTGCAGTGGGCAGCCGTTAGCACAGGGGCCCAGAACTCAGACTGCTAAGAAGTGACCGAGCGCTCAGCCCTAAATAGGACAGTTGCATCAACCCTCAACAATGGCACAGGGAACATCAAAGAAGACATGGAAGAATGTAAAAACTGGAGGATGGAGGGATGCTGTAAAATGCTGTTTTCTGTACACAAGAGCGCTATTGGACTCATAAGTCCAAAACAGCTGCAGTGATCTCCACAAGACCCGAGGAACAACATTCCAGCCCAGCAGGTAACGGGGCTCCTGAGGCCCTCCCCTAGCTGAGAAGCTACTGCAGATGAGGACAGCCTGGGCTACAGAGCAAGTTCCAGAGAGGGATACATCTTGTCTCAAACAAAACAAAATGAACAAAATCCCAAGTAAAACAAAACAACAACAATGAAACCAAAGACAGGCAGCAATGGCACACGCCTTTAATCCCAGTGTCAGGGATGCAGAGGCAGGTGGATCTCTGTGAGTTTGAGGCTAGCCTGGTTGACAGAGTGAGATTGAGAACAACCAGGACTGTTATGCTGAGAAACCCCTATCTCAAAAAACAAAACAAAACAAAATACAAATGCAAGCTGGGTGTAGTAGTGAACTTTTAGTCCTAGTAGTCAGGAGACAAAGGCAGGTGAATTTCTGAGAGTTCAAAGCCAGCCAAAGATACATAGTGAGAACTAACTCCAAAAACAAATAAATCAACAATTTCTCCCCGCCCCCCCCAAAAAGCCAAACCCAAGGGCTGGAGAAAGGGCTCAGCAGTCAAGAGTTTGTACTCGGGGGGCTGGAGAGATGGCTCAGAGGTTGGGGGCACTGGCTGCTCTTCCTGAGGTCCTGAGTTCAATTCCCAGCAACCACACGGTGGCTCACAACCATCTGTAATGAGATCTGGTGCCCTCTCTGGCGAGTAGGCATATATGAAGACAGAACACTGTATACATAATAAATAAAAATATTAAAAAAAAAAGAGTTTGTACTCCTTTTCCAAAGAACCCAAGTTTGCTTCTCAACACCCACATCAGGCAGCTGGCAAATGCCTGCAGCTCCCGCTCCCGGGAATCTGGTGCCCTCTTGTGACCTCCACAGGCACCTGCACTCACAGGCACATACCCCACCCATGCATACACATGAACATACATGTACACATGCTTAAAAGTAGAATAAATCTTAAAAATAAAGGGCTGGGAAGAAGGCTCGGTGAATAAAGCACATGCCACAAAAACATCTGAGTTTAGATCACCAGAACCCAGGAAAAGCTGGAGAAAGTGACACACATCTGTAATCCAAATGGTTTTACCTGGGATAGGAGGCCGAGATAGAATTCACTTTCTAGCCAGTCAGTCTGTCATATGCATAGAATAGCAACAACAGAAAAAACCCACCCTCCCAAACAAGACTAAAGGTGATAATTAACAACTAAGAGGTTGACCTCTGACCTCCACACATGCACCATGGGACATATACTATGATACACACACCTGCGCTTGCACAGACAAAGAGTTTTTTTTGATTTTTCGAGACAGGGTTTCTCTATGTAACAGTCTTAACTGTCCTAGAACTCTCTCTGTAGACCAGGCTGGCCTCTAACTCACAGAGATCCACCTGCCTCTGCTCTCTGAGTACTGGGATTAAAGGTGTGCACCACCACTTCCTGGCTTACAAACATTAAAAAAAAAAAGACTGGAGCCGGGCAGTGGTGGTGCACGCCTTTAATCCCAGCACTCGGGAGGAAGAGGCAGGTGGATCTCTGTGAGCCTGGTCTACAAGAGCTAGTTCCAGGACAGGAACCAAAAAAGCTACGGAAAAACCCTGTCTCGAAGAAAGAAAAAAAAAAGACTGTTGAGTGGGCCTTTCTGTGTGAGGGCCCTACCAGCTTTTCCTCCCCTGCCCTAGGCTTTATCATATCCTCATCTCAGCCTCCTTCACCCCTCACATGCATCCTGAAGCCCCTACAACTTCTCCTGGCTCTCCTCCTTCCTCTTTGCTTAGACTTCCTTGGTCCCTCTTCCCAATCCCCCCCACCTGCTGACGTCACTGACATCCTGAGGCTTCTGAGAAAGCCTCTCTGGCTTCTGGGCATAGAACTGACTGTTCCTGTCCTTGTGGTCTCACTGCAGCCTGTCCTTTACTTCTCTGTACTCTGTCCTTCACAGGACATACTCCTCTTGGTGGAAATTATTTGCTTAAGACAGGTCTTTCCCATGAATGCCTTGCGAGCAGAGATTAAGCCATTCCTTTTAGATTATTAAAGTACCGGAGGGCCTGGCACAGGGCTGAACAGACTCAAGGCTCCACACCCTTGTATTAGAAAGACACCCCTCTTTTGGCAAAGTATATGGAGGGGCACAGTTGTTATAGACAGGGCCCCTCCAATGATGCCCTGTTTATAAGCTGCCTGCCCACGTCATTCTAGTGAGACAGGATGGGCCCCAGAGTCTGTGTTCTCTCCAAGACTCCCATGGTAAGCCCCTTTCCTCCGTTCACCTTCCCACCCCACTGCTTTCCTTACCTGTCCTCTTTGTTGATCTGGTCCCCAAAGCCCACGGTGCTCACAATCGTGAGCTTCAGCCCCACGTTGCTCTCCTGGAGGTCATAGGTATTGGATTGGAGCTGAACACCTGGCTGTGTGTGGGTGGCCGGCTCCCCCTCAAACTTGGTGTTGAACAGGGTATCCATGAGGGTGGACTTGCCCAAGCCTATCTCCCCTGAAAAGCAGAAGATATCGCACAGTGACTATGTAGCCACATGCATGTATGAAGGAAGAAGTGTATATACATACTACAGCACTACATGAAAACCATGTAGAAGTACATAGGATATAGAGCATCAGTTATAAGACAAAGGAAAGCACAGACAGGCCAGCTGCAGATAGCTCACAATCCTAGAGAAATTTCCACATTAGCCTTCATATTTTTTTCTGTTATTTGAAGCTTTACCTTGAGCATACATTGCTTTTAGAGGCAGAGAAAGAAATGCTATATATACAGATAGAGGGGTATAATTATCTCTAAAAATAGCCTGTAAAGAAATATAATATACTTTTATTAATGCTTATCTCTGAGTAGTGCGCTTACGTATAGGTTTCATTTTTCTTTAGTTTTTCTGTATTTTTGAAGTAGAACATGTAAAGAAATAACAGTTGTTAAATAAATACCCCCTCCTCTCATGCCCTGCTTCAGGTTCTGCCAGGCCTAAACAGTGTTCAATTCCACAGATGTCACAGTTCTGTTTCCTAAGTGGGGAGACTGTCTCTAACCTTGGCTTCTCCCAGCCTACATGACCTTTCAGTGAGACCATCTTTTATCTACCGAGGAATGAACTTAAGCCACAAGTTCTTCTTACATTTCAAACAAACATTTGTTTGCTTAGCTAACATGTCAGCTGTGTGACACTAATGAAATCCGGCCACTAGAATTTCACACTTGGGCGATGAATAGGGGAAGGGTTATGGTGGACTAGTAAAGGTTTGGGGAAGTTATTCCTGGGACACTAGAGGATGCCAAACCACGGCCTAGAACCAAGGAGTCTTTGGAGAATCAGGCATCACAATCACACATTGGAGAGAAGCTAGTGTCGTGGACTTCGGCGGGAATCTGACATGAAGCCACAGCTGGGCTAGGCACTAAAACTACTTCGAACCATCTCTATGGCTTCAGATTGTATTTGTCTCCTCATCCTACCCAAGTGAATCGGAAATATTAGGACTAAAAGTCAGTAGCTAGGCTGGAGATGTAGCTCAGCGAGTAGAGTAAGGCTTAGCATTGAAGGAACTGAGCAACGTGCCGCCACCCAGATCTGTAATCGGAGCACTCGGGTAACGGAGGCAGATAAGAAGGGTCAAATCAACCTCTCTTCCATACTGGGTTTGAGACCAGCCTGGTCTTTAGAAACAGGCTTGGCAAGGTGGTACTTGCCCTTAATCCCAAAACTTGAACGACATAGATAGGTGGATCTAAATTCAAGGTCAGCCTGACTCACAGAGTAAATTCAAAGACAGCCAGGGTTACTTAGCTAGACCCTATCTCAAACAAACAAACAAGTTAATGACCTTGGATCATCCTTTGAAACTCCTCAGACCGCACAACCTTTTTTTTCCTAGCTTCCATTCCTCTTCTCCTATCTCTTCCCAAGGAAGGAGAGACTGTGTGACCTTTGACTTATCCTTGTGGTTGAACTTAGGTTTACTCTGGGTAATTTCTAGCCTGGCAAAAGTCCCCGGATATCAGCAGTACACACTTGCACACATAGAGCTGCATGATGGGGAATCAAAGCTGCTCCCTTTCTCCCTATCCGCTCAGTGTGTGGAACTATGAATCTTCCAAGCTCCTTTTATCCTAAACAATGACCTATAAAAAATTTACCTATAATGAGAGCTTTCAAGTTAGCCTGCTTCCCAAGGTCTGCAGCCCTATTTCTTAGCCAGGCATAACTGTGAGGTGAATGGCTAGGGTATACAGAAATCCTCACACAGACTGTGTTTCCAGCCAGGGTCTGCTATATCCATCAGGGACAATAATTTTCTTAAGAAGAGGCCCCTTTTTGTCCTTCCCTAAAGAAAGTAATCAGGTCCCAAGAAAGTCTGGTGCAGTGAGGTCGTTGTCATGGGAGGTGACAGACTCAGGCATGCGGGAGAATACAGCACCCATTACCCCACCAAAGTGGCACAGCTCACGGGCCATCAGGGCCAGAATCTCTGATGTGGGAATGCAAGGACGGCTGCCGTGCTCCAACTCAACTTCCCTGTGGACACCCATGTGTTTCAGGTGCGTTTCATCTAGTTTTTTTTGTAAGTCTAATGGGTTTCCCATGTACAGCCTCAACTTCATCCTCTTTGTCCCTTGAGCTCATAACTGCTGCCCCTGGCCAGCGGCAGGCTCCAATCGCCCCAGCCCTCCTGAATGGGCACACTGCCTCCACATCCTAGAAATTCCCAGAGAATCCTCTGTATCCTTGACAGTGCCTGGAGAGAGCCCTGCTTGGAAGGTCTCAGGAGCCCGGGACACACCCTGTTTGCACAGCTGGAGAAATGGGAGCTGGGCGGCCTAGGCCCAGCAGCAGGGAGGACCGGCAAGGAAACTGACCACCCAGACGCCTGCCAGCAACAGAAAGGGCTGTGGCAACTAGATGTTAAATAATGAAGGTCTGGGACAGAAGGAAGAACTCCCATGTCTAGGGAATTGCAATAAATGTAGGCATTAGAAGAAGGCAGAAAATGCAACCAGCTCCTCCGGAGACTCTTGGATGCTTCTTCTGCTCTCAGTTGCCATCAAGGGGGACCTGGAGCTGGAGGGACGTCCTCTCTCGGTGGCTGACTCAGACTCAGCCTGAGACTAGAATACTGTCGCCTTGGGCTCACTAGGAAATGTGTCTGGGGAAATGACACGTGGTCTAACTGGGATCAGGTCAGCGGATTCCATCATGCTTCAGCAAGAAGGTAGGAACTTGGCAACTGGCTTCCAGCAGGAAACTCAACGAGTCCCAAGGGCTCAATTTCCCTCCCCTTCTCCCCAGCCCTCCCAGAGCATGTCACAATGGAGAGCAGGGTTTCTTAACTCTTTGAACTCTTGTTCTTCCTCTCACTTGGCTTATTGTTGACATTGTACTGGAAACAACAATTTTTTAAAATAACAGGGGCTGGAGAGACGGCCCAGTGATTAAGCACTAGCTGCATTTGCAGAAGACTTGGGTTTAGTTTCCAACATGCACATGGCAGCTCACAGCTGGCTGTAACTCCAGTTCCAGGGGGACCAAAACTGTCTTCTGGTCTCTTCAGACACCAGACATGCACGTAGTACTCAAATGTACATGTAAGCAAACATTCATACATGTAAAATAAGTAAATGTCTTTTTTAAAACAATTTAAATTTGCTAGGTGGTGGTGACGTACACCTTTAATCCCAGCACTCTGGTGGCAGACGCAGGAAAATCTCTGAGTTCGAGGCCAGCCTGGTCTACAAAGCGAGTTCCAGGACAACCAGGGCTACACAGAGAAACCCTGTCTCGAAAGAAAGAAAGAGAAAGAAAGAAAGAAAGAAAGAGAAAGGAAGTAAGAGAGATAAATCTTTCATATGCTACCACTATGTTGCCATGTGACAAAATCTCAGCCCTGTCCCCAGTCTGGGTTCTAGTCTTTTTTCCTGTAAAAGGGGAAGGTTGGAAGAACAACAGCGGGTCTTTTTGCCTGGGAAGGGTGGTTTGGCTTAGTTTTGAGATGAGCTCTACTTCAGCCTCCCGAGTGCTGGAACTTCTAGGCATCCACCAATAGCATTTGCTTATAGCACATTTATGTGCTCTCTGCCAAGATGGCCATGAATAAATATACAGTTTCTTTTCTTTTATGTAGTGCTGCGGATGGAACAAAGGGCCTCACACATTTGAGGCAAGTGCTCAACTACTGAGGCCTACCCTCAACCTCCATAGGTTGTATTTATTCCTTACAGCAAGTTTATAAGGTAGACACTATAGTTGTTTTTTTTTTTCATTTTAGTGCTGGAAATGGAGTCCAGGGACTCAAGTCCACCAGGTTAAACAAGAGCTCTACCCCTGGCTGTGCACGGTGACACCAAGAAGCAGAGGCAGGCAGATGTCTGTGAGTTCCAGGCCAGCCTAGGCTACAAAATGAGACTCTGTCTCAAAAAAAAAAAAAGGTCTAACCCTAAAAAAAGGTGTAACCCAGTGAGCCCCTAGACACAATTCACCCTTAATTTATAGTCAGGTTAACCAAGTCATCCACTAGCTTCATGAATTTGCAAGTTCCTCCTCCTCCTCTCTGGACCCAGGTTTCCTCCTTTATATACTGTAGAGGAAATGACTGTCCAAGGTCACAAACTAATCCACAGCAGAGCCAGTATTTTCATCGAGGCAGGCAAGTAGCCAATGCTTTGAACCAAGACACTCTAGTGAAGCCACAAGCATGACCTATTGGTTCATTTAGTCGCTCAACAAGTATTTACAAAGCCTCTGTCTGATCACAGCCAGATACAATTACAGTGGCTGAAATCACAGCAAAGAACAAGATGGCCACAGTCCACGTTTGCTTGGAGAGAGGTCTCTCTCAGCTGTAAATGGTGGAACAAGCCAAGAGAAAATGCCGCTGAGTTCGACAGGGAGGTGTCCAAAAGGAAACACTCCAGGAACTAGAGTTGGCCATGGGAGTCTGTGAAGAGGGACAAGGTCATGCCTGGCTATGCGACCTTGTCCTTTCTCTTTCCTGTGCTTGCTGGGACCTGACAGACTGTGGTGCGTTTCAGCTAGCACATGCAGCTTCCTGTGCCTCTTCCCCAACTCGTGTTCTGTGACATCCATAGCTTAAAACTAGCTACGGTGGAAATAACGACACTATGCAAATCGGTGGATGCCACAAACCATGGGACTGTTTTCTCCCGTGGTGCTGTGTTAGCCAGTGACCGACCACTATGGCAGCTTAAGGCTAACACCTGCCTTTCCCAGAGATAGAGGAATGGAACATTAGCCTGACCTTCATAGACTACTAGCTACCCTTTGCATACCTCTTGCAGTAAAGCCTCAATTCTGCTTGTCCTGAGTGTGTTTTCCAAGTTCAACAGAGCCCAGTTGAGCCTGGAATCCTGAGCAGCTTCAAAGTAAATATTATCATTATGAGCCGTGTTCTTCATGGCCATTAGCATTGCCAGCACATTTAGAGGGGTAAAGGCTCTTTGGGGCTCTTTCCCTGCAGTACAAAGCACCAGGTCCCAGAACATTGGTATTACCTGCACAGGTTTCTCTCTCTCTCTCTCTCTCTCTCTCTCTCTCTCTCTCTCTCTCGTTGTTTTTGTTTGTTTGTTTCAAGACAGGGTTTCTCTGTGTAACAGCCCTAGCTATCCTGGAACTAGCTCTTGTGATGTAGGTGGGTCTTCTTTCTATGTGTTGCTTTCATTGGTTAATTAATAAAGAAACTTGGCCTGAACATAGGTGGGTGGAATAGACAGAACAGAATGCTGGGAAGAAGGGAAGTGAGGCAGTCGCCATGCCTCTCCTCTCTGAGACAGAAACAGGTTAAGATCTTTCCTGGTAAGCCACCATCTTATGGTGCTACATAGATTACTAAATATGGGTTAAAGTAAGATGTGAAAATTAGCCAATAAGAGGCTGAAACTAATGGGCCAAGCAGTGTTTAAATGAATACAGTTTCCGTGTAATTATTTTGGGTAAAGCTAGCTGGTGGCTGGGAGCCAGGCAGCAGGAAGTGGCCTGCAGCTCCTTCTACACTCTTGTAGACCAGGCTGGCCTTGAACTCACAGAGATCCACCTACCTCTGCCTCCCAAGTGCTGGGATTAAAGGAGTGTGCCACCACAACCCACAACCTGGCCTCAGGTTTTTCTTTTGAGGCCTCCTATAAGGATGTTTACAGTCACAGGGTACTCAAAATCTCCAAAGCTAAGGGGTTGGGATATGATTTTTGATGGGGTGAGGATGAGGGAATGATACCTTGCTTGGTAACTACTGTCAACCTTAGAGAATCTATGAGACTGAGGTCATATATGCTCACATCTTTATGCTTAGCTAAAAGTCATAATAATCATGGATGGAAATTATTGGCACAGTCAATTTATTGCACTCTAATTTAGGTTCTGGATTCATAAAAATTCTCTTTCCCTCCTCTCTCAATTTCAACAAACACACATGCACTTAGGCCCACATAAATGTACAACACTCTGCTGGGTGTGGGCATAAGATCAGCAGGACAGCATCAAGATAGACAATAATGTTAAAAAAAAAAAGCCTGCCCTAGCTCTCAGAGTAGCTCTCAAGGCTAGCGCTGCCATAATTTGATGCTAAAAATACTTCAGGTAAACAATTTCTGGAACCAAACAGAAGCATTTTCAAACAGTCACCAAGAAGGTAAATGTGACAGTCACATAGATGTACTAGCCATAAGAACACAGTCTCTAAAATTCCTGCAGGAGTAATGATCACCTTCAGTAACCTCACCGTGGACTCTGGGCCAAGTCCGTGACAGTTCACAGTACTATAGCTGGGCTGAGATGGCAGTCTCAGAGTCACTTGTGACCTTGATACAAGTTGAGGGTTCCCTGAGCCATGGCAAGGTTATGAATACAGCAAGAGAATGGGATGCACACACTGTAGGCGTCTTTTGACCCAGTATAGGGACTGGTTTATCTAATGGGCCTATCTATGGGCATTACAGGAGGGCAGTCATTTCCTCGAGCTTGAGAAGCAGAGAGAATGAAAAGATCTCTGACTCCTTGGGGATGAAAGGGACTTTGTTTCTTCCCTCCCTTCCCTTTTGAGAGAGCGTGCCCCAGCCCCTTCAGCAGCTTCATGCTGTCAGGTGCATGTATGCAGAAGCACTGCAGACAGCAAGAAATACCCTGGTGGGAATGTGAGTTGACTAGCCCACTCACTTCGTCTTGATTGTGGCTGCCTCAGCCTGCGGGCCCCGAGGACTCTTAAGATTCCTATGAGACATTTCCCTACACTTTGTCATCCGAGTGTCATTCTGAGTCACAGGGCTTTGTCAGTCCAGTCTATTGCTCTAGTTTGAAAGGTTGCTTATGGTGGGTTTGTCATTTTGCTTTCATCTCCATTTCAGCACAGGTCATAAGGCATTCTGGGAGGAATGCCAAGGGAATATGGTATGTGTGTGCACTGGGATATTTCAGTCATCAAATATTGTGTGAAATAAGTTGGCCATTAGCCAAAGATTGATCTTGTTAGCTAAACAGAAATTTGGTAGTGCCAATATTAGACGTGATGACATTTGTTCTTGAGGTTGATACCCTGTCTCACATTTATTTTCTATCCCTGTCCTAATTAACACCTAAACATGACTGCGAGTTAGACTTGGCAACCTCTGTGTAGACTCTAAGGCCTCTGATGTGTAATTCGACAAAGCACATATTTTTGTCTCATAGGCTCCAAAGCTGATACATGGGAATGAGTCACTTTTGCTAGAGTGAGCCTCGCTGACTGCCTGTCACCCATATTTAGAAGTGACCTTATTGCTCTGTTTGTCCTTACAAGTACAGTGAATTCCCTACAGGGAGTGACCTGGTAAAGAGTACTGGAAATAGAGGAGAAAAAAAAAACAAGAAAATGAATGACTTCAAAAAAATTTTGTTGGGTGGTGGTGGCGCACACCTTTAATCCAGCACTCGGGACGCAGAGGCAGGTGGATCTCTGTGAGTTCAAGGCCAGCCTGGTCTACAAGAGCTAGTTCCAGGACAGGCTACAAAGCTACACAGAGAAACCTTGTCTCGAAAAATAAAAAGAAAAATTTTTTGAAGATCTTTATTTATTTGTTTGTTTATTCAAGACAAGGTCTCATCATGCAGCCAATCTTAGACTCAAATTCACAATCCTCTTCCTTTGGCCTCCTAAGTGCTGGGGTTATAGATCTATACCACCACATCCAGAAGAAAAAAGAAATTTTCAGTGCATTAAACAGTAAAGCATATAATTCAGTGGTAGTTTGAATCGATGATGTGAACGAGTTCCCTAGATGCTCTATACAAAAATAAGAGAAGGAAATTATCAGAAGCCTGCAAGTGTTCCAGCCAGTGTGAAAATGGGCTTTATTATGGTATTTATGTGACCATTATGGTTCAGAAGGAGGTCGGTGAAAATATGCAGGTATACTTCTCTTTCACTGTGGGGTGAAAATTACATGTTACCACTGTGTTTGTAAATTGGGGATTTTTAAGGTTGCAAAACACATTCTTAAAGAATGAAAAGGTACTATTGTCCCTCATGTTTGTTTGATGGTACTCAATGGTTTCCAAAGCACTTTCGTGGTCTCGGGGGCTGTTGCTGACAGTGCTTACAGGCAGTGGGAGGAACAAGAGGTCAGCCAGGCCTATAGCTCTGCTTTATGGCCCTTCCAGTTCTTCCATGTTGCCTCAGCTAAGTCCCTTGCCCCCCTCAATTCTCCTCTCCCTGAGTGTGAGGCTTCTTAGGCTTCATTGAGCAGCCTGGGGGCCAGAAGAACTAACGTGAGAACCTGTTGAAAAGTCTAGCAAATGCTTCCTGTGGGCTCAATGCATTCGTTCACTTCACAAATATTATGACTCTGCTGTGCTGTGATGGGCATATCAAGTGGGCTAAAACAATGCCTTCCCATACAGGTATGCTGGTGTGTGACCGTGATCCTGACACTCGGGAAGCTAAGGTAGGAGGACTGAGAATTAAGGGCTAGCTTGGGAGACTTGTTGAGGTCCATGCCAGCCTAGGCCACATAATGAGACTCTGTCTTAAACCATAACAAAATAAAGGCCAGCAGGCAGAGATACAGGTAGGGGAATAAAAGATCTTTGTTCACATCTGTGTGATTCCTACACTGGCGTTCCAATTGTACCAAGCCCACACAACCTGCAGAGACCCGGCCGACTACCCGCCACTGGAAGGCGGGCATCTTTTTCCTCAGCCATCACCTCCCTCCTAGTTCTGTCCTGGTTCTCATCTTCTGCCGTCAAAAAGGACCTGACAGCAGCAACGGAGCCAGCCAGCCCCCCTTAACAAAATTTTCCACTGAGTCTCACAAAGCTCTGTTTTTTCCCCCAAGGTATGGCCTCCGATTCTCGTCTGGGCAGAGGGGGAAAAAAGTAATTGCAGCTGGCCGCTTACAAAACTAAACAAAGGGATAAGAGGAGGAGGAGGGGCGAGTCTGCTACTAGACGAGAATGACACATTATTTAACCTAATTACCTGCAAAGCTACATCGAGCCATTAAGGACCTATATCCTGTAATAGAGTTTCCTGCCATGGAAATACTCACCCACACACAGGATGTTGAAGCGGAAGCCCTGGCTGACTGACTTATTCACCAGCTGGTCAGGCAAGCTGTCAAACCCCACATGTCCAGCCAAGGGGACAGTTCGGCAACCTTCACCCTAATTTGGAAAGAGAGGGAGGAGAGAAGATGACAGTGTGCTTAAAAGCCATTTGGGTCTCTACACTCCATCCACACACACTCTGTCCTGTGTCAGGAAGTAACAAGCACAAAGGCCCAATGTGTCATCTCTTCCCTCAACCACACCCCCAACACACACACACACACACACACACACACACACACACACTTCAAAGCAACATGGCACATCAGCTTGGAAATCATGGATGTTTGAGTCCAGGTATCCAGTAGGTTAAGGGATAAATACCACTGTACTTCTAGACGGAACAAAGGATGTGGGTAGCTTGCCCAGGCTGGCAGTGGATGTGCCAAACTTGGATGAAAGCTCAACTTAATCATCTAGAGGCCAGGGAGCCTCGCTGAGACTCGGTTTTCTTGCACGTCCATCATATGATGTATTTTAGAGGTGATGAGAGGAGAAAACCTGTTCATCAATGCCTATAAGAAACTTAATATGTGTGCACACATTCCATAGATATTCCAAAGCCCTTGGATATCAGTGAATCTTCTTTCTCGGACCCTTTGGAGACCTACCAAGGTGGTAGCAGCGAGGTTAAGAGCACAGATTTGGGCAGGCAAGGTGGCTCAGTGGGTAAATGTGCTTGCTACCAAGACTAATGACGTCAGTTTGACACCTGGAACTCACATGGCGGAAGGAGAGAATCAGTTCCCGTAGGTTATCTTCTGACCTCCCCACTCGTGTGATACCAGCACACACACACACACACACACACACACACACACACACACACACACAATGTAAAACTAATTCTTAAAGTACAGACTTTTGAATCAGGCAACTCTGAGTCAGAGGCCAACTTCTGCAGTTCAACCTTTAACAAGCTGCTTAACCCTCAGTCTGTCCCTTACAAAGCCAGGAATTAGTAGTTAATGTGAGACTGTACAGGCCAATCCTCCTTAGGCACACAGCAATCACACTGCCTGGCACGTGGAAGGCATCCAAACAGTAGCTGCTCTTATCGCATCACTATAAGGTTATCCTTGGGCCCCACACTGGCCCATCATCCAGTAAAATGCTGTAGCTCCCTCTAGCTTGAAGGGAGCTGTCTCCGGGCTTCCTCTGGTTCCCTTGACTCCACAGGGGTCAGCCAAGCCACTCCCAGCCCTGGAAAGCAGAGGGCCAAGGCTTCTTATAGTTAAATGGTTTTATAAACAAGGAGAGTCTCAAACTCAGGCAGACTTCCAAGGAACCAAGGGGAAGGACAAAAAGGACCTGCGTGTAGTCAAGAAATATGCCAACTGCTAATGGTCACAGCCAAGGGTGGGGTGTCAGGAGAAGGGTGGGGAATGGAAGCTGGAGGCAGACGAGCTTCACAAGAATGATGGGCTATGGAAATAGGCAGAGATTCTGTGGGGTGAGGCAGCACCAAACTTTCCGTAACCAGCACAATGCCAAGAGCAACCCAAAAGGCCTTGGTTTGTGCCAGGAGGCCTGTACCAGCATCTTAGGCTGTGCCAGCAGGCAGCCCTTACACTAACTGGACCCGCTGCTCTTGACTTGGTGCAACCAGAATGGATGGGATGCGATGGTGGAGGAGCCACTCGGCCATGAATGTAGTCAGACAGTCCCTTCACCTAGTTGGGGGTCTCCCTGCTCCCATCCCTGCCATTAGATCCACCGAGAGCTTGTGATGGTGACTACCATCTGGCATGTTCATTCGCCTCTCACTTTCCTCCACACAAACTTCCAGCCGAGCGCACTCGACAGACCGCCATATGCTGTCGTTGAGTCCGGCTGATGCATTCCTTGCTCCTCACCTAGAGACAGGAGCTTCACGAGGGATGCGCGACACGTTGCTCCACACCCACTTCGCCCCTTTCCACTTCCCTTTTCCTAGTTCTCATTTTTCCTTTCTGCTTTTAAAGCAGAGTAGGCTGGAAGTTTACCTCCGCTGGTGCTCAGGCAAAGAGCCTTAAGAGCCAATATGCTCTCCCCAGGGAGCCTCCTACGTAGCAGGCTTCAAAATTGGGACAGACTCAGAGTTGAGGTTTCCTGAGCCATATTTTATCATCTCTCTCTGTCTCCAAATTCAGCATTGTGAGACTTCAAGTGCTCTGAAGTCCAAGGAATTCTCAATCTAAAGATAGCGGGGGGGGGGGGGGGGCATAGCACCTTACCTTTAAATTTCACTTCACCGTGAAAGAATTGTCAAACATGGGGCCCAGGATGTAGTTCTGTTGGTAGCCTAGCACACACAAACCCTAGGTTTAACTCCTAGCGCCACAAAAATGAGGCACGGTGGCAGACAACTCTCATGCCCAGATTCTACAACTAAGCTATACTCCCAACCCCAGTTCCTGCCCCTTTTGAGTCTCAGTTCAGTTGACTTTAACCAGCACTTTTTCTTTCTCAAGGTGTGTGGACGTCAGCCTGCCAGTTCGATCCCATTGGAGACATATCCTTCCCCTACTTTCTTGTTCTTTCCATCAGTCAGGCTGCAGACAGAATGAACTTTACAACAATTTCTGCACGCGGAGCTGGCGAGATGGCCCAGTGGTTAGGAGCACTTGCTGGTCCTGTAGAGGCTTGGTTCGCTACACTCATCATGGTTCCTAACTCCAGTTTCTGACCCCTGAGGGCACCAGGCACACACATGGGGAATATACAAATCTGCAGGCAAAACTCTGATCTCGTAGAATAAATCTAAGAAAAAATTAAATATTACATGGATCATGGCATCCCCTGCTCAAAACACCGCAAATTCCCTAAGCTCATTGCTTGTAAAGTAAAGGTTATGTTCTTCCTTTCCCTGTCTGGGGCTCTTTACATTGCTGTGGAAGATAATGGTGGGCATGTGATAGGTGTTTGGTAAATTTTCACTTGTGGGCAGGATCTCAAGTAGCCCACGCTTGTCTCAAACTCAATATATTGCAAAGAAGTTTTACTTACACTGTTGATCTCTCTGCCTCTACTTCCCAAATGCTTACATTAGTAGAAATTACCAGAAAACATAGAAATTAACAGGAAGAAAATAAAAATCATCTATCATATTCTCATTCTCCCAATATGAGCAATATGTGCATGTACTTCCTGCCAGTCGGTACACCTTTATTTAGCAAAGCGGGGTTACCGTTACCTGTTCTTTTGCACAATCTGACTTACTGCCCTGACACGCATTGTAGATGTTTTCTTGAGGAATTAACTATACTTATAAATCACTAATTCCATTAGAACAGCATCTTTGTTTTTTTTAAATATTTATTTATTTATTATGTATACAATATTTTGTCTGCATGTATGCCTGCTGGCCAAAAGAGGGCACCAGACCTCATTACAGATGGCTGTGAGCCACCATGTGGTTGCTGGGAATTGAACTCAGGACCTTTGGAAGAGCAGGCAATGCTCTCGACCTCTGAGCCATCTCTCCAGCCCAGAACAGCATCTTTGTAAAGATCCATTTTATCTTGAAAGATGTGCACATGTGTGTGTCTGTTTATGCCCGCAGAGACAAGAAGGAGTTGAATCCCTTGAAGCCAGGGTTACAGGCAAGTGTGACCCATCTGATGTGGGTGTTGGGGATCAAATGCAGATCCTCTGCAAGAGTGGTATGGATATGAGCTTTTAACCACGGAGCCATCTCTCTGGGCTCCAAACCACTATTTTTATTGGCCATGTAGCATATGCATGAAGGAGTCTGCCACCTATCCCTAATATAACTTCTACTGCTGGACATTTAGTGTTATCTCTAGATTTTCTACATAAAGAACAACAAAACAAAATAAACAGTTTTTTTTGTAGGGTTGAAAATGTCTCTATTTCCTAAAATTGAAGCCTGCTGGAGCAAAGGATTCATATTTTTTTTACATCTCTTTGTTTGTTTGTGACAGCACGCATGCCACAGTACCTGTATGGAGGTCAAGAAACAATCAGCAAGAGTTGGCTGTATCCTTCTATGTGGGTCTTTGGGGGAAAACTCAAGTTTTCAGGCTTGGTAGCGGTACCTTTAACCCCCCCCCCCGCCCAGCCATCTTGCTAGCTCCAAAGGCTCAGACATTTTAAACACTGGTGGATCACTTAGCAGAGGACAGTACTAATGTGTGTTTCTACCACTACTGTGTCTATGTTTGCGTACCCATGAAGCATCACGGGCCTTTATCTACTGGGGACTGATTCCTTGGAAAATGGTATCACATTCTTTAATCTGCACTTTATTGATGACAGTGAACATGTTAAAGGCTTTCAACTGTGTGTGTGCATTGTGTATGTAAATCATCTAAACTAAAGGTATTTAAGGCTGAGAGAAACTTTAGGAGTGACAGATGTCAAATTGGATGTGCTGTCTGAGAGGCAGTAGAGGGAGGGGAAAGCTAAAGAGTGAATATTGGAAACACCCACAGAACATGGGAAGGTAAAGGGGATTTTACCAAGAAGGGTAAATATTCAGAAAAGTAAAAGATAACCCGCTTCCTGTCATCTGAGGCAAAAATAAAACACTAAGAATTACAGAGAAGGAACGACAGATTTGCATTTAGTGATGTCACCGGTGACTTGGGGTGTTTATTTCTTTTGTGTCTTTTACCCAGTGCCCACTCTACCTAAATAAACTAGAGAACCTGGAGTCTTTGGACATGGGATGTTTGGTGTGTTTTTCTTGCTATTTACTAGGTTGAAGGAGTTAGATTTTTGTCTCAATCTCTGTGGTTAAGAAAGCATCCAAAAACATCTGTACAGTTTTTGATTTAGGAAATTCTGTCTGGAGGGTACCTGTCTTGCTTTGATCTTAAATCAAGATCATCTCTGTTCAGAGAAAAATACGTGGATGCAAATTCCAGACAGAACACTGGGCTAATTGTTCACTGACCCCAAGACAAGCCCCCAAAGTGTCTTCCCCTCTCTCTTACAGCACCGCCGGTGCCTTATCTCTTTAGTCCTTCTCCTTAAGGTGGTATAATTAATTGAGATCCTAATTACTCTGATTGCAGTTAATTGAATGTTCACTTGACTACAGTGTGCGGAAGAGGAGATGGAAGTAGAAACCTGGCCCTTACCTTGCTATCCTGACTAGCAGGTAGCACCGTGTTCATGACCGCGAATCACTAAAATCATCAACCTATCACAGGCCCACAACCACCTCTGTTCAGTGGAATTACACACAGTTGTACAAAGATTCCTGTATGAGGAAATACATTAAAGCATTGTTTACGGGAATGAAAAACTAGAAACTCCTTAAATGCTGGACAACTGAAAAAGAAATTATCAACATGCATAGTCTGGACCAATCTCTAGCCAGAATGCAGCAGGTCCATACGTACTAATGTGAATACCTGCAAGACATAGAATAAGACAGAAAACAATAGTTGTGGGACGCTATGCATAATGAGTCCCTGTACGTACAAAAGGTCTGTGTATGTATGTGTATGACGAGACCTAGACAGATGCATGAAAAGACACCAAACCAAAAGATACCAGTAGTTACCTCAGGGACAGGAAGTAGAAACCAAGGGCCTAATCAGAGGTGTAGTCAGCTTTGGTAGTGTTTGATTCTTTTCTAAACAGACAAACTCACATGTTACCTGCAATCATTTATGGATATTTTTCATAAGGAAAGGAAAGCCCTTCCTCATTCACCTTCAGAGTAGGGTAATTAGGTTAGTCTGTGAGGCGCTAAAGGAAGGCAAAATGAAAAGGTGCTCCTGAGAACTGAGAGCCCCCACTTCCCTCCTCCCAATTCCATTTCCTGTTTGCTCCTCATCTGCAGTCACCTGTGGTTTTCAAATACGTTATACCGCATTGTGTAGCAGAGGCAGAAACGCTGCTCTTGTTCTCTTCCACCTTCTCTCAAGGACACACCAATTTCAGTTTTTGATTGCATATTCATACAGTACCTATTAAGAACAATGAGTTATGGCGCTTCCAGCTGTGTATCTTTCTCCTGTTGCCGTTTTTTTTTTTTTGGAGGGGGGAAGTAATGAGTCCCAGGAACACCCAATAGGAGGACAGCTGTCCTCCACTGCCCACTGCCTCTCCAACATCCAGGGCAGAGAAAGCAAGTTAAGTGGGCCCACCTGTGTCAATCGAGAATTTCCTGTCTCTGTTCAAACCCAAGGTAGCTAAGTTAGCGCGTGTCATCCTCAAGGATGAGGAGGAAACGCCTGGGACTCATGACCTGTGACTTGGCTTTCCCTTAACTTTCTCCTCTGGTCTTCTGCGCTCAAATGCGGCCATCATTCTGGCACTGCGAAAGTGCCGGTCCCCTAGACTTTCAAAGCCAATTCACTTATCCAATGACATATGATGGAATATTAAGAAACTAATGAAAATATGTCCTAAGAGTGCTTAATAGCATGAGAAAATATTTGCCCAAAACTGTTATATAAAGCAAAACAAAACACTTACATACATGGGAGCATCCCAGTGAGCAGTGTTAACAGGTTACTTTGGTGGTAGCTTTTCTGTTGTCTTTTTTTTTCTAGAATAGGCATACTTTAGTTTTATAATCTGGAAAAAATGTTTTGATTTGAAAAAAGGCTCTATGATGATACCTTCCTACGCAGGAAAGTGGCCTCAGATATTTCAGAAAAATGTTAAACTTCAACCAGAAAGTGCTTCACACACAGAGATAATCAGCAAGTTTGGTTAAGGAAAGCCTTTAGCATCTGGGCAATTTTATTATATATAAGACATTTGTTTTTACCAGCAATACAATAAATTCTTATTATCTTATTACTACATACAATACATAACTTACTATTAAACAGTACAGCATAATTACAGAGTCGTGTAAGCCAGAAGACAAATCCTAAGTCCCGAAGCATGGCAGAAGTCCTGATGAAACCCCATTTGTAGCCTTCAGTGTTGACAAAGGAATGGAAAGTACTATACCATCCGCCTTGAGAGCCACAGAAGGCCAATAAGGGCCAAAATTTTAACAAGAAAAAAATGAAAACGAGGGTAGCCAAGACATCAGATGCCAGAAGTGTTCATGGGCTGATGGAGCAGGACTAAGAAAAGCCTTTTGCTATAATGTCCTGGGCTGGAAGAGAAAGTTAGGGAGCATTCTACGGAGGAACAAGGCTTGCCAAAGCTTCATTGGGGAAGCAGTTTAGGGGACCTCGGGGAAACGCAAAGGAGGCCATCTTTACTATCCAAGGATGAAAGCGCCTCGTTGGGAAAGCAGATGGATGAAACTGATTTTAATACCAAAGATAAATCCCAAAGTGGCTTCTCGTTCTATAAAAGGATTCATAGCAGGACTCCATTAACTAGCCAGCTTCCCTAGTGCATTTGAAGTGGGAGTCCACGGACAAACATTGGGTTGTCATGTGTCTTTTATCAAAAGTCAACAGCTATATATACCTCTGCAGACAGGCAATGTTCAAATGGGTGTTTCTACTTCACTTGCAGAAACCCTGCTGAGATAAAAGCATAGGTTCCTTCTCCAAAACTCTTTCCTCACTCAGCTCAAGGCTGAAGGAGGGAAGGGGTGGAGCTCAGCTCTGCCACCTCATTCAGAAGCAGCAGCAGACAAGGACCTGACAGAATCGAGCCTGGAGAGCAAGGAGACATAAGGACAGCACAGCTTGAGGACTGGAAACTCCCTTAAAGATCACCTAACCCAAGGCCTCTTTCTGCAAAGGGAGAAATGGAGAGTGGGGGAAGGGACTCGTCCCCCGAGTCATTCAGTGATTTAGAGGCAGAGAATGATGCTAGGATCCAGGCAGACTGCTTCTCTCAGCTGGAAAAGCTGACTTAAATACCAGATGTATTTCTTCCTGCTGCTAAAATTCCAGGCCATGAGGCTCCTGGCTTAATGCAGGTAGGAGTGAAAAAGGATAAGGAAAATGAACTGGAAGCTTGTGGGCTCACTGCAATAGCTCTGGCCAGCAGAAGGCAACCAAGGCAACCAATGCTCTGGAGGTCTGGGCTCCAGCTCTCGCCTCTCTTCTCTCCCCCCCCACTTTTCTCTCCCCTTTCCTTCTCTCTCTTCTGACTCCAACCTGATCCTAGGCTTGGCCAGCTGCCCAGCTCTACTCAAGAGCCCCAGAGCTAATGAGTCTACCTAACTCAACAAGCCATTGTCTAGGTAAAATATCTCCACTTCAGGCCAGGGGTGACCCCTGCTCTGGGTGGGTCAACGTTCCCACAAAAGCCACACATATTTCCTTCAAGTCAGGCAGTTTGACCAGTTTTCTAGGTGTTCTGGTCATTGTTACCTCCAATCTGGGTTTTGGGGATTTTTTTTTTTTGGAAAGGAAAGGTTTACCCATAGGCCTCTGGGTGAATGCCCAACTACCCTCTGGGGAGCCTGAACTTGCCTCTGCCTCCATCTGGTCTCGTTTAATGGGGATCTGAAAAAAAAAGGCAGCTCTTGCTTCTGCGCCAGTGTTCAGAGCTGGGGGCCTCTTCTGTGAGAGGAAACTGAACACCACCTTGCACCTCATCAGGGCTGAGAGGAGAGCTCTGCTCTTGTTACCCCAGGGTCCTCGTTAGGGCTTTCAGAGGATCCTGGCAGGGATAACCGGAACCCTGAGGCTTGTCCCTGAGACAGCCTGGAAATCTTTCCCTGGTCATAGGAATGACCCAACTCCAGGGCCAGCTGCATAATCCAGCAGATGGTGATGGCTGTCCCTAGTGGGGAGACGCTGGAGGAGAGGCGAAGCTGGAGGAGAGGCAAGGAGAACGTTAGTTCTCACTCTCCTGAGCATGTGGCCTCCTTCCTCTATGCAGGCAGCCCAGAAACCCACGGTTTCAAATCCCCTCAGCAGAAGCAGCCTCCTGCCAAACCGAGGAGGAAGGGGTCTGTGTTTCTAATTTATTCTGCACCCCCTCCAGTTGTTACTTAAAATAATCCATCATTACATGGCTGGTGGCTCCAAGATTTTTATTTAATGCAATATGGAAAGAGAGAGAGAAAAAAAAAGAAAGAAAACCCACACAACCCGTGACTGTGCTATCTTGGATTTAAACTGAGAATCTTTTTAACATCAGAGAGTCTCCACATCACTTAAGTCTGCTTTTCTCTGACCGCTTTGGGGATGTTGGCGGATGCAAGGAGAAGAGGGGGAAATGAGGACGTGGCAGAATTTTTATTTCTTAGAAACACCTTGGAAAGGCTAGTACCTTTAAAGAGGGAGTCTGTGTAATCTGGTGGGTGGTTCATTGTTTATCCACTGATCAGCAATTACACTTTGGATTAAGTCTCTTGCTTGCTGCAGGTATAACATGAAGAGATCAGGAATTTGTTGGGGGAAGAAAATCAAACAGATGGAAGCATTTCCAGAGAGCTAAGCATGTTACATCTAGGCAAGGCTTTCTTCTTTTTGTCCTCCCCTTTCCTCCTCCCTCCCTTCCCCATCCCCTTTTCTTCTTTCCATGGGTCTCATGTGCAGTTTCAATGCACAAACAAATAAGGGCTTTCTCTATTGTTCCTGTTAATATTAAGGCATAGCTTTGACAATCTGGAAATCTCAGCAAGTCTGCAAACCAGGGCCATTTAATTTTATAATAGTGCTTTTCCCCCCAACAGACAAACTTTCCTAATTAGTTTTGTCCAAGTTAAAGCAATTGGGTTGTTCCCTTACAGAACACAAGGTGTAGGACCATATTAGTAACGAAGCCAGCAATTAATAGCATATTTATATCAGACACTCCACAAAGGAAATGCTATGCATCTAACTGCAGATCAAATTCTCATTGCATTCTACAAACCTATTAGTCTACGATAATGAAGTTTTGTAATAAATACACCACCAACACATTTCCTGCATTTAAAATATCAAGAGGAAACTGGGCTCATTCCTGCCTCATCTGGCAGCTCTGAGAAGGGGCAGAGGTCCTCCGTGCCTTGGTCACCACTACATCCCCAGCACTTGGCACAGGACCTGGCAGAATCAGTGCCTGGTCAGTAAATGTTGAAGAATGAATGAAAACAGCAGTGGGTGAGTTGACAAAGGAACTGTTCCCAAGCAAGTGGCAGAAGTGTGATCTCACCCACCTTCACACCTACCCTTTTCCTATCCAGAACCCCTCAGGAAGTCTCTCCTCTCGCTTCCAGCTTTCATCCATAGCTGAATTAGGTCCCCTATAATGACTTTTCATGGCAGGCACTGGCTCTCCTCTTTAGCACTTAGGATAATGATAATTAAATAGGGATTTAAAAAACTTGATTATTGCCGGGCGATAGTGGCACACGCCTTTAATCCCAGCACTCGGGAGGAAGAAGCAGGTGGATCTCTATGAGTTCAAGGCCAGCCTGGTCTAGAAGAGCTAGTTCAAGGACAGGAACCAAAAGCTACTGAGAAACCCTGTCTCGAAAATAAAAAAAAAAAAACAAAAAAAACAAAAAAAACAACACTTTATTATTGTGTAAGTGTGTGTGTATGCAGGATACGGGTGGGGATTCGCAGGCCACGGCATGTGTGCGGAGGTCAGAGGGTTGTGTTGAGTCTAGAAATCACCCGACAGGTCAGGCTTCCATGGTAAATGGTTTTTGTTTCATTTTTTTCCCCACTGAGCCCTCTCAACCCTACATAAAGATATGTGTCTGCTTTCACCATTGGACTGGGAACTCCATTAAAGGACGAGATCTTTCAGCTGTCACTGTACACTCCTTTCATATTTTTTTACACACAGGGTCTCACTATGTAGCTCTAGCTGTCTTGGAACTCGCTCTGTAGATCAGGCTAGCCTCAGACTCACAGAGATGCACCTGCCTCTGTCTCTCGAGTGCTGGATTAAAGGTGTGCGCCACCACACCCAGGCCCAGCTCCTCTAATGTTTCTGACAAATCTTAGAGACACTAAACAGTCGGGAAACTGTATAATAAATTATCCCCTATTCCCTTGACTTGGAATCAATAATTTTTCACTGTTTGGAGCCATATAAACTTAAGTCAGCACTATAGCCTATGGGGTTTGGTTTTCTTTTTCTGGAGTACAATTATTACTTTTAGGGATTAAGGAAGAGCGTCAAGAGGAAAACCACAAGGTAACTGTTATCCAAAGCACCCCAGGCAGAAGTTCCAGACTAACTTCGGTTGACAGGTGAAAGTCTGTTTCAAAACAATTTTTGATTTTGGATAACAGTTGTGGATAACTGTTACTCCGATTGTAAGGCTGGAACGCAGAAGCAGGCTTCTCCTCAATGGCGGGTGGTAACTTGAGGACAGCTCCTCCAGGCCAATCCTGGCAAAGACAACTCTTGTAGTCCTTACAAGCTTTCATCAGAGGCAAGGGCTTAATGGACTATAACTGGAAAAGGCAGCGCTGTCCACATTGTGGATGGGATTTGTTCAAGTCGGACTCAAGCGCGCTCTACTTTGGAAAGCACAGTCCTGACAGTCTGAACGGAAAATGCAATACTGAATGAAAGCTAATAGACAGAGCTTTCGGTGACCACGCTGTGCCTTCCTAGGTCACCCTGGATGAGTCAGTCATGCAGCCTCTCGAAACACAAAACAATGGCAGTCCAAGTCCCCTCACAGGTGGAAGCACCCCAAGGCTCTTCTACTACTTCTTGAATTCTATCAGTATCCACAGTTTGCATCTCCAACTAGGCTGGAAGTTGGAAAGTCATGAACGATAGCTGTTACTTTTCTGATACGGTTGATAAGGGCTGGCCATAGTGTTGTGCACATCAGTCAAACAGGTATTCATAGCAATGGTGGAGAAATAGTGTTGTCACCCAGAATCCTTTGTGGTGTTCATTCAGATGGGAGGCACCTAAGTTAGGAACTTCTAAGACGCACGCACACCCAAATGTAAGCCCTACACAATAACTCCTATGCCATTTTCCTAATGATAGTCGGCCACAGTGACCCTCCAGTGACTCTGTGAAGACACCCAGACATACACACCAAGACGCTACTCCCATGGCATCATGCCTCCGAGTCTACTAAGAACATCTAAGCTTGCCACAGGTAGCCTGGCTCTCTAGTCGTCTCTGCCCCAGTCCTAGACTCATATTCCTCTGAAGAAACCAAAAGCAACCAGCCACTCAAAGTCTCCTGAGTTAATTCCAGCCTCCCCTGGTGAATTACAACCTCTTGCAGACTCAGAGGAAAGCAGAGAGAAATGACACATAAATAAGAGCTTCACTGGCTTGGGGGAGGGAGGCATGGAGAGTGACGTCAGTCTTCCCCAAAACCCATTTATCATGATAACAAAGTCTCAAGTGCTTGGGCCTCTTCCGAATTCTCCATGCAATTATGTTTTTCCGTATACAATGTGGTAAGGCCAGCCAGAGAAAACTGGAACCTCCCAAAGCAAATCAAGAGACCCTAAACCACCCCTTACTGCACCCCCATTTGCAAAACAAAGGTAAAGCAGCCTTCTGAAATGTTCCCCTTGCCAGCACAGGCCTTGCAATCCTAATCCAGGAAAGGGCAAGTGGGGAGGGCAGGTCGATGCAAATTCATTATGACAAGAAGGAAAATCACTAGTGTCATTGGGGGGGGGGTCACTAAGGATAGAGCAAGTGTAATGGGGAAACGGATCCATCTCCTCAAAACCTACGGCATCTTTAAAATGCAGATAAGAAAATTGCCCTGGTTGTCCTCAAAATATTACAATATTACAATCTCTCCAATCCCAGCACCATCGAGAATAGTCTCTTCTCTGCCTCTGCCCTTCACATCATGACTGCACGAATAGCCAGCTCTGGGCAGGGGCGGGGCGTACAAGGGCTAGAGAAGGTCTCAAATAAATGACCCTGACCTTCCAAAGCCAGACAGGAAATTTCTTTATCTGGAGAGAAAATGCTATCCGAGTCTGGATTCGGGTTTAGAAAACAAATCAATTGCAATTATACCAAATACCTAGAGGCTGCTTCCTTCTCCCGCGTTTCTACTGGCGTCGCATTGCACAGCCAGGTCTCTAAGGAAATGTGAGGTTACAAGGTTATCATTTTTCATCCGGTTGTATTCGGGGTAGTGGGCTATGCTTGCCCTACTTCGACCCCATTCTGCTTCAGCTTATGGTGCTGGTGGAATAGAAAAACTAGACTGTTCCCACAAATGGAAACATCTTCCTTTGTAACCAAACTTCTGATCTAAAAACAAACAAACATGGAGCCTCGGGTTCTTGGGTATGACTTCTCTGCACATCCCAGGCTGGAAAACTTTAGTTTTTAAAATGATTTTTTTTTACCCAGAGTTGGTGCCACCAAAAGAGAGGGAACACTACTTCTGCAGGTCTCACGCTATTTTCCTCAGTCTCTCCAGAAAGATGTCAGCTCCAACAGGTTTGAGCACACTGAACCCAAGACCGACCATCAGAAAACCACTCGGAAACGTGCCAAAATATACAGCCAGCCACCTACGGGCCGGGTGAAGTGCACCCCCCACTTCCACAGACGCACAAATTGGACCCTGAGGGGACTCAGCACAAGTGGACACAGAGGCATTTGGACGCAGGAACACACACCATAGGTGAGCACAGAGAAACGGGCCGACTCCTTCAGGGTCACATAACCCTGCCACGGGGAAGGCGGAAGGGCGCCCATGCACATATATGAGCACACACTGATACACACACAGAGGCAGTCACATATGTAATGCATATGGAGAAACCCTACTCCAGTCATTCATCTCCCCGCCCCTCACCACACTCAACCTTTGGTCCCAGGCTACCCCCAGCTCCGCAACCCGCTTTCTGAGCAAGCTGGAGTCCCAGCAGGCATCTGTGCTCAGGGGTGCCGCCAAACTAAGGGGACAGGGACCCGAGGGCTCGGTACTCATGCAGTCATTCATTCGGCAACGCCCCAGCAGCGGGGCCACAGCTGCCTCAAGGGAGGTGGAGGCGCTCACTGCAGCTCTCTCCCGCTATGCAAGTTCAGCTGCCCGCCAGTAGGCTTTGCCAGTTGCCCCCCACCCTCCTGCCACCACAGGTCTCCAGGACGTGCTGGGGACAGAGGGGACTAAGCAGCTGACCCCAGGGCAAAAGTCCCGCCTTGCCTCTGGTTCTGGATGCTACCCTGCTGCCCTCCTCGTGGTAATGGTGGTGGCTGTGGCCAAGTCTGCTCAGCCGTCCCAAGCCCCCCACCTCACCTCCCAGGCTGGGGGCTGGTACTCAAGCCCTGCACTCACCACCTGGCGAGCTATATCGGCCGCTGCCATCGCTCCTTCGTCCGCCAGGGCTGCTACCGGTGCCTCCGCTACGGGAGCTGCTGCACAGGAAACAGAGGAGCTCCTCCGACAAAGAGAAAGTGTTACACTTCGGGCGCGACCAAGTCTGGTGGGGGGAGGTGCCAGGGAGGGGCCCCCTCACCGCTGCTTCAACCCCAACCTCTTCTCTATCGCCCACCCCCTCGGAGTAGGGTGTGGGGAGGGGACGGATTGGCCGCGCTACCTTCCCCTAGGGCGAGCCCAGTTCCAGTTCTCTCTGCAACCCCAGCTTCGGCCTCCGTGAAGGGGGCGGGGGCTCCCCTCGGTGACCACGTCCTCCGCCCCCCCTCCCTGCCGCTACTGGGCTCCGTGGTACGTCCCGACCTCTGCTGAATTGTCACACACACACACACACACACACACACACACACACACCCCTGTTCTCCCTTATATCCCTGAGCCCCCAGACTCGAGGCTGGAAGGGAGTCCCGGCCCTTCCCCCGCTCTCTTTTCCCAGCCCCCATAACCTTTCATGCTCCCCACTGAGAACCCCAGGTACTTGGCTGGGGGCACTGGCCTCTGGAGTCTCAATGCTTCACTGTAGTCCATCCTAACTAACCAAGTTATCTTCTTGGCCCGGGAAGGTTGGGGCGCGGGGGGGGGGGGTGCAGCAGGGCAAGGGTTGCAGCACCTGCAGCACCTGCAGCGCCACCACATTCAAGCTCAGAAATGGAGCTTTAATGGGGGAGCCGCACTGCAGCCCCACAACTGACCTATTGCTTGTAGAGGACATCTTTCCTGTCCTGAGGTTCCCAAGCCATGGTCGCAGGAGGCTGTAATTTCCGTGGAGCCTGGCTCCCCACTACTGTACCTAATAAGAACTGACCTCACTGGTTCCCCTCTGGTCCCTGCCCTCAGTGTGAGCAGGGTAAACAGGGAGGCAGAGCATTCAACCTTCTAGGGTAGGGAGCCAGAAGGGAGTCTCAGGGTGGGAACTGGAGGTCTCTAGCTCTGTTGAGCCAGATGGAGTTACAGGAGGGGTGTTCTGTCCAGCTCCAATTGCTCCTCAATCCTGATTCAGCCCAGGACCACATGACCTACCTGGCACAGAGCACATAACTTCCAGAATCTAGAACTATGCCTGGCTGCTCCCCTTTTCCTTAGAGCCAGCTGTGATTGCTAGCGCGTTTTCCCACCTCCCCAGACCTCTCTGTCTTGGGATCGCCTATTTGATGGCTCCCTGTGATTGATGAACTTGGCATGATATGGTTTGTCAGAGGCCCAAGAGGGACACCCTATTCCTCAAAATCATAGGATCTTAGGTCTCTCTCTCTCTTGAAGTCAGCAAGAGAGAGAGAGAGAGAGAGAGAGAGAGAGAGAGAGAGAGAGAACGAACCTAGGAGAGGGATCTCACACAAAGGCCAAGCCTAGAAAATATGGGGAGAAAGGAGGCAGGGAACCAATGTAACCACAAAAGAACTCCCTGGTCCTTCATTCAGCCTGGCAGTGAATTCTTCTCAGGTCCTCTGGGGAACTCTTTATGTCACTTACACACCTTGACAACAAGGGCTCTATGAAACATGTCCCCAGTGCCTAATGTGCTATTCCATTCAGTGATTCCAGAGCAGAGGAGAGTGGCATACAGAGAAGGTGGCAGGAGGGGCAGCCATGAAGAACCAAGTATTCAGCCGGGAGGTGACTCAAGAGAGTGGACCAAAGAGAAGGGCCTGGCACAATCAGAGACCCACAGGGTGGGTGACAGGAACAAGGAAGAGGAACAGCTGTAGTTCCTGAGACCCTCAGGAACACTTGGGGAACGGTTAGGCCCTGGACTGGTTATAGCACAAACACATAAAACCAAGGCTAAAATTGAGGAACTGCTTTAAGGCTTGGGCCTCAACCCGATGGGGGTGGGGAATCAGAGATCTTGGCTACTTCCAGGCTAGGCTTCCAGTAGGCAGTACTTGAGTCGTCCCTAAGAAAGGCTGGAGTGTTGTGGCACACACGACAAAGGCCCAGGCCAAGCACTGTTTTTGGCGGCACTGCCTTCCCCTAGGGCTGGCCCAGTTCCAGTTCTCTCTGCAACCCCAGCCTCGGCCACCTCTGTGAAGGGGGCGGGGCTCCCCTTGGTGACCAAGTCTTCTGCCCCTCCCCTCCCTGCTCCTACTGGGTTCCATAAGAGCTGCTGCCAGGATGGTTGAGCAGGAGGCCAAAATGGGATTGTGGGGCTCCCCAGGAGTCCTACCGGCCTCTACCCCAACACACACCCCACATACCATCTAGCTCCCAGCACTGGGGACACTTCAGCACAGATACCTTGGTGAGCTAAGCCTGTGTCACACTTAGCTTCCTGTCCCCAGAGGCTATCAGAGCCCTAGCGAGGTCTCTCTACAGTCCTGAACCTCCCAGCCTGGGATAGTGTGTAATTCAAGTCTCCTGCAATGCCTTTGTTCCTTACTTACTTACCTGCTGTCCATCTCTACAAAGAACACTCAGTATTCCAGAGCTTTGGGAACTGCCCAGGCCTGTGCCTCCCAGGCCTCCCAGTCCTCGGTGCTGGTCACCTTATAAGGCACAGGACAGGCAGAAAGGCTGAAAGGAGATAGCAGAGGGCCTCAGTTAGTAATTTTATTCCTCTTCTCCTTCTTTCATGATAGGAAAAAGAACTTCAGGGGATAAGACTAAAATACAGAGGTTAGGGGAGGAGAACGGCCACTCAATTGATTGGTAGACCACTTGCCTGGAATACAGGAAGCCTTGGATCTGGATCCCAGCAGCGTGCATCTCAACTGTGCTATAATCCTAGCCTGCCTGTGCTCTCCGCACTCCAGAAGTGGAAGCAAGGTTATTCTAGCTGGTTAGTCTAGCAGAAGCAAGGCTATTCTAACTACAAGTTAAGCTCAAGGCTAGCTTGGCCTAAGTGAGTTTCTGTCTTAATTTTTTAAAAGAAGAAGGAGGAGGAGGAGAAAGAGGAAGAGGGGGAGACTTTATGAAGAGGAATTTCTGGACTCGTAAGCACTACCACGAACATATGTGCATATCTAATGGGGCATCTTTGTGGCACCCTGGCTACCAAGGCCCTGCACAGGACAGTTTCTGGCAGGTGCTTAGTCAATGGTTGCTGAGTGAAGAAATTAACAGAGACGTGTAAATGAGTTATTCTCACATTTCTACTTTCCTGAAGGAAGCTGGAGCAAGCCACAACTTCCTTAGGGTCAGCAGGTGACTGTTAATGTCTGTGAAGCCACAGTCTTCTGCCTGAGAGGGGAAATGGCTCGCCTGTTAGGTAGGAATGGCTCCTAATTGGAGCCAACATTTACAGTCAAGCTTTACAGAGATCACTGTGACGGATGAGGTGGGGTGCTAATACCGGATAAGATGTGGGGGTGGGGGGAGCGCATAACCGTGCCATGCAGCCAAAAGCTCAGGAAACGCCATTATCCCGAAACTGAGGCTTTATGAGAGGAGAAAATGAAAGCCAGCGGAATTGGTCTCAGGTAAGTAGAAAAGCATTCAGAATGATCTAAGATCAGGAAGTTGGAGAAGGAAGCAAAAACAAAGTGATCAAGACAGCACCAATTGCATTAGAAAATCAGTTAAAAGCTGGAAGCCAAGCAGTGGTGGTGCATGCCTTCGATCCCAGCAATCAGGAGGCAGAGGCAGTCAGGTCTCTTATGAGTTCAAGGCCCGCCTGGTCTACATAGTAAGTTCTAGGACAGCCAGGGTTACACAGAGAGAGCCTATTTGTAAAAGCAAAAACAAAGAAGTTAGGAATGGTGGCACACACCTTTAATTCCAGCACTCAGGAGACAGAGATAGGTGAATATGTGTTTGAGGCCAGCCTAAGATTCTGTCTCTTTTGAATGAAAGAAAGAAAGAGAGATTGGGGGGGGGGGTAGAAGTTAAGAGGCTGAGTCAGGATGAACTAAGGATTCCTTTGTGCATTTTCGCCTGCTACTCCTGGTTTTACTTTAGATCACTGGCTCTCAATATGTGACCTTTGTCCGTCAGCCTCCGAGCTGTCTGGTAAGTCAGAAGGAATGCAGTCTGGGACTTAGAATGTAGGTCAGCTGGTAGAGCGCTTGCACAGCAAACACAAAGCCCTGGGTTCTAGTCCCCAGCACTGCAAAAAAACAGGTATGGTGGCTTGTGCTTGTAAGTCCCAACACTTGGAAGGTGGAGGCAGGAGGATCAGAAGTTCAAGATCACCCTCAGCTACATACTGAGTTCAAGGCCAGCCTGTGTTACAGCGCACCCTATCCCAGATCATAAGAATAAGAGGGCTTGCAAAGATGGCTTGGCAGATAAAGGAAGGCTCCTTGAATTCTGAGTCCAATCCTAGGATCCACATAGTAGAAGGAGGGAACCAAGTGCAGAATTTTGTCCTCTGATCTCTACACACACACACACCACAGCATGAAGAGACTACCACACACACACACACACACACACACACACACACACACACACACATCCCTTTTCAAGAAGGATACTATAAATAAGGAAGTCAGATCGATGGCCTCACAGGTAGAGGCACTAATGACCCAAGTTTGATTCCTGAATTCCATGAACTCCTAAGAGAGAACAGATTCCTGAGAGTTGCCCTCTGACCTCCACAGGTGTGCTGTAGCACAAGCGTATCTGCACATGCGCTAATATAAAAAGAACAGAAGGAAGGAGTCCAGATAGTGGGTATAGCTCGGTGTTGGCACGCAGGAGGCCCTGGGCTTTATTCTCAGTGCTGCAAAGAAAATAAATAAATAGATAAAAAGAGGAAGAGCGCATTTAAGAAACTGCAGATCTCAGGCAGAAAGGGTGGGACAAGGAGCCACTGACTACAGAGACTGCAAGATGAGATGGGACCAGGTCTGGAAGAGCTGGGTTAGTGGCAGCAAATTGCTTGGGCTTTTTGCTCAGGCTGCACTGTCTAAGGACACCGCCCAGTCAGTGTCCAAAATTGTGGCTAGCACAAATGGGATGCTCATTGAGCAAATGAAAAAAAAAAGTTAATGGGTAGCATTTTCTCTCTTTTTTTTAATTTTTTAAACTGTAAATCTTTGTCCTAAATCTTTGACAGATGTTCCTGCTCATCAGTCAGCAAGCAACAAAATGAACGAATGAGTAGCTAATGAATATTAAAGAGGCAATTCCACCACCGATCATGCTTAATTCAACAGTTTATCTTTTGATGGGCATCTGGGCTTGTGGCTATGATTTCATACTGCACACACACATGATGTAGGCCTATTTCCCGCTCACAGAAGTCCCCAACAGTTCTGGAAAAGACACCATGGTATCCCAATGCTGTGTCACCGGAGTCTGTTAGAGACATGGTCCCTTAGATGGTGAGGAGTTGTTCACGTGCTCAGAGCGCGGAAGTGACAGGAACCCATTTGCAATTTGAAAAGGTCACTCTGCCTTCAGCTAGGGAGAAGGAATTTGGAGCAGAGAGTGATGGAAGCACTTAGTGCTCCTGAGTAGAGTGACAGGTCTCAGGATGCTATTTGCTGTGGTTGGTGTCATCCAAAACCTTCCGCTGAAATGCTGTCCCGTTTGGGAGGTATTGAGAAGGTAGGCGTAAATGCAATCCCAGCACAGTGTTTAGAGGTGGGGCCTTGAGGAAGGGATTAGGATTAGATGAGATCATGAATGCGAAGCACCTACGACCATGAACATTTTAAGAATGTAATATAATTATAACATTGAATTTTTTAAATCTTTATTTTTATGTATGTGTATGTAACTGTGTGAGGGTATGCCACATGGGTACAGATGTCCTCAGAGGCCAGAAGAGTGTTGGATCCCCTGGAACTGGAGTTACAGGCTGTAAAAGTGAATACTGGAAACTGAACTCAGGCCCTCTGAGGAGCAGCGAGTGCTCTTTACTGTTGAGCCATCTCTCCATCCTGACCATGACATTCTGACCCTCCTGTCTCTACTTGAGTGCTGGAGTTATGGGCATGAACCACCTTGCCTAGCCTACCCATCTTTCTTTCTTTCCTTCCTTCTTTCCTTCCTTCTTTCTTTTTTTTTTGAGACAGGGTTTCTCTGTAACTTTGTTTTTTTAATAACTTATTTAACTTTATTTTATGTGGATTGGTGTGAAGATATCAGATCCCCAGAAACTGGAGTTACAGACAGTTGTTAGCTGTCATGTGGGTGCTGGGAATTGAACTTGGGTCTTCTGAAAGAATAGACAGTGCTCCTAACCGCTGAGCCATCTCTCCAGCCCCTTCTCTGTAGCTTTGAACCGTGTCCTGGAACTAGTTCTTGTAGACCAGATTGGCCTCAAAGTCATAGAGATCCGCCTGCCTCTGCCTCTTGAGTGCTGGGATTAAAGGCGTGTGCCACCACAGCCTGACTATCCTTGTTTCTTAATGGGTGATACTTCATGTGCATTAGAAGTGGGAGCAGGGATGGGGAAAGGCCAATAACCTGGGTACTAAGTTACAGTTAGATAGAAGTAAGATGTTCTAAAGCCAGGCATGGGGTACATACCTGGAATCCCCGCACTTGGGAGTGGAGGCAGGAAAATCAGGAGTTCAAGATCATCCTCAATTAGACAGCAAGTCGGATGCCAACTTTAGCTACATGAGATCTTGTCTTAAAAAAATAAAGAAAAGGTACAAAATTCTAGAAAGAAAAAAAATTCTAGATCTAGGAGTACACTTCAGTAGTAGAGCTTTTGCCTAACATGAACATAGGCTGTGGGTTCAATCTCCAACACTGCTCCCCAAAAGTTATGGTGTGTCATTATATAGCAGAGTTATTATAAATAATAATAATAATAATAATGTACTATAATTTCACAAAGATAAAAAAATTGTTTTGGATTTTCTCACCATAATTGAATGATAGTTGATATATATACATGTTTTATATTTTATATATGTATAAATTTATATATATAATGTTTACCTGAATTTAAACAATGTATACATGTATCAAAACATCATAGCACCCCATTATTATAGTTAAATCTTGCCTGCCCCCAAAGGCCAAAGACTTGGGTTCCCAACTGGGTTCCATTGTTAAAGACTTGGTTCCCAACTGGGTTCCATTGAGAAGTGGTGGAAAATTCAAGAATCAGAGCCTCTTTAGAAATCATTATGTTCTAGAGGCATTCTCTCTAAGGGGATTGTAGGATTGAGGTATCACCTTTTACTCGTTTCCCACCCCCCACCCCCCGGCTCTCTATTAGGTGAGCAATTTTTCTGTATCTTGCACGGGCCTTAAAACAATAGGATCAACTGATCACGGACTACAACGTCAATCCCCAGAACCCACATGGCTAAGGAGAGATCAGATTCCTGCCAGTTGTCCTTTGACGTCCACATAGGCACCGTGGCATGCTCATGCCCACTTCCCCCAAGTAAATAAATAAAAATTTCACATAAGTAAATAAAGGGACAAAAGCATGAACAAACAAGCAAAAAAGGAGCTATTTTGCATCTCTTGGGAGTAGAGAATGCTGGAGGAAGGGGTTAGGTACTGACAGAACTTGGCCAGCAGTTTAGTTATCTGCGTATAAGGCTCCATGAAAGAAGTGCTGTCTGAGCTGAGATCTGAAAATTCCATAGGAGTCTGAGAGAAGAGCGGTGAGGACAGTCCAGGTAAAAGCAATGTATGTGTGAAGTCTGTGCTCAAGAAAACAGAAAGAAGCCAGCACTTGGGAGGCAGAGGTAGGCGTATCTCTGTGAGTTCAAGCACAGGCTGGTCTACAGAGTGAGTTGCAGGACAGCCAGGGCTACAAAGAGAAACCCTGTCTTGAACTACCACCAACCAGAAAGGAAAAAAGAAAGAGAGGGAGGGAGGGAGGGAAGAAAAAAAAGAAAACAAAGAATTGGAGTTGGGCTGGGACTGAAAGGTAGAGTTGCTGGTGTTCACAGGGCCTTGAGCGGCTGTAGCGCGGAACAAGGCCATACAGGGCTGGAAGCCATTGCATTGTTTCCATCCTGGAAGGCTGGAGGGAGCTGAGGCTATACTCAATGGTGAGAAAGTTCTTGCCATGTGCTCCTGAGATCTTGGGTCCAATTCCTACAACTGAACCCCCCCCCAAAAAAAAAACCTCTCTGAAAGCAACAGGAAGCCTACTAGGGTGAGGAGGACCTACATCTGGAGCATGATGTGACAGCAGCCATGTTTTGAACAACCTTGGCTTCCAGGTGGGGAGGGCTAAAGAGAAGAGGACTACAAGCAGGAAGGTGGGTTTGAAGGCTACTGCGGCAGTCTAGCTGAGTGATCATGGAGGCCTGTACAGCGTGGTCGGCATGGAGAACGCATTTGGAAAACACTTAGGAAGTAAAATTGGCCCAGGTTTGGTGATTCGGAGAGTAAGGAAGACAGATGCCAACCTAGGGACTCCTGTTCCGCTGGAGCGAGTAGGAAGCTACAGTTCCCAGGGGGTAGAAATATGCAAAGCATTGGTGTATACATGGTATTGAACCCAGCATGAATGAGGGAAATTACCTAGGGGGAGAGTAGGGAAGACTGCAGACTAAATTCCAGAAAATACCATTACTTCCAAGTGGAACAGGGGCAGAAGCTAGAGCTGAGCTGGTACAGCGCTGCATTGCAGGTGTGAGGCTTTGGGGTCTGTCTCCCGTGCCACCAGGAAGGAAGGGAAATAGAAGTGGACATGGAAGAATCTGAAAAGACAGAAACTGGAGGGCCAGCCAAGGTTCTGTGTCATTGGCACTCAAGGATGAGGGAATGTCAAGAAGAAAGGAATAATCAACAGAAGTGAATATGGTGAAAAACCTGGCAGGTTTGAATTGTGGCTCAGTGCTTGCCGAGCATGAGAGACTCCTTGGGTTTCACTCCAAGAAATACACACACACACTCACTCACACACAGGGGTGGATGGGAAGGCAGTCAAGGAAGATAAAACATAGCCATAAAATAAAATGCCCGCTTCTTGGAGCTCTTCCAGTTCAGCAACAGCTATTGCAGAGACAAGGTCTGGAGGACTGGTGGCCTCCAAACCACTTACATGTGTTGAAGAATGACTAAGACATGACGGACGGGATTCAGCACGTACAATTGACTGTGAAGGAAAACAGAAGTATGTAGGTAGGGGTCAGAGTTTCTCTAAAGACGCCGAGGAGACAGAAGATATGGGCCCGCGTCAGTGTACTTGGGAAAGGTCCAGGTGATCGGCAGTGATTGACTGCACACAGCGTTGAGCCAGTAAATATTTAATAGCTAGCTCTCCAAGCAACAAACGACAGGGCTGCTCCACGTCACTTGCTGGTTTCCATGGTGTAAATACTCTCACCACGACTGATTTCCAGTTATCAATATGACATCCCGAGTTTGGCAAGCAGCGGGAGGACTGAGATGTTCAGTTACTGGCCAGCTGTAGTTCTTGTTTTCGTGAATTCCCTGTATGTGCCTTGCACTACTTTTACATGGAAACACATGTCCTTTCTCTTGTTAGCTCCTATGAAGCTTTTCCCTATGGATAGTCATCCTTTGCCAGTAATTTTATTGATAGTTAATTCTGTGTAAAGAAGTCGAAATATTTATATGCCCAAATCTGTCACTGTTTTTTTTTCTCATTTTGCCCCTGGTGTTGCGCATTTTTTTTGTAAATTATTAAGTTGGTATGCTGCTTTGATTAGTATGTACTTGCCTAGCATAAGCAAACCTTCTGAGACTGAGTGGTTTAAATTGCAAAGGTGAAGAACTGGCTATGAGTCTTAGCAAAACCCACCAGGATAGCATTCTATGAAGTATCATGCTAGCCAGCTAATACCCTTAACCTCATCCTTTTACTTTTACATTATTACATCCTAAAACATTTCAGCCCCCTACCCTCACCTCAGAATCTCGGGTTTCCCCAGCTGGCTCTGAACTCCCTATGTAGCTGAAGATGATTGTGCACACTGAATTTTCCTGCCTGTATCTTCTAAGCACTGGGACCACACAAGCGTGTATCAAAATATCCTGTGCCGGATTGAACTCAGGTCTTTGTGTAAACTGGGCAAGCACTAAAGCAAGCGCCCTGCATCCCTGGTCCCCCAGCTAAGGACTACAAATATCACGGTGGTGCAGAAAACACTTCTAACTAGCCCTCTTCCTTCTTTCCAAAGTTCAATCTACCTTTCCCTCAGATATTTCACGAACCCTAGCAAATACAGTTTAAGCACCTTGGGTAAACTGGTGGCTGGTGTCCTGGTTTGTTTTTATGGTCAGCGTGGCCTGATCTAGAGTCACCTGGGAAAAAGGAATCTTAGCTGAAGAGTTGGCTGTGCTGTACTGTCATGTGATGGCTAACTGATGTAGGAGGTCCAAACCCCCTATGGGCAGTACCCCTTGGCTGAGCTGCATGAGAAAACTGGTCAGGGAGTGAGCCAGTGGATGGCAGTGCTCATGGTTCCTGTCTCAGTTCCTTCTTAGAGTTCCTGTCCTGACTTCCATCAGTGATGGATTGTGTGACCTGGAAGTGTGAACCGAAGCCAACCCTTTCCTGCCCTAAGTTTCTTTTAGTTGTGGTGTTTATCATGGCAACAGAAAAGCAAGCTGGACCCCAAGGTTGTGTCACCTCCTGGTCAGAAAGGACCTCAGAGGAACCAGTCATGCTGTGTTCTTGTTGGAAACAATTAAGGTGAAATTGTAACCATTGAGTTTGACGGCATTTTCTTTTGTAACCTGACTGCCCAACATTAAATAACTTTGTAAAGTAGGGTCACATCATCTGGGGGCATATTGACTTGCAGCTAATTGGTGAAGCCTGCTCCTAAGGAAGTCGTTCCATTTTAAGCCATCTGTAAGGTCAATCTCTAGCTGAGGGAAGAAGACAGAGACATAGTCAGGATTCAAAGGGGGAGACGGTGAGTGGAATTGATTGATGTATACTCATTTATTTCATAAGGGCTTACAGATCACCTTCTGTGTGCCGCGCATCTTACTCAAATTATGGAGCTTACAGTCTGGGCAGGAAAGGGGACAGAAAGACAGTCTAGCTGTTACAGTCCAGAGCAATAAAGAGACCGTGCCCCGGGCCTTTGGGAATGGAGATCTTAAGTCAGACTCAAGCCACTGAATAAGGCTTTACTGATGTGATTTTCTCCTGTCCAGACCGTAAGCTCTAGCTTGTGAGCACCACAGACGAGACAAACACCCTCCATGTTTGCACGCAGTATGCAAGGGCCCAGCTCCATGAAGGGATCCTCAGGCGGCCTTTGTGTCACTGTTTGACATGGAGGTTCATCTGCCACCATGCAAGTTCCCTGAGAATACAATCCTTATTGTGAAACTTAGGGACTTGACGTGCTCACTTTGTGACAAGTTGGCAAAGAGCCAAGGATGTTTTCTGAGCTTGATATGGTCTTCACTACAGATGGCTTCCTAGCTCACCTCAAGGGAAGGTCCTGTGACTGTCCATTCAGGTGACATTAGGGGCCAAGCTTCTCAACATTCAAAACAGGACACTTCCGGTTTCCAAAGAAAATGCAGCAGCTTTCGGCAGTGATAACAATAAAAATGTTAGTTCCCAAATCCCGGGTCAGACATTAGGGATTTAATTAAACTGTCATGGAGTAAAGTTGGCTGGGAGGCAATGTGGAGTGGATATGGGGGAAGAGGGGTAAGTAGTATCAAAATACACTGTGCAAAATTCCCAAAGAACTAATGCAAATATATTTTTAAAAGAAAAAAAATAATTAATTGCCATGGGTCTGATCACAAATCCAAACAAGATACCTGGAATTCTAGGAGAGTTTGTTTAGACAGACTACTCATATTTTTGCCTTTGCAGATCACCTAATAAAAAATACAGGTAAATACATATGGAATAAATTGTCAATGAAAGTGCATTGTAAGAGCAATAAAGCAAAAGCATTCCCCAAGCGTTTAATCAACTGTATGAACTCAAAAGGGCACATTTCCAGACTCATTGTTGGTCATTGATCAGTATTGATCGACCCAATAATAAGAATAGAACACTGGTGTTTAAAAAAATGAACTAGGCCAGTAGGAGCTATTTATTCTGGTTCCATTTAGAGATTTGTGATAGGAGCTTGGTGGCACTCACTTCTAATTCCAGCACTCAGAAGGCAGAGGCAGGCAGAGCTATGCATTCAAGGACAGCTTGGTCTACATAATGAGGTCTAAGGAAGCTAAGACTACTTTTTTAAAAAGCAGGGGTTGCTAGAGAGATGGCTTCGCAGTTAAGCGCACTTGCTTCTGTTGCAGAGGACCCATGTCGGCACGCACAACTATTTGTAACTGCAGTTCCAGAGGATCTAACTCCCTCTTCTGGCCTCTGTGGCCATTCCACACATGTGTTGCCAGAGATCTACACACAGGCAAAACACATATCCACATTAAATAACATTTTAAAAGGAAAACAAAGAAAGGGGGCTTATAGTCAGACATTTTCATCAGGACCGTTGGCTCCCCAATGAGGACACAGAGACATACCAATTATGCAAGCTGGGCCTTATCTTAGGCTTGTTTCTAACTAGTTCTTATAACCTAATTTAGCCCATTTCTATTCATTTACTTTCTGACTCATGGCCTTATTACTTCATCTCCACACTGCCTATCCTGTTTGCTCTGTCTCTTGGCATCTCTGCCTTCTTCTTCCCAGCATCATCTCTGTTGGGAAATCCTATCTAGTTATTGGCTATTCAGTTCTTGATTAAGCCAACCAGAGTGACACATCTTCAGAGTGTACAAAAAGATTATTCCACAAGAAGGGCTAGCAATACTTACCCTAGATGCCCAAGGCTTAGGTTTGGGCCCCATCACCCTGCCGCCTCCACCAATTCATAAAAGTTTACTTTTAATCTCAGAGTTGATCTTGGTGTTATATGCTTATAAACCCAGCACTTAGGAGGCAGACACAGGAGGATGGCCACTAGCATGAAGCCATGTTGCTCTACATAGTAAGTTACAAGCCAGCTAGGGCTATATAGCAAGATCCTGTCTCAATAAAACCAGAAAGGAAGGGGAAGGGAAGAAAGGGGAAGAAATGGGAGAAGAAAGTAAGGGAATGGAAGGATGATATCATTCAGGGATGTTAGGAGGACCCCCACTTTGCTTAGCAGTTGGCCATTCATCTTGAGAAGCTTAGACCACATTCATCTGTAAAATTCTTCAGTGGGGGTAAGGGAGAGTTAGACAGGGTCTCAGGTAGCTCAGGCTGGCCTTCAACTTGCTGTGTAGCTGAGGCTGGACTTGAACTCTGATCCTCCTTACCTGTACCTTCCAAGTGCAGAGATGGTGGTATGTACCATGCCTGACTTTATATGTAAAATTCTGACACAGCTTTTGATAATTTAGTCAGGAAAGAAATACATAAAATTTCTATAGTCCTAATGCGATCATAAAAATGCCTTTAAGGGCTGGAGAGATGGCTCAGAGGTTAAGAGCACTGACTGCTCTTCCAGAGGTCCTGAGTTCAATTCCCAGCAACCACATGGTGGCTCTCAGCCATCTGTAATGAGATCTGGTGCCCTCTTCTGGCCAGCAAGCAGACAGACAGAACACTGTATACATAATAAATAAATAAATCTTTAAAAAATGCCTTTAAAACTTGTATTTTGTTCATTTGTTAAACAATTGTTTATATGTATCAAAACATGTGAATTAATCCATGCCTGGAATCCCAGAACTTGATAGTAAGTTCTAAGTTAGCCTGGGCTGTATATAGCAGGAACTAGTCTCCAAAAGCCAAAGGCTAGGGATATAGCTCAGTGCTAGAGTTTTGTCTAGATCCCCAGCAACACAAAACCTCCCAGCAAACAAAAACAACGAACAAAATTGCTTGTGTGGACTATGACTTCTACCACGATAGGCAGTTATATTACATTTCTATAAATACCTGGGCTGAGGAGATGACACAGCAGTTAAGAGCACATGCTGCTCTTCCAGAGGACCCAGGTTCGGTTCCCAGCACCCACACTGGGTGACTCACAACTGTCTATATAACTCTATGTCCAGGGATATATGTCCTTCTCTGACCTCCTCAGATACTGCGTGTACATGGTATATATATGTGTGTGTAAAAGGAAAACATTCACACACATGTGTGTATGTATATGTATGTGTGTGTATGTGTGTGTGTGTAAAAGGAAAACATTCACATACATAAAAAAATAAAAATAAATACTTTTAAAATGTCTGAGACTGGGTAGTGGTGGCTCATGTCTTTAATTCCAGAACTCCATAGGCAGAGGCAGGCAGATCTCTGTGATTTCGAGGTCAGCCTGGTCTACAGAGCGAGTTCCAGGACAGTTCCAGGGACACACAGAGAAACCCTGTCTCAAAACAAAAGTCTATGAGCCTTCACCTGCCTCTCATCATAGTCAGCTGCGCCTCTGCACCCTACCATGGCTGCCACACAAAAGACAGAACAGTCACACATCCCAGACCTCTGCTAGGTATGGGGCATCTGGAGGCTGGCTCTGTCCCTGTTGTTTTGACCCTGGTCATTTTGGGCTTCTGAGTTCCTGACTCTATGCATCTAGCCTAAGATGAGAGAGACCTCCTTCCAGGTCTGAGCTCTCAGGACCCTGTGCTCTAAACCCTCTTTTGCATCCTTCCCTCTACTCCTGTACCCAGGGAAGGGAGTCCTCATGCCATCCTGACTTATTCCCCACCAAATAGGCCATAGCAGTCTTCAGAATCTATGCGTCTCCTGGGCTCAAGTCAGCTCTGCAATAGGAGATGAGACGCTTCCAGTCGCCATCTGCCTAATCCACATGACCAAGTGGAGTCTGCATTTCCTTGACCAAATCAGCAGAGCCTTGCTTCGCCTCCCGTTGTTTCCGGTTCAGTGTGTTCGGATGCATTGTCTCCTCCATGAGAAAACACAGTCTTAGGAATCGCTGAGCTCTACCAAGTTGAATTTGAAGATTCATTCCCTAAAGTCCTCGGTTAGTAGCGGTAGCTCAGGACATTTTCAGATCTGGTATCAGTCTCTTCCAAACCACCCAGAAGCTGGTAGTGGCTAAGGCCTGAGGGTAGAGAAAACTCACACCCTCCGCTGCTTCCTCTCTCACACTGGATGGGAAATCGGATTTGCAAAGTTCATGGTATGAAGCTACAACAGCTGGACTCACCCAGTTTCTCTGGGCTTAAATACATTGTTTAAATCTTGTTCGCCGTTTGAGGCACATACCCCACAAATAGCAAATGAACATTTTAAAATTTTTAATGGTTTCTCTTCAAGCTGTTCAAACTTATTCATCCATGTGGCTTGGTATAAAAAAAAAAATGGAATCTGAAGCCAGACCCCTTATGTTTAAGCCTCACAGAGCTTCTTGCTAGCTACGTGGCCTTAAGCAATATACTAAACCTCTTTGTTCCATAGTTTGTTTTCTTACATCATTATAATAAGGATAAGAAGATAATCTATAATATAGGGTCATAGGAATATTAAATACCTCCAAATCTGTAGGATGCGCAGAAGAACATTATCTTATAATAAATCAATTATTATTTTTTCTTTGTATTTTAAGACAGGCTTTCAAGCAGCCCAGGCTGGCCTCAAACTTTCAACGCAGCCAAAGATGACTTTGAACTTATCATCCACCTGCTTCCCTCTCCCAGATGCTGCCATTACAGGTGTGTACTACTGTGCCCAGTGTATGTGGTGCTGGGGATCCAACACAGAGCTTCACAGAGCCTAGGCAAGAACTTTACCAACTGACCTACATCCCCAGCCCTATGTCTATTATCTATTAAGTAAATTAGTGAGTTACCAATATACATTAATATGCTGAACCCCAGTCTTTAATGCGACAATATTTGGAGCTGGGATGTTTGGGAGGTAATCAGCTCGTGAGGGTGGGGCCGTCCTGAAGAGGTCTAATGCCCTTGTAAGAAGAAACCAGAAGCCAGGAGTCTAGAACCAAGAAAGAGGTCAGCAGCATAGTTTTATTAGCAGCAGTGGGCCAAAGATGAGAGGAGAAGGCAGATGAGGAAGAGTCCTTATATGGTGAATGGAAATGGTAGCATACTACACTGCTAGCTAAGGGGTAAAGCCAGAGCGGTACACAGAGGGCAATGCGTAGCTACAAACACCTACATTAAGAAGGGAAAGAAAGCACTCAGATCTATAGCCTAGCCTCCCACTGCAGGGAACTACCAGAGCAAGGTCAAACAAAACCCACAGTGGAGGCTGGAGAGATGGTTCTGCAGTTAAGAGCACACACTGCTCTTGGTAAGGATCCATGACAGGTGCCTCACAAGCACGTGCAAGTCGAGTGCCAGGGGATCTAACAGCCTTTTTCTGGTCTCTGCCATGGGCACGAGGCTCAAGTGTCCATACCCTCCAGCAGCCCACTCGGATACACACCATCAAGAGTAAAATAAGGGGAGGTCGAAGAGACGATTCCGCTGCTCTTACAGAGGGCCCGAGTCCAGTGCCCACCAGCTGCATGGTGTCCCACAACCACCTGCAATAGCAGTTCTCCATGATTCAACACTGTTCTGATCTCAGGGACCATGGACACATGGGATGTACATGTACGCACCCGGGCAGAACACGCATATACGTAAAAAATAAATATTTTTTTAAAAATAGAAAATAATAATAATTTTTGAAAACCCACAACAGCACAGGAAAGAGTACAAAGATTACAGAGCAAAAGTGAAAGAACCGGAGAGAAAAAAGGAAAAGAGAAAATTTGGACGGAAGTGAAAAGGATTATAGGGAAATATGCTAAACAACCATGTATGAACGACTGAACGTGAACTGCTTAACAACTCTGATCAAATGAAAAGAAATCCTAGAAAGGACCAAATACTAGACATTAACTCTAGAAGAGACGGGAATCGAAAGCGATGGATACCAAGTGAATTTGGCAGTCAGTAATCACCAATCAGAGTTCATCCATTAGGTAATGTTCTATGAGTTGCTTTTGTTTGATTTCGCTTTATTTTTGAGGCAGGTTTCAAGTAGTCCAGGCTGGCCTCAAACTGACTTTGTAGTCAAGGATAACCTTGGATTTCTGCTCTTTCTGCCTTTGTCTCCTCCTAGCTGGAATTACAAGCTTAGACCACCATTCCCCAGCTGTATTCTGTGCTCAGGAATCAAATAGAGGGGGCCTCCTTCATGCTAAGCAAGCACTCTGCCAACAGAATGACATCCTAGGCCTTGTTTTTCAGTGTATCAATCTTGCATTGATTTTGGGGTGTGTGTGTGTGTGTGTGTGTGTGTGTGTGTGTGTGTGTGTGTGTGCTGTGCATGTGTGTCCATGCAGGTATGGAAGAGTATGGAGGCCTGAGGTCAATGCTGGGTGCCTTCCTTCAATCGCTCCTCACCTTTCTTACATTTGCAACAGGGTCTCTCATGGGACCTGAGGGTCATTGATTTGGCTAGGCTGGTTGTTGAATGAGTTCCAGGGATCTGCCTGTCTCTGTTCCTCCCTGTCATTCACTTCCCTGAATGCAGGGCTTATAAATGTACAGAACCACAACCATCCCAGCTTATGTGGGTGCTGGGGATCAGAATTCAAGACCTTCTGCTTGTGTGGCACACACTTCCCCAGCTGCGCCCTCTCCCCAACCGCTTGCATTTCTTTTGTTAAATTTATCGTTAATGATTTTTGTACTAAGGTTTAAAGTTGTTTAAAAGGCAATCATTCCCGGATCAACCTGTAGATTTAAAACAATCTATATCAAAATCAAAACTATCTGTAATTCTGGAAATTGGAGAACTGATCTTAAAATTTATATGGAAATTTAAAGGATGCAGAATGGTCAAAATAGTTTGGAAAGGGGGATTTAAGGTCCAGAATAGTGGAGGAGCACTTGCTGAGCATGTGTGGGACCCTGGATCTGATTCCCAGAAGTGCAAAATATGAAAAGGAAATGAAAATGGTAGCCAAGTGTGGTTGTGCAGATCTGTCCCCCAGCACTGTTGAGATAAGAAAGGCCAACCTGGGTTAGGTAGGAGCAGGCCAACCAGGGCTAGACAGCTAGACTCCATCTCAAACAAACAACAAACAAACAAACAAAAAGTCCAAGAGGAGAAACATTCAACAGATCAAAGGCAAGAAGATTATACGTTTGAGGCCAGCTTAGGCTACTATAGCAGTTTTGACTACACAGAGATGTCCTAAACACACACACACACACACACACACACACACACACACACACCATGGAAAGGGAAGGGAGGGAGGGAGGGAGGGAGAGAGAGAGATTCATCACAAAGTTACATTAATCAAGACAGTGAGAGACTAGGAAGATAGCCCAGGGAGAGGATCCCCAGAGCAAGCTGGCTAGCAAAACTAGCCATATGTGTGAGCTCTGGGTTTGACTGAGAGATTCTGCCTTGGTGAGTAAGCATCACAGATAATTCCTGCCATCAACCTTGGGCCCTCACATGCACACATGCAAACCGTGCCCCTCCCCATGCACACAATGCAGACACACAATGGGAAAAAGACAGAAAGGTCTTAGCTTAAGAATAGACATAAAGATCAATTGAATAGATTTGAGTACAGAAATAAACCCTGTGGTTTATAGTCGATTGATTTTCAGCAAGAGTGTTGTCTTGTACATTCAGGTTGCTATTGACAAAATATCACACACCAGGCAGCTTATAAACAACAGAAATTTATTCTTCTTGGTTCAAGAGGCTGGGGAAGCCACAGTCAAGGTGCTGGTAGATTCTCTCTGATTCATAGCTGGCACCTTGGTACTATGTCCTCACACAGCAGATGGGGCTCTTTTATAAGGAAGCTACTTCCCTTCTCGCCCCTTTTCGCTTCCTGCTCCGTTTCCGGCGACTAGACTCCTTCCTGATTGCGCAGAGGGCTGTTGTCTGGGGCGGTTATCTGTAAGTTTTTTCCCCTTTAAATAAATATCACCCTATTAATCATAATTCCAAACTGGTGTGGCATTGTTTGCAACTTACGCCTTCACAAAAGACTTGCTGGACTCCTACTACATCCCATATACGAAAAAGCAAACTTCGCATGGTGTTATGTGCTTGTATTCACAGTACTCATAAGACTGAGACAGACTCAGATAGCTGTGAGTTTGAGTCCATCGTGGGCCACACAGTGAGATCCCATCTCCAAAACAAAGAAGTCTGGAGAGATGTCTCAACAGTTAAGAGTACTTGCTGCTCTTGCAGAACCCCTGGGTTTGAATCCCAGCATCTACAAGGTGGCTCACAACCATCTGTAACTCCAGTTTGACAGCATCAAATGCCCTCTTTTGGCCTCTGTTGGCTGAGGTCACATATGCACAGGCAAACAGTGGTGTGTTTTATACACAAAAAGATAAAATATTTTTAAATTTTATGCTTATTTTACTTTCTGTGTGTGAGTGTTTTGCTTACATGTATGTATACACACCACATGAAGGACTAGTGCCCAGGGAGGTCAGAAGAGGATGTCAGATCCCCTGGAACTGGAGTTACAGACAGGTGTAAGCTACTATTCGGGTGCTGGGAATCAAACCCAGATTCTCTGCATGAGCAACCACTAGTCTTAACTGCTGAGTCGTCTCTCCAGACCCTAGATTTAAAAAGTTGGTGTGTGGGGGCGGGCAGTATCAAGACAGGGTTTCTCTGTGTAGCTTTGGCTGTCCTGGAACTAGCCTCCAACTCAGAGGAGAGACTCTGTCTTAAAGGAATTAGGTAGAATGGTAAAGAACACATCTGATATCCCTCTCTTAAGTTTGCATTTAAGGCACAGGGGCACACACTCACACACCTACCTATGTGCATGCCATACACATGCACGAATCAAAAACCATAAGTACTAATGATATGAAACTCTTAAATGGACATCTTTGTGGGGCTGGAAAGATGGCTCAGAGGCTAAGAGCATTGACTGTTCTTCCAAAGGTCCTGAGTTCAATTCCCAGTACCCACATGATGGCTCACAACCATCTGTAATCTGGCGCCCTCTTCTGGCCTGCAGGCATACATGGAGGCAGAAAACTGTATATGTAATAAACAAATAAAATCTATTTTTTTTTTGGAGTTTTCGAGACAGGGTTTCTCCGTAGCTTTTTTTGGTTCCTGTCCTGGAACTAGCTCTTGTAGACCAGGCTGGCCTCGAACTCACAGAGATCCGCCTGCCTCTGCCTCCTGAGTGCTGGGATTAAAGGCGTGCACCACCACTGCCCGGCCAAATAAAATCTTTTTAAAAATGTAGATCTTTGTGACCATGTATTAGGTGACAGGTTCTTTGATATGACACTAAAAGCATAGATAGTATTTAACAAAATATTAGCACATCAACTTGTAAATATATAGAAAAAAATATAACCAAGTGATATATACTCCAGGAAGGCAAGGCTGATTTATTCAATACTTAAACAATCAATTTTGGGGCCGGAGAGATGGCTCAGTGATTAGGAGCACCGACTGCTCTTCCCGAGGATCCAGGTTCAATTCCCAGCACCCAAATGGCAGCTCACAATTGTCTGTAACTCTAAGATCTGACACCCTTACATGGACATACATGCAGGCAAAACATAGAAGTCTTAAACCTGACCTCAATCCAGACAGTGGAAGGGGAGAAGTGACTCCCACAAGTTGTCCTCTGCCCTCCATACATGAACTGTGGCGCAGGCTCAAGAAATGGCACGCATAAAAGAAATATAACAAAAGAGTAAACTAGCCCGGCCTTGGTGGCCCACACCTTTAATCCTAGCAGCTGGCAGGCAGAGGTAGGTAGCTCTCTGTGAGTTCAAGGCCAGCCTGGTCTACAGAGCGAGTTCCCTAACAGTCCAGGCTACACAGAGAAACTCTGTTTCAAAAAAACAAAAACTAAACTAAACAAAACAAGGTGGTGTCTCCATTGTAGGAGAGCTGCCTATGTGTGCCAAGGTCTTGATTGTATCCATAGTACTGAAAACTGAAACAAAGCCTAACAGGACATTTTTCCATTTAGCCCTGTCAAATTTTGCCTCATGAACTTTGAAACTCTTTTATCAGGCAGACATATTTAAAATGGTTTATTAACTATGTGCCTTTGCCTCTACTATTGTTATTCTTTGTCTTGGCATTTCTCACCCAGTCATGCCAGCTTTCCTGTGGCCATCGTTTCCCTCCATTCTCTTTCGTATCACTCATGGCAGTATAAAGCATGACCCTCACAAAAATGATATTTTACAGAGCTGTTGGGGGCATGTCTTCTTATTTGCTCTGACAATATGTCTTTATTTACATTAAACGTGATTGCTGCTATGCCTGAGTAAAAGTAACCTGATTTTCATATCTTTGTCAGTCCTACACATACTTTTAATGTTTTTTTAATGTTTGGCATTATAGTTATATGCCTATCCCTTCCCTTTCTTCCCTCTAAACCCTCTCATATAACCCTCCCCACTCTTCTTCAAAGTCATGGTCTCTTATTTCATTGTTATTATATGCATATATGTGTTATATACATATGCATATATTCATATATATCTATATTAATAAATATAACCTGCTTAGTCTGTATAATATTAATTGTATGTTTGATTTCATGGCTGACTGTTTGGCACTGGACAATCAACTGCTGTATTCTTCCCTAGGCAAGACCACCTCTCGTGCTTGGATGTGGAGGGCTGGGGCCTTGTGGGCTCTTTCCCATCCAGCTTGGCATTTTCTTTGGTGTCAGCCTTGAGCTAAACTAAGCTCACGTTTAGGCGGTCATGTTGATGAGACTTTATGGGTGCAGTTACTACAGGACACTCTCACAACAAACACCCTGATCCTCCGGCTCGTATGGTCTGTTTGGTCCCTTCTTCTACAATTGTTCCCTGAGTGTTTAGTGTGGGAGTGTCTTGTGAATGTATCCATTGGGACTGGGCTCCACCACTCTTCATTGTTATTGGTTGTGATTTTTTTGTAGTGGTCTTCATCTGTTGCAAAGATAAGTTTCCTTGATAAGGGGTAAAGGCTACATCTATCTGTGGCTATAAAGACGAATGTTTACGGACTGTTGTGATGTCTATGAACCACATCATGACAGGAAATGCAAATCAAAACCACGGTGAGAGCCAGCAAGTAGTTAGTCAGTAAAGGCACTTGTCACTAAACCTTGGCCTCAACCTGATCCCTAGGACTCATAAGATGGAGGAAGACAACTGACTCCCAAAACTTATCCTCTGATTTCTACATGCATGCCAGGCCATGGTGTGTGCGCGTGCACACACACACACACCCCACACAAATGCTACTTTTAAAAACACAATGGAATGTCACTTCACATCTAATTGGATGTTTATAATAAAAAAGACACAATAACAAGTGTTGCCAAGAATTAGGAGACATTGAAATGCTCATGCCAGGAAAACCGTTTGTCAGTTATTCAAACTTTAACACCATCATCAAATCACATAATTTCTACACTTAGATATATTTCTATAATAGTTAATCTTCACCGTTAGGTAAATTAGTGGAACCACTATGGAAATCAGAATGAAGGTTCCTCAAAACTCTAAAAATTCTACCATGAGAAGGAGCTATGGCTGCCTAGTCATATACATTGTGATGGTTAATCTCAATTTTCAACTCAATGAGATCTAAAATAATCTGGGAGATGAGGCTCTGGGAATGCCTCTAAGAGACTGTCTTGATTAGGTTAACTGAACTTAGGTGAAGTTAACGTGCCTATTGTGGGTGGCACTATTGCCTGGACTGGGTTTTGGGCTGTATGAAAAGGAGAAAATGAGGTGACCACAAGCGTTCATTGCTCTTTTCTTCCCGACTGTGGGTAAAATACGACCAGCACTTCAAAGTTCCTGCTGTCTTGACTTCCCGACAATGCTGGACTGCACTGTGAACTGTGAGCGAAAATGAACCATCCCTTCCTTAAGTTTTTGTCTTGTGCCAGAGTATTTTAGCACAGCAACAGAAAAAGAGCTAAGCCATACCACAAAGATTGTAAGCACACTACATAGACAATATGCTCACTCATTTTATCATAGAACCATTCGCATTAGCCAAGATATGAGATTATTCTAGATGCTCATCAACAGAGGATATAAAGAAAGAAAATAGGTTATGTGTTATACACCCAATGTTGTTTTACTGGGACATAAATAATACAATTGTCATTTTCAGGAAAAGTGTAAATAAACCAGACTACTGGGCCGTGGTGGCACACGCCTTTAATCCCAGCACTCGGGAGGCAGAGACAGGCGGATCGCTGTGAGTTCGAGGCCAGCCTGGTCTACAGAGCGAGTTCCAGGACAGTCAAGGCTACACAGATAAACTCTGTCTCAAAAAAATAAGCCAGACTAAGGCTGTTTTTTATCATATGCAGAATCTACACACACACACACACACACACACACACACACACACACCACATGAACATAGAATGACTACTTGAGAAGAAGACAGTGACCAGCAGAAAATGTTGGGACTGGAAAAGATAGTGAGGGACTGCATGAGCAAAGTACAAGATATTCATGTATGAAAGTATAACCCATTGGTATAGCCAACAAATAGACACTATTCACAATACCATATTTTCATCCAAAAATTTATACTTGAATGCTTGTGGCAGCAGCATTGATCATGATATTTATTTTTTATGTATACAATATTCTGTCTGTATGCCTGAAGGCCAGAAGAGGGCACCAAACCTCTTTACAGATGGTTGTGAGCCACCATGTGGTTGCTGGGAATTGAACTCAGGACCTTTGGAAGAGCAGGCAATGCTTTTAACCACTGAGCCATCTCTCCAGCCCCCTGATCATGATAGCCAAGATGGAAATAACATATTCCATCGATGGATGGATAGCTTCAATAAAATGTAGAATGTCCATACATTACAGTATGTTCCTCAACAAACCATGAATGGAGTTCTAATATACACTCCAACTCTGGTGAACCTTGAACACATTCTAAATGAAGAAACCGAAAAAGAAACAAATAGGAACCCACATACCGTATGATTCTAATTTTGTGAAATGCCTAGAATAGAGAATTCTACAGAGATAGACAGTGGATTAGTAACCACTAATTACAAATTAGTAGTAGTAATTGGTAATTACAGCCAAGAGCTGGATGGCAGGAAGGGAACGGGGAGTGACTACTGATGGGTATGGGGTTTCTGGGAGTGATGAAAATGTTCTAAAAATACGCACCGCGAAAGCCATACACACCTTGTTAAATACTAAACGCCACTGAGCTGCGTGTGCATTTTTAGTTGGATTTTATTTCATGTGCATGAGTGTTTTGCTTGTGTGTATGTCTGTGCGTCACGTATGTGCCTATTGCTCACAGAGGCCAGAACAGGGAGGGCTTCAGATGCCCTGGAACCGGAGTTACAGAAGGTTGTGAGTCATCACGTGGGGTGCCAGAAGTTGAACCTGGGTCCACACAAGAGCAGTTTGTCCTCCTTATCTGCTGAGTCATTTCTCCAGCCCTGAGCTGTATTGGTTGTGTGGTATGTGAATTATAGCTTAGTCAAATTGCTATTTTATAAAAGTCCCGTGGAGGGCAGACTGGAGGTCCCAGGAGTGGACAGGGCACCGTCTAAGCAGAAGGCAGACTGCCTGGGACAGGGTTTGTTAGCTAGCGAGAGAGAATCAGACTAGAGATAGGTCAAGACTTGCTGGCAATTAATGTTTGGGGTTTGGGGCAGTGGGGGGTTGGGTAGGGATTATGGTGAGAGACTGCCTTACTACATTAACCCAGTCTGGTCTTGAACTTATGCTCTTCCATCTTCAACCTCCCAAATATTGGGAATACAGGTACATGCTACCACAGCCAACTGAAAATTAATGGGGTTTTGTTTTACATTTACTTTTTTTAAAATTTCATCTAGGAAAAAAAATTTCATTTAGGGTTGGAGAGATGACTCAGTGGTTAAGAGTACTACTTTTCCAGAGGACCCAGGTTTGATGCCCAGTACTTATGTTGGGGGTTCATGACCATCTATAACTCTGGATCCAGGGAATCCATCACCCTTTTCTGACCTCTGGGGCACTGCACACATGGTGTACAGACTCACAGGCAGGCATATAAATAAGCTTTTTAAAATCCAAAAATAATGGTTTAATTTTCTAACTTTTTATTAAATTGAATTGATGATGGTGGTGGGGCTGGGAATGTGGAGGTCAAGATAACTTCATGGGATCAGTTCCTCCCTTTTCCTTCTACATGGGTTTTGGGGATTGAACTCAGGGCACCAGGCTTGCACAGCAAACACATTTACCTACTGAGTCATCTTACGGGTCCCCAATGTATTTTTTTTTGGTTTTTCGAGACAAGGTTTCTCTGTGGTTTTGGAGCCTGTCCTGGAACTAACTCTTGTAGGCCAGGCTGGTCTCAAACTCCCAGAGATCTGCCTGCCTCTGCCTCCCAAGTGCTGGGATTAAAGGCGTGCACCACCACCGCCTGGCTCCTAATGTATTTTTATTCTTTGAAAAAATGTGTGTGCATGTGAATGTGTGTGTGTCAATTTCACCCTATCACTTTTTCATGTCCCTCCAACTGAGCTTCTTCTCAACTCCACCTCATACCTTCATGTCTGTTTGGTTTGTTAACTGTCTGAATTTGGCTTATTATTGTCTCTCTATCTGGAAAGAGCATCTTACTGTAATACCCTGGCTGTCCTCGAACTCACAGAGATCCTCCTGCCTCTGTTTCACTGGGGCTGAAATTCAAGGTGTGTGCCACCGTACCCAGCTCCTCCCTGAGGTTAATTGGGGCTGCTTGCAGAAGCGTGTGTAAGAGTTATTTCCTGGAGCATGGGTAACCTACCAATGTCTATACCACTGAAGAAAGCCATTTCCCCTTCTCCAGCAACCATTAACTACCATTAGCTCCTTAGGGAAGACTTTTTAACACAGTTCCCGCTTCCATTTTATCTGTCCTAATACTGCTAGAATCTGTGCCTGTAAACAGGTTTCCGTGTTTGTAAGACTACCACACCAGTTCAAGCCTTATCGCTCAGGCTCACCCCCTCCCTCTTGAATACTCCTTCTGCCTCATCCCCTTATGTAGTCTCTCCCCTCCCTGCCCTGCATGCTACAGCCATAGCAAGAATTTCATACCAAGTCTGATCGCGATATTACTCCTGATTTTCTTTTACATTTAGCATAAACACAGAAATTCTTAGCATGGCTGACTAGCCCTAAGGTTTAGAAGTCCTGGCCCTGCACATATCTCTGAACTCACCCCCAACTCACTGAGCTGAGCACACCATGTTCCCTCCAACCTCTGGGCCTTTGCATGTTGCTCATGCAAAAATGTTTCCTAACTTGCTTTGCCTGATAATGCCTATTCTGCCTTTACTTACCAACTTGATTACCACTTCCTCAGGGAAGCCTTCCCACAAAGCCTAAGTCCCCCTATTTTATGCTCAGAGAGCAGTTAGTGTTTGTCCTTCATGCCGTGTGTGTGCACGCGCGCGTGCGCACATACATATGCGCATTTGTGTGTGTGCGTGCGTGCGTGCGTGCATGTGTGCGTGTGTGTGTGTGTGTGTGTGTGTGTGTTTGGTCTGACCTTTGTTTATGGGATCATTTCGCTACTGTCTGTCTCTTTCATTAGATTAAAAACCTGTGTAAGATCAACATCTGTGGCCCTTTGTCTTCCCCATTGTATCAGTGATGCCTAACACAGTGTTTGACACACAACATGCTCTGAATGATATTTGTTAAATAAATGAGAAAACCTCGGGAACAATTTTAAATGCTAATTAAAGCAACAAGAACCAATCATTGTACCCACGGATTGGCAAAGACTAAAAAGACGGAAAATATCCACCCTGGGCAAGGACGGCAGCGAATGAGAACTCTCCTCCTCCAGGTGGTGGGTGCAGATTGACGGCTTCTGCATGGAGGCCAATTGGTCCTTCAAATGCTCACACGGCTTGCGCTCACTATTCTGCCCAGGCGAATTTAGCCCAAGTGAATGAGCACTTATGTACACTTGGACGGAAGCTGGCTGAGACGCTATTTGCAAGAGGAAAACACCAGTAACAATCTTACTGTTCCACAATAAGGCCCTACTTAAATAAGTCACAGAGTGTTCACGGAACACAATACTGTGTGGCCATTAAAAATGGGCATGCAGGGCTGGAGCGATGGTTCAGTGAACACAGTACTTACCTCGACAGCATGAGGACCTGATTTTGAATCCCCAGAAACCCCAGAAATCTGGCCATGGTAGCATGTGTCTGCAATTGCAGTGTTCCTTTGGTGAGAATTGACACCCAAGGTATGCTCCCCCTAACAATATGTGTGTCCACACTCATGCTCACACAAGATCAGTAGCAATAAAACAATAACTAGAAATAAATAAATCATTTGGAATCATGGTTATCATAATACATTGAGGAAAAATTATGAGAAGAAATAGCTACCAAAGATGATGAAAGAACCCTAAGGTGTCTGCATTCATAATGTGTGTGGAGTTGGGGCTCTATTTGTCAGAGAATAGGTAGAGCTCAGAAGACAACTTAGGGAAGTTAGTGTTCTCCTTCTACCTGAGAGTTCTGGGGATCGAACTCAGGGCCTCAGGCTTGTCAGTAAGTGTCGTTACCCACTGAGCCATCTCATCAGCCCTTAATATCCAAATGATGAGAAAGAACACAAAGCATGGCCCAGTGACCCACACCTACAATCCCAGCACCCAGGAGGCTGAGGCAGGAAGATTAGCATGAGTTTTAGGCCATCATGAGCTACTCATGACAACCTGAGCCACATAGCAATACTTTAAGAAAAATAAGTAAATGAGGTTCAGTGCCCACCAAAAACAAATGAAAATTAACTCATATAATTTATATAACTAAATAAATTACCTAATACAACAGAAAAATAAGTACTGACCACAAAAGGCAGATATACATATGTGTTGTAGGGGCATAGCCGCATGAAGAGGACCTGGACTCGCATGAAACTCTTGATAGTAGCTGTTCTGTGTTGAAGGATTATTTACATATCTGTTTCCTCTATAAGCAGCATATATTAATGTTGTAATAAGGGGATGATCAAATACATTTCACTGTGAGGAAAACACGTAGAGAAATAAAGGTCAAGAGAGAAGAAGAACTCAGCCTAGTATTTCTGAGAGGGAGATCCATGCAGGGGACCACAGTTCATCAGGAGGTTGCTTAGTGACCACAGAAGCAGAGCAGAGAGCCTAGCTGGATGGCTCCAGAGACTGAAGACTTGGAAAGAGAAACTGATACATCATCCCTACTGGACCGACAAGCTACCTGTCTTGAATAATTCAGCCTTTCTTTTATTTCCTTCATTATCATCACTCTTGTTATCACTGTGGGGCTGTTTGTGCAACCCGGGGTTTCCAGCATGCGATGCAAGTGCTCTACCACTGAGCTACACCCCCAGCTCAATCATAGCATTTAAGACAACCCAACATCTATTGCCCTGGGAAGCCACGCCCAGTGTGTTTGATGCATTACTCTGGACTCTACTTGCTTGAATGCAATTTGATTTCACTCAGCCATCATCATCTCTAGCTAACTAACTACAAACCTTTGGCTCCACAGTGAAGCTGCACGGCCATTTGTGGTCTGGTTTCCGGACCTCTTGTCCAGCATCTGCCCTGGATGTCCCCGAGACTTAATTTGCAGGCTCTCGCTGATCACTTGGCTCATGTAAAACCCGAGTCTTCCCTCTCCTGCCTCTCCATGGCCAATTCCCGTGGTAGAGACAGGCATGGGGATAGAGGAGACACACTTTGAACTTGTGATTCTCCTGCCTCAGCCTCCTATAAAAAGCAAATGAAGGCCCATAAAAGCAAACCATATTTAAATTCTCCATATACTCACTGAATCTAACACAAGGCCATGTATATAGTCCGGGTGCAATAATAAACAACCAGGGGGCTGGAGAGATGGCTCAGCAGTTAAGAGCACTGGCTGCTCTGGCAGAGGACCAGGGCTCAGTTCCCAGCACCCACATAGCAGCTCGCAACCCTCTGTAACTCCGTTTCCAAGGTATCTGATGCCCTCTTTTGGCCTCTGTAAACACCAGGCACACATGTGGTACACATATGTACATGTAAGCAAAACACTCATGCACATAAAAATAATAATGAACTACAACAAGAATCAAATGAATGCACAGGAGAAGGGTACGCAGCCCATGGAGACCTCAAACAGCTTCTACTGATGTTCAAACTTTTCTCGGCGTGGTGGTACATGCTTGAAATCTCAAACGTTCAGGAGATGAGACATAAAGACCACCTACGAGTTCTAGATCAGCCTTGTCTTTGGTGTTCAGTTCTTTGTAAACAAAACAAAGCATAAATAAAAACAAAATGAAAACAAACAAAAAACCCAAACTATATGTTAGTCCAGTTCCAGGGGGACCCAATGCCCTCTTCTGGCCTCTGTGGGCGTCCATGACGTATACACACACGCTTGCAGATAAAACACCCATTCATATAAAATAAATAAATATATATTTAAAAAAAAAACAGGCACGGCCTTGGAAGCCACTTGGTAAAAGGACAGAAGCAAATCCTGTAAATTGTCCTCTGACCTTCGCATACATGCTGTGGCGTGTATTAGCATCTGAGCTTATGTATGCACAGCAAGTAAACAAATGGCCAGCTTGAACTACATAGCAAGCCCAAGGCCAGTTGTCCTATATAATAAAACCCCGCCTCAGGAAAGAAAAATGAAGAAAAGAGAAAAGAAAACCAGATTTTCTTGGATGTTTTTGTGTGTTTAGTGTGCATACCTGTGCAAGTCTTGAGTATGTTGCCATGTTCTCTCGCATGTACCCGCACAGATGTGTATGGAAAGCAGATGCTGACGCTGAATGTTTTCTTCTTTTGTCCTCCACCTTACTTTTGTAGGAGATGCTCTGTCAGGGAAGCAGGAGTTGACACTAGACTGGCTGGCTAGCGAGCTCTGGGGCTCCACTGTCACTGCTTCCTGCACTGGGGTGCCAGGTGCCCGACGCCACAGCTTCCCTTTCACATGGGTCCTGGGGATTTGAACTGAGGTCCTCATGCTTACACAGCAGCTGCTTTCCCAGCTGAGCCATCTCCCTGGTCCACGACACGGAGTTCTGTATGACTCAACAACAGCTCTAACGACAAGTACTTGTTTCTGCTCTTGGACACAGTGTCCCTCCAAAGCCAGGTTTTCATTTCCCTTAACATAGTGTCTTTTTTTTTTTGGAGACAATATTTCTCTGTGTAGCTCTGGCTGTCCTAGATCTTACTCTGTAGACCAGGCTGGCCTCCCCAGAGCCGGAATTAAAGGTGTGCACCACCATCACCCAGCTCTGCCTTAATTTAACTGGGGTTTCACACTGAACATGGAACTCTTCTTTGTTTTTGTTTGTTTGTTTGTTTGCTTGCCAGACTGACTGGCTAACAACTTGTCTGTTCCCCTGAGCCGTGCCCTGTTACGGACACCCACCACCAATGTCTAACTTTTCTCCATTCTGGGATCCAAACTCAGGCCCTCATGCCTCTGAGGCAGCACTTTACCCCCTGAGCCACCTCCCCAGCCCCCTAATATAGTGTATTTATGCAATAAACAGACAATAAATCATTGTTGACGATTATTTGATAAGTATACACTTGGGAACTGGAGATAGAGAGACAATATTTCACTACGTAGCTCTGCCTGCCAATGAAACTCACTATGTAGACCAAGCTGGCCCTGAACTCACAGAGATCCTTTTGCATCTGCTTCCTGAGTTCTGGGATTGCAGGTTTCTTTTGGCCTTTAAAAATGTATATGTGTTATTACTCTGTGTGTGCATGCATTTAATGGTCTGTGCTAGTACGGACACACGTGTGCCATAGTGTGAGTGTGGGGGCAAAGGATGAGGTTCAGACATCGCTACTCTCCTGCTGTGGGTTCTGGGGACTGAACTGAAGTCATTGGCTTTACACAGCAAGTGCTCTCAACTGCGGAGCCACCGCCCTGGTGCCCACACTCCCTTGTCTTAAACTCCCGAGCCTAGTGCAGGATCAAGGAGCTGGAGGTACTAAATAAACACTTGGCAGGAGATTTCAAGTGGCTGTGACATTTCTGGAAATAGCTTTCTTCTATCGAGTCCCCTTAAGGGCCACTTGCGGAGGATACTGTGTCACTAAGCATTATGGGTTCATTCCGAAAGGAGAGTGACTGACAGCGAAGGGGGCTTGCTGAGCACAGTGGTCCCTGTTTGGGGCATCTGCCTCTTCTGGAGTCACCCTCGCCATTCCCTGGGAAGCAGTCCCTACATGCATTTGCTGGGGCTGCGGTAGCGGTAATAATACAGACCCCCTGAAATACGGGAATGGAAAAGAATAGGAGTTTATTGTCTTACAGTTCTGGAAGCTAAAAGTCCAAAAGAAAGGCTATGGCACATCCATGCTCGCTCTGAAATCTATCCTCACCTCTTCCAGATTTGTGATGCTTTGTTGGCATCTTTGATCATTTATACATCTGCCTTCTAGAAACTTCCTTTTGTGGGGCTTCTCTGTGACAGATGAATGTGAGGAGGTGCTCCTTGGAAACGTGAGGCCTCCATTTTCTTCACTGTTACTGAGTTATCTATGTACTATGGGAGTTTTAGAGAAACCCAGTACTCACCCGCTAAATAAATATATCCTTTATTGGGTATCTCTGACAATGACCTGTTGCTAGGGTAAACAGCTCTCAGATATGCAACTGCTCTCCCAGAAGCACCTACCCTCTGAACTGTCTCCACTCACAGTGCCTGACTAATGTGCACCCTCTGTGCGCATCTGGAGCAGCGCCTTTTCCAAACCATGAATTCACCCCTTGCCTTGAACAGACCCGCACTAAGCCCTCTCCACGGCCTTTTTTATAGTGTGCGGGCCCCCGAGTGACAGGCCCATGCCTCGGCCCTGCAACCTCCTCTCCCGATGAGGCCAGCCTTGCCCATCAAAGCAGAGCCACCCTTGGGGGCTCCACACTCATGTGATTTCCTGTCAGACTGCCTAATTCAAATTCCTTCAAAAACACACCTTCCACAGTCCCGTTCCACCTCCTTCTCCCCTTCCCCTCCCCCCAATCCCATCCATGACCTGGTTGGGCTCAATTGCATTCAGGGGACATAGTACATCAGTCCTACTATTCCAGCTGTTCAGGAGGCTAAAGCAGGAGGATTGAGAATTCAAGAGCAGTCTAGACTATCTAGTATATGAGGACAATCTTGCTATGTAGCGGGATGGAGCCCTTGTGGTGGTGTGAATGAGAACGGCCTCCACAGGCTTGTATAGTTGGATGCTCCGTCCCTAGTCGGTGGAACTGTGTTGGGAAGGATAAGGAGGTGTGTGACTTTGTTGCAGGAGGTGTGTCACTGGGGAGCAGGCTTTGAGGTTTCAAAAATCCATGCCCGCCCCAGCCCCCTCTACCTCCTCCAACTTGAAGATAATATGTAAGCCGTCAGCCCCTGCTCCAGCACCATGCCTGCGTGCCTGCTGCCATGCTCCCCATCATGTTGGTCATGAACTCACCCTCTGAAACTGCAAGCAACCCCCCCCAGGCCGGTAAATGCTTTATCTTATGAGTTGCCTTGTTCAGGGTGTCTCTTCACAGCAGTAGAAAAGTAACTAAACCAGGCTTCAAAAGACAAACAAAAGAAATGAGGTTTGAGGACACCCTCGCCTCCTGGCTAGATTACCCCCTCTTCTGGACTCCAGAGTACACTATGCTTGTACATCTCCAAAGACTTATCATGTTGTCTGCTTATCTGTTCCACCCTATTCAAGGGCTGAGGTCATGGCAATCCTGATTATCATTGTATCCCCAACTCCTAGAAAGGAGAACTGGGGACTTGAGGTATGATTTCAGTGATATCTAAGAGTCTCCCAGCTCCAAATTGTTCCTATTTCGTGACATGGCTAAAGTGTGGGTCACTCTCCTTCACCCACTTTTCCCCCCAGCTTCTCCCCCCTTCTTTTCCCTCTTCTCTCTCTCTCTCTCTCTCTCTCTCTCTCTCTCTCTCTCTCTCACACACACACACACACACACATCTTGCTTTTAGAAACAAAATCTCGCTATATCCTCTAGCTTGGCTCGCAACTGGCCATGTATCTCAGACTAGTCCCAAAGTCAAGCTCCTCCTGTCTTAGCTTTCCAAGTGCTGAGAATAAAGACCCACAACACCCTATATGGCTGTTTCCAGTTTTCTAATACAGACAGAACTGGAAGTGGTAACATATCTAACTAGCGCTTCTCCTTGGCCCCTCTCTCAAGCCATTCCTCCTCCTGGCAGAAGTGGGCCAGAATAGCCAGTTTCCTGGATATTAGGTGAGGTGCCATAGACAACGGTAGAAGTTCAGGCAAAAGAAAATGGTGTCTGGAGCTGGAAAGGTGACTCAGGGGTAAGACCACTTACTGCTTTTTCAGAGAACTCAGGCTTGATTCCCAGAACTAACATGGTGGCTTGAAACCTTCTAACCTCCATGGGCACTAAGGCATTCATGTGGTACACAGACCTACACATAGTCAAACTACCCACACACATAAAATAAGGAAAACAATATCCCTTTGTCCTTTCGAAATCTCTTGTCTCACAAGTAGTCAATGAAAAGGTGATGGATAGCCAGCACCGCACTAGGAACTGGGGGAAGGAGCTGTGGGAAACACTGGCATAATCTTGGCCTCAGAGAGCTTGCAGATTAGCAGAAGTCAGTTATGATTAAGGTCATGCAGATACATGAAGTCACAACTGTAACCAAGGTCAGGAAGCAGAGCAGGAGGAAAGTCACACACTGCTGGGAATGTAAATTAGTATAGCCTTTATGGAAAACAGTACGGGGGTTCCCCAAAAAAACCAACAAATAAAAGTAGAACTCCCAGATGGTTCTGCAATCTCCTGGGTGGGGATATACGAAGAGGAAATTCAAATCAGTATGCCTGAGAGACAGCTACACTTGCACGTCCATCTCAGCACTGGCCGCAGGAGTGGAGAGACAGAAAGCGCCCGTGTGCGTCAGCCGATGAGCTGATAAGGAAAATGTACAGCGGAATACTATTCACCCATAAGAAGGAAAGCCTGCCAATCACGACATCAAGAATAGAGCTGGAGATCATTCAGCGGTGGATCATCTCACCCATCCCATACCGAATATGGACCAGCTGATCTCAGAGAAGCTGAGAGGAGACGGGTGGTTACCGGAAGCCAGGGAGAGTAGGGAGAGGCAGATGGGAGAAAACTGACCAGTGAGTCAGGTATGGTGCTTCAGGCCTGTAATCCCTACAAAGGGATGTCCTGTCTCAAAAAGCAGGTGGCAATGGCATCGACTAGAGTGGGGAAAAAGGGGTACATCAATGGATGATCCGTAACAAGTGAACTGGCTGGCTTGGTGGCCTGCGTCAATTCCAGCACTGGGAGGGCTGCACTGAAGAAGCAGGCAGATGGGATGGAAAATTAGAGAGCAGCCTGAGCTACAGAATGAGTTCCAGGCCAGCCTGAGCTATGAAACGGTCTCAAAAGCGAAAAGGTCACAGAGAAGAAGAGGACATTCTGACGGGCTATTCCACAGTAGGGTGACTGTCAGCAACAACAGCATGTGGTACCCCTGGAGAAGTTAGGAAGAACAGTGAATAGTGTCACCATAGAGAAGTGACAAACATGTGAGATGAATTTGTCTAACCTGATTTAAACATTACACAGACTGGGTATGGCATCGCATACCTATAATCCCAGCACTTGGGAGGGTAGCTACCTGGTGAAATCCTGCCTCAAAAACACAAGATAAGGGCTGAAGAGATGCCTCGGCGCCTAAGAGCACCTGTTGCTCTCGCAGAGGACCTGGGTTGGTTCCGAGCACCCACAAGGTAGCTCACAACCATCCATAATTCCAGTTCTGGATGATCTGACCCCCCTCTTCTGACATCTGAGGGTACCAGGCATAAATGTGACATAAATACTTGCATGCAAGCAAAACACTCATACACAACACACAAAACCTATAAAGCAAAATTTTAGCACAAAACACAACGTTGAGCTCACATTATTTATAGATGTGGCTCTCAGTTTATTTTAGTGCTTAGGTCCTGAGCTATCAGAGATAGCAAAAAGGATATCCCCCCAAAAATTCATATTCAAGATATGGCAACATATTCCCTAATCCTAACAGTCGTGAGCTTAAGACATAGCGAGAGCTAGGCCAGCCAGGGCTAAGTCATAAGAACTTGCCTCAAAAAGAACAAAACAAAACAAAATTGCACTATGTTGGGAGGGCAAAATGGTTCAGAATGTAAGGGGGTCTTACTGCCAACCTGACAAACGGGATTTTATTCCTGGAACCCCCGTGGTAGAAAGGAAGAAATAGCCAGGTGGTGGCGGCACACACCTTTAATCCCAGCACTTGGGAGGCAGAGGCAGGCGGATCTCTGTGAGTTCGAGGCCAACCTGGTCTACAGCGCGAGTTCCAGGACAGTCAGAGCTGTCACACAGAGAAACCCTATCTGGAAAAACAAACAAATTAATAATAAAAAGAAAGAGCTAACTTCTGAAGGTTTGCCTCTGGCCTACATGCCTGCACACACACAGACACACGTACGCAAATAAACAAATGCAAAAAATCTTTAAAATTATGCAGTGTATGTATATTTCAACACATCCCACGGGGAGAGAGAATCACGAGGTCACACCTTTTCCATGAGGATCTAAGGACAATTAAGAGTGGCTGGGGGAGGGGGCTTCCTCAGTGGTGTCACTGTTAGTAAGTGACTCTGGTAAATAGCCCCTCCCGCATGCTCAGGTAAGCAACTGTAATTAAACTCACTACATCGCACACAAGACAGGAAGAAAGGGGACTGGTTGGAAAGGGAAAGGATCAAGAGAAGATAATCTGGGGGTTACTGTTGTCAAAATACTTAAGTACATGTGTTTCAAGCTGTCATAATGAGCTGGGCAGTGGTGGCACACACCTTTAATCCCAGCACTTGGAAGGTAGAGGCAGGCAGACCTCTGTGAATTTGAGGATAGCCTGGACTTCCTAGTGAGCTCCTGGACATCCAGGGCTATACAGAGAAACACTGTCTGAAAAAAATAAAAAAAAATCATAATAAAATTCATTAGTATATATAATTAATATATGTTAATAAAATATGAGGAAGTTAGTACAATTATATGGCATACCATTGATACATAGAATTTTATTTGCTTATTATTTTCAAGACAGGGCTTCTCTGTGTAGCTCTGCTTGTCCTGGAACTCGCTCTATAGACCAGGCTGGTCTTGAACTCACAGAGATCCACCTGCCTCTCAAGTGCTGGGATTAAAGGTGCGTGCCACCACCACCACCCAGTCAGCTGGATCTTGATTTAAATCTCATCTCTGCTAGATGGAATGGCACTTATATGTACTGGACCATCAGAGCTTTTCTTGTTCTGCTTGTTTTTGATTCACTCTTGGAGCTCAGTCTTGTATTTGAATTCCATATCCTCCTGCCTCTGCTTCCTGAGTGGTGGGGTTACAGGTGCGCACAATTACATCTGCCTCTGCTTCAGCTTTTGTTTTCCTTGCCCTTTTTCTACTTCCCTCTCTTCGTTTTCCTCCTCCTCCTCCTCCTCCTCCTCCTCCTCCTCCTCTTCCTTCTTTTCTTGCATGTGTTCTATCACTTAGTATATCCCCATCCCTGCCTCAGCTCTCATTCAACCAGGTTGTTGTCCGATGGTTTTTTTTTGCTCCGTGAAATGGGTAGAATAAGAAAGCCTACAATGTGGGATCATTGGAAGAAGTGAGAAATGCCGTGCACAGTACTTACAGCAAAGAGTGCCTGGTGTGTGATAAGCGTTTGCCGGTATTGGCTACTGTTATTGCCCAAAACCACGTGGCCTTGGGTATGTCATCTACTTTCTCACCTGTCATCCCGCCTCTCATTTAACCTTTAGTCATTCTTCACTTGATCACTTTAGTGACTCAAGGTCTCTGGTGTATAACAAGTATTCAATAACAGTTACGAATCAGAATTTTACCTATCATTTTATTTTTATTACACTTTGATGGATGGATTGTGTGTGTGTGTGTGTGTGAATGCGCTCATGCCCCCCCACACACACACACACAGCGCACCATAGTGCAAACATGGAGGTCAGAGGATAATTTCCAGGAGTCATTCTCTCCCTTCCATCATGAGCATCATGGGACTTGAACTGATGTCGTCAGGCTTGGCAGCAAGTGCCGTTAACCACTGAACCATCCTGCCACCATCTCCTATTATTTTAATCATTCCGTTTCCTTGTCAAGACAGCCAAACAAAGGAAGGTGCTAAGGAAGCAGGTACACTGTCCTAATTTATGAATGAAGAAATTAAGGATCAAATAGGTCATGACTGAACCAAAATCATATAGTAAATAGTTGAGCTAAGATTTAAAATACTCCATTTCATACGCTGGCCCTGGCATGTGTGGTTGTTCTCCATTTGCTGCAATGGTTAAGATGCCCTCACTAGCTTTCAACCCAAGGCTTCCTAGCTTTCTAACGAGAGCTTTGCTGCCCCCTTGTGGCTAAACTATGCACCTACCTCCAGGTTCCCATTCATTAGAAACAAAACAAAAAATTATCTTTCGTGTTATAATTATTTTTTTTTCCAGGAAAAAAAATAGCCTCAATTCTTTCTTTCTTTCTTGTCACATGGATATGTTATGTGCCGTGTTAGGATGTGGGGAGGACATCTGTGAATACAAACAACACCATTCATGGGACTGGAGGGGCAGTAGACAAGGCTATTTTCTACAGGGTCCTCCTGACCTGGCAGCATTTGATCAGGACAAAACAAATTGAGAAAGCAAACCTCACAAGAGAATGGAGACTGTCATGGAAAGGAAACTTCTGGTACAAAGGCCCTGACGTAGTTGAGGCTGACTTTAAACTCCGGACCGCCGTCCATCGGCCGCGCCTGAGTACGCATGCCTAATGGAGACACGGCTTTTATGGAGGAGAATAGGGCTCCGGATATATATCTCAGTGGCAGTGCACTTGCTAAGCCTGAGGGCGGGCCTGGCTTTGATTCCCAGCAGAGAGAGGAGGGAAGGAAGAACAGCAGTGTTCTGTGGGTAGAAGGGGGGGGGGGCGGGTGCTGGAACAGGAGGGACACTTCTTGGTGTGAACTTGAACACTTCAGAGAAGAATCAATCGTGAACGCTATCTGCTCCCACAAAAGGAAGTCTGTGGTTTAGGACTCAGTTGAAACACTGCCACCCACCCCCAACTCCAAGAAGTGGCGACAGTCCTCGTCACTGTTCGCCGGGATCGAAACTACTCCTCCCTAGAAGTCTGTGAAGCACGGACGGTATCATTTTTCATGTCCATTTTTCAGACAGGAAAATGGAGGCCCAGAAAGATGAAATCGTTGCCTAAGGTCCCACTGATGGATGAATGCCAGACCCTGGACTCCAAACACAAGATCACCCCCAGCCACCCATTCTAGCCAGCTTTTTAACCCGCAAGGAGTAAGCAATTCCTGAGGGGTGACCACTTCCAAGGGTGGAAATCGGTGTCTCCCCTGTGGGGTGGTATTGCGCTTCATGGCCGGTGGTTCGGGCCAGCCCTTGGCAGCGCTCCTCCATAGTCCTTGCTGAGCTGGCCAGCTGGCAGGCGGTATGTTCATGGAGAGGCCTTACTTGGAGCCAAGTATTCCGTGAGGGGTTCCACAGGGCACTGTGGTGGACAAGCTGCCTGCTTCTGCCCCAGAGAACAATGGGCACCATCTTTGGGTTGTTATACCCCGGTACCATCCTCTGAGCCAAACTGCCGGCATCTTCATAAGGCCAGCTCTGCTTACAAAAGATCATCACGGCTGGGCTTGATGGGCATTGACGGTCCCACAGAGGGGGAGGAGTGGGAGAGTCATGGGCCCCTCACCTGAATATCCTGCCATTCCTCCAAATCAGCTGTATGCTCGTGGCCTGGGGAGTTCTCAAGAAGAGATAGAGTGTATAGGCTGGGTAGGACTAGGGACAGGAAGTTCCACCTAAGCAGCCATGGGGAAGTCATCATCCTTCCTGGGTTCAGATCTTCAGTGAGGCTACTTTAGGTTCGCCCACTGGCTCGCCCATAACCCCTCACCCATGTTCTATGAATGAGCTTAGTAAAGCCTTTGGTTCTTAGGGAGAACTTCTGGGGGATAAAATTGTAGTCTGTCATTGGGATCTTAGAAAGAGGGAGATAGATCTCGCTTAGTCGATTCTTGCTCCCCACTGGGAGAAAATTCTAAGTCAGAGGTGCCAGGAGTCACTGGCAAGGGCTCTCCTGAGAAGAACTAGGACCATCTGTCCAGCGACTGGCAGAGTAGACAAAGTTGGCAGGTGGGGCATGGCCAAGGGCAGCAGCTGTCTGCTTGAAGCTGCATCAGGATGCTAGTTAGAGGCACTACTGCCAATGAGCTGGGCAGAGTGGTGGGCATGGGTAGGAGGGCAAGCTAAGAGCTGGCAAAACTACAGCATTGTCACAGTGAGCCGATTGGAGAGATGTCCTTAAGAAAACATTGAGTGGAATCAATTAGAGGGCAGGATTAGGGGGGTAGAGTTGATCAAAACACTTATGCATGTATGAAATTCTCAAACCATGAAGGAACAACTTTGGGGCTGGGGGTATGGCTCAGTAGTTAGGAACATGGGCTGCTCTTCCAGAGGGCCCGAGTTCAGGTCCCAGCACCCATGTCAAGAGGCTCCCAACTTCCTGTAACTCCAGATCTAGAAGTTTTTGATGCCCTCTTATGGCCGACATGGGCACTCACACACATGTGGCTTATGCTTACACACACACACACACACACACACACACACATGCACACACAAACACTTCTTTTTTAAGTAGGCTATTGGGCAAGTCTTTGTGTAGGTCATAATCAATACAATCAAAACCAGAAGTGGAGGATGAATGGTTCATTATAGTGACTGAACTTCACTGAAACACGGTTTAGACTCTCCGACCCTAGCAGCTGGAGGAGCTCTTAGAAGTGACACTCTATGATGGTTCATAGTGATTGTCCATGTGACAGAGTCTCGAATCACCTAGGAGCCAAAGCTCTGGGCATGTTACAAGGGAGGTCCTATATTTGGTTAATTGAGATGGGAACACCCATCCTTATTGTGTACAACACCATCCTATGGCTTGCCTCCTGGACTAAAGAAAAAGAAAAAGGGGCCCAAACACCAGCCAGCATTCCTCTCTTTCTGCTTCCTGACTGTGGGCACAACTGCCTCAAGCTCCTATTGTCTCACCTTCCCCGCCATAGTGGTCTGTGCCATCAAACTGTGAGCTAACTTAGCTCTTTCTTTTCACTCTTTTTTAGTGGTTTCTTAAGACAGGGTTTCTCTGGTTGGCCTCAAACTCTGAGAGATCCATCTGACTCTGCCTCTGCCTCTGCCTCTGCCTCCTGAGTGCTGGGATCAAAGGCTGTGCCACCACCGCCTGGCTCCCTTTCATAAGTAGCTTTGCTCAGGTATTTTGTCATAGCAACAAAACAAACCCTCGATCCATGTCCCAGCATTCTTCTGTATATAGGAATCCCTCCATGAAACTTCCTAGAAAATACTGGCCGAGCAGCTGCTGGAACATCTGCAGCAAGATGAACCTGCAGTTTCTATGACAGCCACTTCCTTCAGAAAACTCATGCTGTAGTTTGGGGACTGCAACGATAGCTCAGTTGCTCAGTAGCTAAGAGCATCTGCTGCTCTTTTGGAGGACCAGAGTTTGGTTCCTAGCATCCACATAATCTCCTGCAGCTCTAGCCAGCAGCTCCAGCACCCTCTTCTGGCATTCACAGACATAGTCACATGGTGAAGAGTGCTTGCTACCGGGCTGGAGAGATGGCTCAGTGGTTAAGAGCATTGCCTGCTCTTCCAAAGGTCCTGAGTTCAATTCCCGGCAACCACATGGTGGCTCACAACCATCTGTAAAGAGGTCTGGTGCCCTCTTCCAGCCTGCAGGCATACACACAGACAGAATATTGTATACATAATAAATAAAAAAAAAGAGCCCAGTGGTCCTACAGCAACCATAGGATGGCTCACAACCATCTATAATGATATCTGCTGCCCTCTTCTGACGTCCAAGCATACATGCAGGCAGAACACTGTATACATAATAAATGAATAAAGATTTTTTTTTTTTTACAAAAAGAGAGCGCTTGCTACTCTTCCAGAGGGCTATCATCTGATAAGTTAAAAAAAAAAAGAATCAATCAACCCTTTCCTCTCCAAGTGTTTTTGGTCTATGTTTTATCAAAGCAATAGAAAGCAAACCAGGACTCCAAGAACCTGGAAACACCCAGTCCCCGACTACTGATAGCATCTGGAACAAAAAGCCCAAGTACATCCTTTCTCCTTTCAGTTTCCCATGACAGGTCACAGAGTTGAGAAACTGATTGACATGACCCCTACCAGATTAGGTAGCTCTTCTTAATGGCACTGACCGAAATCTGCCTCTTCATTACTTTTGCCCACTGGACCACGCTCTGTACTCTGAGACTTAAATAATAATATAAAACTTTAAGACAATTCTGAAGCCATTTCTCACAATTCTGAGCCCTCTCAGTCTCAGCAGTAATGCTCCCCCTTTCCCCCCTGGGAACCAAGGACCTAACAATTGCCCACACACGTACTGAAATGTTGGGAACTTTCCGTCATCTCCCTGAGTCCTTGTGAATGTTCTCCAAATAGAACTCAGTTATTGAATAGGGGCAAGATAACCCTTAGGTGTTGACTCACTGACTGATGTTCTGACTCAGACCCTGGGAAAGGGGCAAAGTGACCCTCAGATGTTTTCCTTTACCTCATCTGATCTGGCAACCACTCTCCAGCCAATTATTGGTAATAACCCTTTTGAATAAGCCAATCATAAAGAACAACCCCAGACACCCCTTCCTTTATAGTAATACGAGCAGCGGGGCTGCGTCCCCAGCACCCCGGCCGCCTGCTAGCTTATGCCCGAAATAACAACACACAAACTGTATTCATTTAAACACTGCTTGGCCCATTTCTATCTAGCCTCTTCTAGGCTAACTCTCGCACCTGGACTAGCCCATTTCTAATCATCAGCATAGCACCGCTAGGTGCGCTTACCAGGAAGATTCTAGCCTATGTCCATCCTGGGTCGGAGCTTCATCGCGTGCATCTTCCTGGGAGCAGGGAGCATGGTGTCTCTCTGAGGCGTCTGCCCCCGAGAGGAGAGCTGTCGAGTCTGAGCTCCCTTCCTCTTCCTCCCAGCATTCTGTTCTGTTTACTCCTCTCACCTATGTTTTAACCTATGAGGGCCAGCCAAGCAGTTTCTTTATTACTTAACCAATGAAATCAACAGATTGATATATGACACTCCCACACCATTCCTTCTGTGGTTTTTCCCTTTAAAAATAGCCTGTACCAGACATTCAGGGTCTTCCAGCCTCCCGACTGCTGGAAGACCCTGTCATGACAGAATTAATAAAATCCTCATGCTTTTACATCAGCCGTGGTGGTAAGAGATGGTCGCTGGGGGCGACTCCTCCTCGGTGTTTGGAATCTAGGATCCAACAATACCAATCGCTAACCTCTTTTCAGATTCCAAGTACTCTTTCACAACAGTTCAGCAAAGAAAGTATCATCCTACCCACCACACCAATGGGGAAACTGAGGCTAGGAGAGCCCAAGTGACTGAGTGAAGAGAGGAGGCCTAATAAGTTGCAGAGCCATGAATTCAGCCAGACCCCTGAGTCCAAAGCTCATGCTTTTTGCAGGCTGCCCCCCCCCCCCACACACACACACTCTGCTCCCACCTACCACTCTGGCCGTCTCTCCCACAGGCTAGCAGCTCTGTTTCAAAAAGGCTGCTGTCATGTTGGTAATGCATCTTCTCCTTCAGATAAACATGTTCAATGTCTTCTGTCCCTTCTTATCAAGGCCCTTCCCTTCCTGGTCCCTCCTACAGATGAACTCCAGTCCTTGACTCTAACAGAGTACAGGTCTCCTGAGCCTCCACCCAGAGGCCCCCCACCCCCTGTCATTCCTGCAGCTTGAGTATCAAAGTCTCACCCATCAGCAGGCTTTACTCATTTTTCACCCATGCATATGAATAATTTGCACGTATGTTTGCATCTGTTTTGTTCCTTTGCAAAAGATCTCCCAGGAGCCCTGGGAAATGAGTGTTCCATGAGCTCAGAAGGAGATACAGGAGGCAACACTAGCATTTAATTAGGCTCTGTAAAGTGTGGACAGGTGTTGTGAAACCTGCCCAGCTTGCTGGGTCAGACGTGCAGGCACTGTCTGCCCTGGAAGGAGTGTGTCCTCCGCCTGGGTCTGGGTGAGTGAAACCATGTCAAGGTACTGCATCTGCACGTATTTCCAGAAGACAGAAAACAAATCAAGTGACTAGTCTTCCCAGACCGCTCTTGCCAAACTGGCTGCCAGGGGGCCATAGGAACAGAAGTCTGCATGATGCCAGCTGGCAACCAAAATGGGTGTCTGAGCTGGGCACGATTCCTCAGGGAGAAACTGAACTTGCAAAAGAGCTGGAACCACCTCACACCAGGTGGGGAACAACTGCAGGCTTCTGGGTCTTAGAGCGCCCAGCAGGCTGTTGACCCTGACTGCTCGCTAGCCCAGCAAGGCCAGGCAGACTGGATTTGTTTTCTCACGTTTCTTCTCTGTTGAAAAAAGATGTATCTTTTTTTTATTTTATGAATTTGTGTGAGTGCGGGTGTGTGCACATATGTGTGGGTGCCTGAGGGGTCCAGAAGAGGGTTTCTGTTCCCACTGGTGATTGTGAACTGCCTGACATGAGTGATTGAACTGCATGCTCTTAACCACTGAACCATCATTCCAACTTTTTGATTATTGTTTTTATTTTGTGTAGTGTGTGCCTCTGTGCCTCTAAAGGCTAGAAGAGGGCACAGCGCTGGAGCTGGAGTTATAGGAGGTTTGAGGCACCTGATGTGGGTGCTGGGAATTGAACCCGGGTTCTCTGGAAGAACAGGAAGTGCTCTTTAGCACCGAGCCATCTCTCCATCCCCTGATACAGCTCTCTAAGATCACAAAAGATAGATATCAATAACAGACTCAGTGCCAGTACAGACACAGGCCCTAATTTTTTTTATCTCTAGATGATAACAAAACACTACCAGCCACACTTCAAGTGGAGATTTCAGCGAATTCCTCCCATCTGAAGTCAGACTGGTTTAGGTGAAATCAACCCATACACATGCCAACTGCCATCAACAAATGCCACCATGCCGGGTGTGCTGTCACACTCAGGGGGCAGAGACAGGGGGATCTGTGTGAGTAAGAGACCAACCTGGTCTACTTAGTGAATTCCCGAACAGTCAGAGCTACACAGAAATGCTTTGTTTAAAAACAAATAAACAACGACAAAGGAACAAACAAACAAAAACCCCCGCAAACACCAAGGCACCTGCTGGCAGCCTCAGCTCAGCTGGCTTCTACATGAGGTAGCTGCGGTCTCCCAGGGAAGTGTCCAGAAACCCAAGGCCTGGATCCACAGTGGCCTTTGCTGCCAAGAAAGATATAAGTGACCAGAACACTCTCCCTATCCAGTTCCTCTGCATCTATATTGTCTCGGGCTTAACTACTCTGTAACTCAGTTTCCTTCCCTGGGAAATGGAGGTGATAATGGAAACAGCTGGTAAAGTTGGAGGGGTGACAGGTTGGAACCCCGAACTCACAGAGATCCGCCTGCCTCTGCCTCCCTAGTGCTGGGATCACAGACAGCACCACCACTGCCCAGCCAGGTGCAAGCTTTTTAAAATTTTTTTTGTTACATTTCTTTATTTTGTGCTTACACAAGTCCATGGGTGCACTCCTGCTTGCCGTGGCACACATGTGACCATCTGAGGCCAGCTTGTGCCAGTTGGTTCTCTCCTTTCACTATGTTGTCCTAGGGATTAAACTGAGGTCATCAAACTTGGCAGCAAGCACCTTTACCCACTGAGCCATCTTGGCAACCCGGGTGTTAACTTTTATCAGTACAGTGGAGGCAGGTCTTAAAAAAATTGGACTACCAGGCTAAGAAGGAAGACGCCCTCCCCTCTGCGTTCCACTCTGAAGCTGCTTTTGCTAATCAAGCAACTCTTCATTGAAGACTCCGTCCTGGCCCAGGCTCTAGCCCAGAGGGAGATGAGCAGCTCCAACAAGCCAGCCTCCCGCACTGTCTCACTCCGTTCTTACTGTGGACTGGCCACGCTTTCAGACTGGACTGGCAGCTCCCACCCCATCTGTAAGTCCCACTCCCCTATCCGCTCCAGTTCTGGTTGCCCAACCCTTGCCTTTCCCCCCGTACTCCCTTTGTAACACTAGATGTAGGATTGAGACAGACGTCATTTGAGACCCACTTGAGATGGGAAGCGATAACATGTGAGGCCGAGCGTTCAGACTCTGGGGCACTATGAGGAGAAACGGAGTTAGGGTAAGAGTGGTCAAGCCAAGCTGCAGGGGGACGGGGCGGGGCAGGGCTGGAGTGCCAGTATGTGCATGGCAGAAAGTAAAAGGGAGACATTGGCAGTCTGGGCACCTGCTCAGACCCTTAGCTCACTAAACCTTAAATTCCACCTCCTAGAAGTGTATTGTCTGTCCCGTCGTGTGGCCAACAGCGGCATTGTGTCTAGCCATATCCAGAGAGATGGTAATGCCCAGCTGACACTGGGGGGCATGACTGATTTGGAAGGCAGCACCCTGGTGCCCCTTGTTGATGGTAGCCGGCTGGGGTGCTACAGAAGGACCTCTCGAAACACAGACTTCAATCTTTGGTCAGTAAAAGCCAAGAACTCTGTTCTTAGAAATCTCTCAAGGCCAGATCTCCCTGCCTTTCACAAACCCATTTCAGGTTCAACCCATGGGAGAACAAATTACTCACAAACTCTTTGGGGGACACTCTCAGGCAGCTTGCTACTTCCCTTACTTGGCACTAACTGCTCTTGTTCTGAGTGACAGGCCAGGGCCACTGAGAGCAGCTGGGATTTGCCGATGCCAATGCTTCTCTACTTGAGTAGTAGAAGACAGAGTTTTTGCTTCATCTCCTAAAGTTCCACTGTCAGCAACAGATACCTTTAGCAAATAATTTTTAAAAGCCACAAGCCCTGTGTAGCAGCTCACACCTGTGATCTCAGCTGAGGCAGGAGGATTGCCAAGAGTTTGAGTCTGGCCTAGCCTAGACTATGTAGTGAATGTCAGGCCAGCCGTGACTGGAGAGAGACTCTATCTCAGAAACAGCAAGATTTTAAAAATCCTTGAAAGAAATTGGTGATGCTTGGATGGCACAAGTGTTAGCACATCCGAAGAGCATCACAAGTCCCCAAAAGAACCAAACAAAAGCCAGGAAATCCTCAAGGCAGGTTTGGCTTCATGCTCCAGTTGGGAGTTGACAGATAAGTCTTAGGCTTGGCACCTGGAGTCAGGGCTTCTGTGAGTAGACTTTTTTCATTGCAAGCATGTTATTTCCTGTAGGGAGCTAGAACTCAAAGTGTTATGTCTATTTTTTACATCCTAAGTTTGAAAACCAGTTACTCTCCTTTCTTTTTGAAATTGTGTATGTCATATAATACCCAGAATTCTAGTTTCTTTTTTTTTCTTTTGTGCATAACCATGTGCGTGTGTATATGTGTGCACACATGCACACACACTCATTGTATGTGTATGTGTGTTCCCATGTGTAGGTACATGCATATGTGTGGGTGTGCCATTCACATATGTGACACACATGTAGGGGCCCAAGGCTATTGTTGGGAGTCTTTTTTTTAAAATTTATTTATTTATTATGTATACAGTATTCTATCTGTGTGTATCCCTGCAGGCCAGAAGAGGGCACCAGACCTCATTACAGATGGTTGTGAGCCACCATGTGGTTGCCGGGAATTGAACTCAGGACCTTTGGAAGAGCAGGCAGTGCTCTTAACCACTGAGCCATCTAGTTTCTTTTAAAACTTACATTTGTATGGGGGCAGTGCCACAGTGTGTGTGTGTGTGTGTGTGTGTGTGTGTGTGTGTGTGTGTGTGTGAAGTCACAAGACAACTTGTGGGATTTGGTTCTCTCCTTCCACCATGTGTGTCCCAAGTGTTGAACTCAGGTCCTCAGGCTCTGCTTTTACCGCCTGAGCCATCCCACCAAACCCAGTGCCCTCTTAGCTCGTTAATCAAACACCAACTCCCAGTCTGTCCCGTTCCATATGTGTCTGGAGTCCATGTCCCTAAAAAAGGCAATTCTGCTCTTCTCCATCTTGAGCAATGATTGAAGGCTACCAGATCTGTTAGTAGACAACCTGCCCCTTGTTATCAGTGGCCTAGGACAAGTTACCCTCTCAAAACCTCAGTTCTGCATCTATAAAATGGGGACAATATACAAGAAGTCTGTGAGTGTGTGTGTGTGTGCATGTGTATGTGTGTGTGCACATGAGCATCTTTAGCATCCAGAAAAAGCTGTTGTGTCTCCTAGAGCTGGAGTTACAGGTAGCTGTGAGCTACCCAGTCTAGGTGCTGGGTGGGAACCGAACGCAGGTTGCCTGCGAGAGCAGTACATGCTCTTCACAGCTGAGTCATCATCTCTCCAACACTACAGCGCTGTCCCTATAACGCTGCTCTGGGAATTCAGTGTGAGAGACACAAGGAAGACAGCACAGCACCTGGTGTAGAACTGACTAATCCTAACGCTACTGCTTCTGCGGCAGAGGGATGACAGGCAGCTCCATGTGTGCCTTAGGAGACATTCCATGTGGGGCCTGTGGGTAAGCCACTTCCCAGAGGCTCCACTAATAGATGTCTCCTGGACACATGAGGGGACTGAATGCTTAGCACAGTGTCACGCACACAGCGAGGGCATTGCCCCAGTCCTTGCTCTAATCCTAATCCCTGCTCTGCAATACTCTACCCAGAGGGAAAGGCACTTCCCAATGAGTCAATACAGTTAAGAAATCTTCCTCCATTCTAGCTTCAGAAACCAGAAACATGTGACTGAATCAACCAGAAATGTGTAGTGTCGTCGAAGGAGCAGAAGCACTGAGGCCAGACAGAAGTGTTGGCATCACCGCCTTGTATAAGTCCATTCATGACTTATGTATTAAGTTTTCTCATCTGTCAGCACCCAGTTACCTTATCTGTTCTTGTTTTATTGCATGAGGCAGAGTATGGCTGGATACCCCAGGCAAGGCTGAAACTTACTATGTAGCCCAGACTGGTTCAAACTCCCAAGTGTTGAGATTACAGGCATGTGCCACCATGTCCATCCATATTATCTGAAAAATGGCTTGATGTAATAAACCCATAGTCTCCAGAATGGAGTAGACAAGAAAGGATTTATTGAGGCATTTATTAAATGCATTCGGTAACAAAAATATAAAAGGGCTGGAGAGATAGTTTAACAGTTAGGAGCACTTGCTGTTATTCCAGAGGACCTGAGTTCGGTTCCCAGCACCTATGTTGGGTGGCTCACAACCACCTGTAACTCCAGCTCCAGGGATTCAACAGCCTCTTCTGACCTCCATGGGCACTTCCACATACGTGTACAATACATTAATATAGACACATACACATGCATGCATACCCCATGTGTAAGGTACTAAAATATCGCATCTGTTAACTGGCAATGCTTTCACTACACCTCAGATGCAGAACACCTATGAAACAGAGTAATGCTGTTTTTTTTTAAACAGAAACAGATAGAAATAAAGATACAAGACTCCTTCAGCTCTCTAATAGCTTTTGAAAAACTTCAGAATACTGTTTCACATTATAAAAGAAAAAGAAAAACTATCTTGAATTAGAATCTTTCAACATCTGCATACTACTTCATGATGATCTACATCAAATACTGTCTGTCTTAGTCATTGTTCTATTGCTGTGAAGAGACACCATGACCAAGGCAATTCATAAAGGAAAGCAACAATTGGGGCTAGCTTACAGTTTCAGAGGATCACTCCATTATCATAATGGTAGGACATGGCAGCATACTGGCAGACATGGTGCTGAAGAAGCTGAGAGTCCTATGTCTGAATCAACAGGCAGCAGGAAGAGAGGACACTGGGCCTGGCCTAGGGTTTTGAAACTTCAAAGCCCACCCCCCAGTGACACACCTACTTCAACAAGGCCACACCTCCTAATCCTTCATCAACTAGGAAGTAAGCACTCAAATATTTTGTGAGCCTATGTGAGCCATGGATAAGGAAAATGTGGTACATTTACACAATGGAGTACTACACAGCAGAGAAAAATAACGACATCTTTAATTTTGCAGGAAAATGGATGGAGCTAGAAAACATATTTTGAGTGCAGTAACCCAGACACAGAAAGACAATTATCATATGTACTCACTCATAGGTGGTTTTTAAACACAAAGCAAAGAAAACCAGCCTACAAAGCACAATCCCAGAGAAGTAAATGGGAAATAGAAAAAGACAAGATCTCCTGAGTAAATTGGGAGCATTGGGACCTTGAGGGAGGGCTAAAGAGGAAGGGGAGAGGCATGGGAAAAATGTAGAGCTCAATAAAAAGAATGTATCTCTGACATGAATCTGGATTCTCAGGAAGCCAACAAGTGGGGCGGATTCAGCTGCCAAAGCCACAGCTTTAATCCTAGTCATGTCACTTAGCAGACTAAAGACTCATGTGATCAGAAAAAGATAGAGATATACAGTAAAGACAGATTCAGAGGGAATAAAAAACAAAAACATCTAAATGGTGTAGAGTGTATTTAAAAATATACATAGGCTTGGGAGAGGAAAAGGTATAGAAAGTCCGTTAAAAAAGAAATATAGTCAGGTGTGGTAACACATGCCTTTAGGCCCAGCCCTTGGGAGGCAGAGCAGGCAGATTTCTGTGAATTTAAGGCCATCCTGGTCTACAGAGTGAGATCCAGAACAGACAAGGAAAGCAAAAATCCCTGTCTCAAAAAACAAAAAATTAAAAATAAAAATGAAAGAAGTAGAGTTAAAAAGTTTATGTAAAGATGTAAAATAAACAGAGTTTGGATACTGTATGCTGTTGTGTTGTCTTTGACTTGTTTGATGGCTGAGGAAGGAGCAACAGATGCTAAAAGACAGTTGTTTATAAATGCTGCTGGATTAACCCAACCCATATATTTTGAAAATGACTTGACTTCAAAATTTAAGTCAAAAGATATGTTACTTTGGAGAAGAGGTCTTGCTTTTGTTCCACAGGAAATGAGAAGCTGTGGATTCATTATAAGTTAAGAAAAATCAGGTTTCACTGAGGAAGACCCCCTGAAAAATCTCTAATAGGAGAGGATGGCTCAGATGATGCAATGTTTTAGAGCACCTCTGTTGCAGGTTCCTCTGAGTTCTACATCCAGAACAGCTTTAAGACTGCTGGCTAAGATGATCCAGCCTCACAGAATACTCTAGTCAGAATTTGACCATAGTCCTAAATTTTCTTTGGGTTCCCATAACATTACCAGAACCCCCAATTAGCAGGAAGTAGCCTAGAAAACTTTGCCCACATTCCAAAAAAAAATGGATTATGGATGTTTGTCTTTGTTTAGTGTGTTGGTTACAAGATGTTATGGACAGTGGTCAGGAAAAAAGTTAAAGGAGATTAGATTCAGGGTCTTATTTTGAAAAGACAAGGAGGGGAAATGATGTGGGATAATGTTTTGTGCACCGTAAAGATTTGTCACTCGTATTGGTTTAATAAAATGCTGATTGGCAAGAAGCCAGGCAGGAAGTATAGGTAGGGCAACAAGATGAGGAGGATCCTGGGCAAAGAAAGACAGAGATGTAGTCACCACCCAGACACTGAGGAAACAAGATAAGAATGCTGCACTGGGAAAAGGTACCAAGCCACGTGGTTAAACATTGACAACAATTATGGGTTAATTTAAGTTGTAAGAGATAGTTAATAATAATCCTGAGTTAATAGGCCAACCAGTTTATAGTTAATATAAGTCTGTGTAGGGGGCTAAAGAGATGGCTCAGCGGTTAAGAGCATTGTCTGCTCTTCCAAAGGTCCTGAGTTCAATTCCCAGCAACCACATGGTGGCAGACAACCATCTGTACTGAGATCTGGTGCCCTCTTCTGGATAGCAGGCATGCATACATGCAGCCAGAACACTATATACATAATAAACAATTTTTTTTTAAATATAAGCCTCTGTGCCTTTCTTTGGGACTGAATGGCTGTGAGACCAGGCAGGACAGAAACTTCTATCAGCAGATGTAGATGAAGCAGAGAAATAGAATAATAGCATCGTCAGTGCTGCCAAACAATATTTACAAAAACAATTTAAGGCCATCTTCAGCTATATATGAGTTGGAAACCTGCCTGGTTTACATCAGACCCTGCCTCAAAAAAAAAAAAAAAACAGAAAAAAATATGATTTTTTTTCCCAATAAATATGCTTGTTTAGAAGCTTCTTTATTCCTCTAGAGCTAGAGATGGAACTCAGGTCTGGTAAGTAACGCTGGAGGTATGTGCTCTACTACTTAGCAGCCCCTACTGAGTCCTGAGGATTCTAGCTTAGTAACAAAAAGACAAACATCATTCATCTAGCCCTTTGGGGATACATATATTGTGTGTATCATTGTTAAAATAGTCAAAATAATGTCCAAGAAACACTGTAGTGACAAACTGAAATGCATGCCTTTGTCAGAAAACACGACTGGGAGGCATCTAGAATCATGGATGACAACTTGAACAATCAGTATTACACTAAAAGACATAGCACAGGAAGTGTTATCTGCAGTTAAGAAAAATATCTCTAAAATTCCAGCTTTGTATTTGTTAGAATCTATAAAAATGAAATCTTCAACACGCTCCTTTTCTGGGTTACTGAGGAGAAAATAAGAAGTTATGTTATCAAAAATTATTTTTTAAAACATAGAAACACTGAACAGGGAATGTTTTTCTGACTAGCAGCATTCAAAAATCAATGAAAAAAAAAACAAAGATTAAAAAAACCAAAGATACACAGAGACGGAAAAACCAGGCCTGGCCAGATGACCCAGGCTTAAGGGTGCTTGACACTAAGCTTGACAACTCAAGTTTGATCCCACGGACCCACATAGCAGAAAGAGAAAACTGACTTCTGAAAGTTGCCCTCTGCTCCCTTGACCACCCCCACCTCCACATGGGCGCACGTGTGCACAAACACACACACACACACACACACACACACACACATTGTGGTACATGTGCCCCCACCACAAACACACAAATAAAACTTGTAATAAAACTTGCTGGGCGGCAGTGGCACACACATTGGGGGGTGGAGGCAGGAAGATAGTTGTGAGTTCGAGGTCAGCCTGGTCTACAGAGTGAGTTTCAGGAGAGCCAAAGATACACAGAGAAATCCTGTCTCGAAAAAACAAGCAAAAAAACCACAAAAATCCTGAACCTCAAAATACAGAATTTTTTATACAGCTGAAGGTTTGTTCTGATAGGAACCTCCACCCCCAAGAAACAAAGACGTTGAAAACCGAAATGTGTGATGTGTTGTAGAATTTGTCAATATTGTTCATTGTAGAAAATTAAGACTTTTTCAAATATAATGATGCATGCGTATAACCTCATCACGATGAGGAGCGCGGCAACACGCAGGTATCAACTAGCAGCTGAGAGATACAGCCTGATCCTTCAGAGGAGAGAGAAAAAGACTGGGCCGGGACTGAGCTTTTGAAACCAAGGATCCCCCTGGACGTCTTATCCTCTGCTTCCTCAATGTTAGGCTCACAGGCACACATCACCACACCCAGAATGCTCTACGGCTTTTGAGCCAGGTAACTTTGGGCAGGTCAATTAACCTCCCTCAATTATATGCATAAACTGGACATAAACGCTATTTCTATACCAACCTCATTGGCTTGTTGCCTAGGGGAAAGAGATAATTAAAAGTAAAAAAAGAGCCAGGACATGGACAGGATAGATAGTCTGGCGATTAAGAGCACTCGCTGCTTTTGCAGGGAACCAGAGTTCAGTTCTTGGCAGCCACTTTGCGTGGCTCACATCTACCTGCAACTTCAGTTCCCGGGCACCTGGTGCGTTCTGGACACTGTTAGCCCTGAATGCGTGCGCTACATATGCATACATGCAGGCAAAATGCATCTGCACATATAATGAATAATTTTATAAGTACCAGGATCTTGAGCCTATATGTAAGGGTGGGGCATGATGTGGGAGAATCACTTGAGTTGAGGAGTTGAAGACCAACCCAAATAACACAACGATTCTTTGTCTAAAATGGAGGAGAGAGAGCTGAGAATGAAGCTCAGTAGTAGAACACACTTGCCTTGTGAGGACCCAAGTTCAACCTTCAGTCCTACACACACAGAGAAAGACAAAAGAAAGAATGACCAAAAATAATCATAAAACAGCACTATTCCAAGTCTTAAATATTACAGATTTTTTTTTCTTTCAGTGATGGGGATGGAACCCAAGGCCTTGCACATGCTAGGCAAGTGTTCTACCAATGATTTAACTCTTGGCTCTTGAACAAAGTGATAAACCACTGTGCCACTCACTACCCTCCCCAGTCTCTCCAGATGGGTCCCCTCCTCTTCAGGGTGACATCTATGTCTTGCCAGAAGTCCTGGCACCAGTACCTCCTTCCTTGAAACTACCTAAAAGCCAAGGGTGAGCAGCGCCCCTCTCCCGCAGCGTACAGCAAGCCTGAATGCCTGAATTCCCATCACCTGCAAAGCCTCTTCCTGGGCTTGAACCCTGCCTTTCAGGTTTTCTTCTCACTCATTCGTTCGCTAGAGCGCCCCCGTGTGTCGGCACATGGTAATACTTCCAGAGTTTTCCTGGAGAAAGCATTGGGTTTTGTCCCAGAATTGATGAAATATGGGATATTTTTCCTTCTCACACTTCAGACCCGAAGCTGGATTCTTGGACTCCAGTTGGGCTGTTCGAACCCTAGTGGTAAGGCAGGTTTCTTGCTTCCACTGAGGCCGAAAGGTTTCTTTCTGCTCCCTGTCCACTGCCAGGTCATTTTGAGCAGTTGTAGGCACGTGATTCAAGTACGCTTCAACTTGATTCTACCACCTTCTATTGTGAACAGCCCCAGCTCACAAAAAGACTGGAACTCTTCTTTTCCAGTGAAGGAATGGAGGGAAATAATCTCAAAGTACTGGGAAGTACTAAGTATGGCTTGTTCATAGCCTAGAGGAAAAAAATTGAAAATGTTATCCTAGGTTGACCAGAAGGCTCAGGGGGCAAAGGTGCTTGCTCCCACGTGTACTATAGCACATGTACACACACACACACACACGAATCACATATGCACAAAAATAAAACAAAAAAAATAAATTTTAATGATGTCTCCTAGTGTTAAAAAAAAACCTCAAGAAGGAAAATGACAACCAGAGAGCACACTTGACAGTGCACACACACACATATGCACACACACATATGCACACACATATGCACACACACATATGCACACACACATATGCACACACACATATGCACACACACACATATGCACACACATATGCACACACACACATATGCACACACATATGCACACACACATATGCACACACACATATGCACACACACATACACACACACATATGCACACACACATGCACACACACATATGCACACACACATGCACACACATATGCACACACACATACGCACACACATATGCACACACACATATGCGCACACACATATGCACACACATATGAACACACACATGAACGCACACATATGCACACACACATGAACACACATGCACACACATGAACACACACATATGCACACACATATGCACACACACATATGCACACACACATATGCATACACACATATGCACACACGCATATGCACACACACATATGCACACACACACATGCACGCACACATATGCACACACACATGCACACACATATGCACACACACATATGCACACACACATATGCACACACACATATGCACACACACACATGCACGCACACATATGCACACACACACACATATGCACACACACACATGCACACACACATATGCACACACACACATGCACACACACATATGCACACACACACATGCACACACACACACACCACCACCACCACCACCACCACACCACTCAAACATCCATTCTTGACCACACACTCTGTGTCAGTTGCTTTTCCATTGCTGTGATGAAACACTGTAACCAAGACAACTTATACAAGAAAGGGTTTAGCCGGACTGTGGTGGCGCACGCCTTTAATCCCAGCACTCGGGAGGCAGAGGCAGGCGGATCTCTGTGAGTTTGAGACCAGCCTGGTCTACAGAGTGAGTTCCAGGACAGCCAGAGCTGTTGTTACACAGAGAAATCCTAGCTCAAAAAACCAAAGGGGGAGCTTAATTGGGGCTTAGGGTTTCCGTGGCTTAGAGTCCGTGCAGTGACGCAAAGTTGTGGCAGCAGGAACAGCTCTGAGTGTACATCTTGATATACACACAGGAGGTGGGGGGGGCATGAAAACCTCAACTCCTGCCCCTGATGAAATGCCTCCTCCAACAAGGCCGTGCCTCTTAATCCTTCCTAAGCAGTTTCACCAACTGGGGAACAAGTAGTCACACATGTGAGCCTATGGAAGGCATTTTCATTCAAACCAGCACACACTCACACCCACGTAGTGGGGAAAACAAATTTCTACCTCACTAAGAATCATATGACATTATATACAGGCTTCATGGTGCGTGCTTTTAGTTCCAGCACTTGGGAAGCAGAGACAGATGGATCTCTGCGAGTTCCAGGTCAGACAGGACAACATTAGTGAGACCCTGTCCCTCCCTGCCTCCAAATATTTTGATATCAGCATAAATCTTTGGAAGGAAACTACACCTACATTCTCTAAAATGTTCCCCATTCCCTCTTGGAAAAAGCACTCAAGGAGTCTGACAGATTTACTTATCAGATTCTGCATATCCTTCCTCTTGCCCATTGGGCTCTAATAGGTTTCTCTTCATCTATAAAGTCAGCTGCTAAATTTCACTTACATCCTAGGACGCACATACCTTTTCCTTTCCCCTAGGACCAGTGTTCCTGAGCAAATGTGTCTAAATTAGCTAGAATCAGTGGGGCAAGCTTCTAATCTCAGCACATGGGTGGCTGAGGCGGCAAGATCACATGTTGGGAGATGACCTGGGCTCCATTTCTCAAAACAGCAACAACAACAACAACAAAAATCTCTTCTTTTAGGTAAGACATTGTGGCATACACCATAACCCCCCCCCCTCAACTCAGTGGGCTGAAGCAGAAGGAGCTTGAGGTCAAAGGCAACCTAGATAACATAGCAGGGTCACTCTGAACAATTTCCCTTCATTGTCATAGTACAGGAACCCTAAGTAAAATCAGAGATGTCAGCATTATTCCAGAGGCGGCAACACAAATTACCCATCCTACAGTCAACGGCTGGTGTGCTTTCGGTGGCATGGCGGTGCACACAGCTACCTTCTAACTCTGGGTCAATCATTTCCAAAGGTTTGACCAGATGAGAGCTAGGGGTGGAGGTCAGCAGCAGAGCGTTTGCCTAGCCTGTGGTGACCGAGGTTCCATCCTGGCCGTGCAAGCAAGACGAAGGCTGGCAATTGCTTCACCTCACTGGCATCCCAGGCATAAGTAGGGTGGCAGCCCCCCTTCTGTGTCTCGCTCCTTCTACTTCACTCTCCCCTGCTGAAATAGAGATGGACTCTGTGATCGTAGGGATCGGGGTGTGCAGCTGGCTATCTAGGGAAGAGAGAGCCCTTGAAGCAAAGATGAAACACAAGTCACTAGAGAGGCAATGTGGCTTTGGTCTCTGGGATTAGAGTTTAGCAAGGGCACATGTGTCATGGGTGTGTGGTGCCAGGCAGGTGCCTGCCTTCACCGTCTTTGAACTGGAACTGGAGATATGATTAATGCTGACAGCAAGGGAACTACCTGCTTAGTGGCAAGGAAAATTAATAGTTCCAGCATTTTTCCACGCAGCAACCTCCATGCTGGCATTTTGATTTAAAGAAAATATTGCCGCAGCTGCTCAGATCTTCTGGAAGTATGTGTGTGCGCATGCATGTGGTTTGCTGTTTACAGATTTGGGGTTGTGGAGGGGAGTTTCCAGAGCAACGGAATAGCTGCTTGTCAATCGGGGTCATTTTGAAAATGAAAGCCCGAAAGCTTGGGGCCCATCCTGGGCCTGAGCCTGGTCTTCAAGGAACCCACAGAGGCCAACCAGCAGTTGTGGCCATTTCACTCACAGAAGAAACACCTTATTTTCTAGTTTTCTTTGTTTTTATAAATTGACCAAATCAACGAGCTGGTAAGTCCTGCAGATTTTGGTCTAAAACAGTGACAGGAGTTGGCATGGACTTGTCCAACATGAATTTATGCTCACAGACATACACACAAAATCCCAGTTTCCCAGGCTACCAAAGCAGAGTCAAGTAGCACCCATTTATTTCTTCTGCACAAACCAAGTTTGCACAAGGATAGCGTGTGATACACTCATCAAACAGATTAATCAACCTGTCAGAGAAAGAGGAGAAATAGAACAACCAGTCTCCCCCAAGCACGGTGACAATGGGGTAACAGAAACCCCATTGGGGTTGGGAAATAAGAGGGTCATTCAGGGCTGGGGCCGAGGAGGTGGGCTGGATAAGGTGAATACTCAGATTAATCGTAAAACATGAAGAACTTCACTAGATAGAAGTGTGAAGGAAATGGGAGGCTGAGGCAGGGGGCTTGCTGAGAGTTCAAACCTAGTCAGGGCTACACAGTGAGTACCAGGATAGCTGGGGTATGTTAAAAGATCCTATCTCAAAATAGCGAAGCAGAGGTGACAATCGCCTGTAATCCCACCACTCGGGAGGTGCATGTAAGAGGATCAGGAGACGGAAGCCAACCTGGACTATATAAAATGCTAATATCAAAAATAACCCCAAACTGGCCTGGCCATGGTGGTGTGAACCTTTAATCCCAGCACTTAGGAGGCAGGTGGATCTCTGTGAGATCGAGGCCAGCGTGGTCTACAGAGCTAGTTCCAGGACAGCAAGGGTTGTTACATAAGAAACCTTATCTCAAAACAACAACAACAATAATAATAAACCCCAAATAGATCAGTTAACTTAAAAGAGAGAAAGGAGGGTGGTCTAGGCAGAAGGCAAGTGGGAGGAAGCTTCAACTAGGTCACCCTCAGACATTTGGCTACAATTTGGTGCTTGTGTGACCGATCTGCAGCACATAAACCTGGCTTGAATGCCAGTTTTTTGTGCCAGAACAAAGGCTACCGTGTCACGCAGTGTTACTGTGCCACTTCCTGCTGGGTGACCTTGGGCAAGTGGTCTAACTTCTCTGCAAACTGATTCTTAGTTCCTAAGTCCCTGGGGAGAAGTCAGAACTCACACATAGAAAGTTCAAATTCATATACTGTCGTGAAGGAACACTCACAATATTTAAAGCCGACCCCAGATATTTGAACAAGGAGGGAAAGCCACTGTCTGACAATCTCCATGGCTGGTGCCATGGAGGACGCAGAGGAGAGGACTCGTTGGGCCTCAGTTCCCACCTGCCCTGGTCTGGACTGCTTCAATAGTGGGGCTTCCTGCCTCTACCTCTCCCCCAAATCATCTTTCAAACACAGCCCGAATGGCCGCATCCCTCGCAGGCTCCAAAGCCTTCTCTGCCTCCTTCTTTGTTGTATATCAAGTTCCTTAACACTGGAGGGGAGAGGAGGTGAGAACTACTTTCTCAAGATGGGGGTTAATTTGCCAACCTTTATTCCCAGCACTTGGGAGGAGGACAAACGCAGATCAGAAATTCAACGTCATTGTTCACTGCATGTTGTGTTCCAGGCCTGCCTTGGCTACACACGACCCTGTCTCCAAAATATCAGAACTGTCGTCTCCTGGGACCAGAGGCAAAGGCGTTTACCTGGAGATCCAGGCCAGCCTGGGCTAAACTAAGATACTGTCTCAAAACAAAAACAAAAGTCAAACAAACAGCAAAACCACCTGCTGGTAAAAGGAAAGACTCGGGGGAGTCTAAGGTTGACATAAAAAGATGTATCCAGTTTTTTCAAAAGAATAGAAGCTGGGGCTGGAGAGATGGCTCAGAGGTTAAGAGCATTGTCTGCTCTTCTAGAGGTCCTGAGTTCAATTCTCAGCAACCACATGGTGGCTCACAGTCATCTGTAATGAGATCTGGTGCCCTCTTCTGGCCTGTAGGCATACATGCAGACAGAACACTATACATAATAAACAAATAAATCTTTTTTTTTAAATTTATTTATTTATTAAGGATTTCTGCCTCGTCCCCACAACCGCTTCCCATTTCCCTCCCCCTCCCCCGATCAAGTCCCCCCCCCTCATCTGCTCGAAGAGCAATCAGGGTTCCCTGATCTGTGGGAAGCCCAAGGACTGCCCACCAATATCCAGGTCTCGTAAGGTGAGCATTCAAACTGCCTAGGCTCCTACAAAGGCAGTACGTGCAGTAGGATCAAAAATCCACTACAATTGTTCTTGAATTCTCAGTATTCCTCATTGTCCGCTATGTTCAGCTAGTCCGGATTTATCCCATGCTTTTTCAGACCTAGGCCAGCTGGCCTTGGTGAGATCCCAATAGGACATCCCCATTGTCTTAGTGTGTGGGTGCACCCCTCGTGGTCCTGAGTTCCTTGCTCGTGCTCTCTCTCCTTCTGCTCCTGATTTGGACCTTGAGATTTCTGTCCGGTGCTCCCATGTGGGTCTCTGTCTCTGTCTCCTTTCATCGCCTGATGAAGGTTAATATTCCTGAGGATGCCTATGTGTTTGTCTTTGGATTCACCTTATTTAGCTTCTCTAGGAACATGAATTATTCCTAGAGAAGCTAAATACGGTGAATCTTTAAAAAAAAAGAATAGGCTCCAAAGCCACAGAGTAACCCTGTCTCAAAAAACAAGAAGAAGAAGAAGAAGAAGAAGAAGAAGAAGAAGAAGAAGAATAGAAGCTACCGTTTATTGACATTGGCAGAGTTTGATGACTCTGTAAAGAGGACAGCCATGTCTCTGTGGTGCTGGCTCAGATTTACCTGCAGCTGGGTTTTCAGGCCAGACCAGAGAAGTACTGAAGGGAGAAGGCTGTATTCTGGGAAATACCTCTCCTCCCAGGTCTCAAGTTTCTTTTTTTTTAAAATTTATTTATTTATTAAAGATTTCTGTCTCTTCCCCGCCACCACCTTCCATTTCCCTCCCCCTCCCCCAATCAAGTCCCCCTCCCTCATCAGCCCAAAGAGCAATCAGGGTTCCCTGCCCTGTGGGAAGTCCAAGAAACCCCCACCTCCATCCAGGTCTAGTAAGGTGAGCATCCAAACTGCCTAGGCTCCCACAAAGCCAGTACGTGCAGTAGGATCAAAAACCCATTGCCATTGTTCTTGAGTTCTCAGTAGTCCTCATTGTCCGCTATGTTCAGGGTGTCCGGTTTTATCCCAGGCCCAAGGTCCAAATCAGGAGCAGAAGGAGAGAAAGCACGAGCAAGGAACTCAGGACCGCGAGGGGTGCGCCCACACACTGAGACAATGGGGATGTTCTATCGGGAACTCACCAAGGCCAGCTGGACAGGGTCTGAAAAAGCCTGGGATAAAACAGGTCTCAAGTTTCTAAGCAGGAATCCCCAACAGCACTCCCGCGTGCTGCCGCATAGAAGGTCAAGGTTACAGAAAGGGCAGGGCCCAGGGCCGAGGAGCCTGAGTCACACGGAGAGGCCAGGCTGCCTCCCCGAAGGCTTGGGGAGAAGGCGCACAAGGACAAAGTGCAGAAGATTCTTGAAGAGATAAAAGTGAAGGAAGCGAAGGGAGAAAGCAACCGCCTAAGAAGCTCCAAGATCTGGCTCCTGAAGACTGTGACTAGGAAGCCCAGCTCAGCCCATACTCGAAGAAGCGACTTAGGGCCTCTTCACTCCAGCAGCTGCTGGGATGCTGAGAACCCGGGTGACCAGAGCACCACATACCAGCCCCAACCCCCATTCCCCGGTTGTTCACCAGGTGCCGGAGGAGGCCTGGCTACCGCTCACCTGGCCCTCTTGGGGTGGAGCTGGTTGAGTCCTGAGGTCGCTGCGCTCGCGCTCGCTCGTTCAAGGAGTAGTGGTACCCAGCATACAGAAGGCCGGCTGGTCCAGGGGACACTACAGGACCGCTCACCCCTACACGCCCCCCCACCGCCCACAGAGACACCCTCCCCCGGCTTGCTCCCTCCCACTGGTCCTTCTCCTCCCCTTCTTCACTCCCTCCCTCGGAGCCCAGTTGCTCAAGACGCTTCCTTCCCCACCGCCAGCACCAGTTCCTCTCCCCGTGGGGCCTTTGGAAGGCCAACGAACGCTAGTCATTGGAGTCACCCGGGCGGCAGCTAGAAGATCATGGCCCAGCCCCAAGGAGACATGAACCCGCTGCCCAAGGCCTCAGACGAGCCAGGCAAGTCGAACGTGCCCAGCACCCTGCAGATCCACTCTTATAGAACAGACATCTGTAGCCTTGGCAGGTACAAGGGCAAAGCCGTCGCAGACACTGCCACCCTGTCCCGGGAACCGATCTTCCACAGTACCCTGACGGTGGCTGGGACGAGCGGGACACGCCGGAGGGGGACGCTGCGAGAACTGTTGGGGCTGCAGGGGGCGGCTCCCGCCGAGTGGCTCTCGAAGGAGAACTTGGAGCCGGCTGCACCTGGGTCCCGCCGCTCTAGCGGACAGGGCAGCAGCCGAGTGTGCCTGGAGCCGCGGGAACATGAGTGGATTCTGGCAGCCGCTGAAGGCCGTCTTGAGGTGTTGTTGGAGTTGCTGGAGGCTGAGCCCAGCTTGCTGATGCGGGACGACCCGATCACGGGCTACAACGTGCTGCACTGGCTGGCAAAGCACGGGCGCCACGAGGAACTCATTCTGTTGCATGATTTTGCCCAGCGCTGGGGACTGCCATTTGATGTGAGCGCCCCCGGCAGCGGTGGCCTCACACCGCTCCACCTGGCGGCTCTGCAGGGCCACGATAGGGTCATCAAGGTACTGGTGGGAGCCCTGGGGGCTGACCCCACGCGTCGCGATCACAGTGGCCACCGGCCTTGTCACTATCTGCGGCCCGATGCTTCTCAGAACCTGCGGGAGCTGTCAGGCGCCGAAGAATGGGAGATGGCACGCGACAAAGAGCGCGGCAACGCCAACAACAACAGCAGCAGCACCACCACTGGGTGGTCACTGAGACACACCCCAAGTGTGTTGCATCTCAAGTCCATGGGGACACACTGCAAAGAGGCGGCTCAGCCAGCCAAAGAGAATAAAAAGAAGAAGAAGAAGAAGGCTTCAGGCAATCAGGGAGGACCGGGCAATGGCCTTATGCGCCATCTGTTCCCCTTCATCCAGAACCGTTGAAGGTGACGTGGACTTAAAGAGCTCATTCTTAGGGCTGTTCCCGAACCCACTCAAGTAGATGCTCCTTAGATGCAGCTTGGGCCTGTAATGGACAGACCATGTCTGGGCCCCCAGCCCTGTCCCAGGTCTCCTGACACTAGCTAACTGTCAGAAGAATCGATTGAGAAGGGGAACCAAGAACCAGGCTGGCCTGGACGCCCAGCCCCAATGTTACAGGATGGAGGACGTTTGGAGCAAGTGTCGTGATCCTGCTTGGAAGAGAGAGGGAAAGTTACACTTCTAGTAGCTGTTTCTAGGAAGATTAAAGTGCTGAGTTTATTAGACAATATTAAAAAATAATTTAAGACTGTAAAGTACTGCTGCGGACTAAATGCCAAATACTTGCCTGCCTAGTCTGCTGTTGCAAACCTCCCTGTACTGGTAGCGTTCGCCTCTGGTGATCTACCTGCTCCTGAGACTGGGCAGTCCTTACCAGCGCCTGGCCTAATATATCATGGATGAGTTCTTAAGTACATTAAAGTGGAATTGGCTTTCTTTCCACACAACAAAGCTGTCTTTGAGTACCTTTTTTTTCTCTCTTATTAACCACAGGTAGGGGGACTGACTTATATTTGCAGGGAAGCGTTTGCCAGTCGATACCTTCAAGCTGGTGATCCGTGGCAGGCTCTGAGCCTCATTCTTGGAGCAAATGGCCAGAAGCCGTGCACCAGATGAGCGACCTTCACCTTGGCTCTGAGTAGAAACACACAGTTCACCCCTGCTTCCTCAGCCCTGGCATCCAGGTCTGCCTTCAGGTACAAGTCTCCTCCTAGAAGTGTTGTCCTAGGGGTGAGGTGGGGGGCATGAGGTGTGGGGGGCTGAGGCCCAAAGGCAATAAAAAGGGAAAACCATCACATTTGTATTTCCCATATTCGTTGTGAGTCAGTAATCGACTCAACTTGTGTCCTGTGACTGGAAGCGCCCACTCAGTAGAAAGGCTTTTCTTTCTACTGACAAGGGTTTGTCCTCATCCCAGGCGACCTGGAACTTGCTCACTAGCCCAGGCTGGCCTCAAACTCCTGCCTCTGCCTCCAGACTACTGAGCCTAGTGTCCGCTGCCACGCCAGCTTCTCATCCACACTTTTTTTTTTAAAGTTAAGTTTAGTATGAAAGTTGGAGTTTGGGGCAATTGCTCTCATTCAGAAGCAGCATGGATTAAACAGAATACAAGAGGGCTGCTTGGCTCAGCTGAAGGGGAGGGGAAAGCCCCTGGTGACCAGAGAAACGCGCTGCTTTAGAGAACGGTGCTTTAGAAAAACTCCTGGCTGCCTGGAAGCTTTCATAGCATTTGGATGAACTGTTGCACTTCCTAGCCCTCTCAGTTCAGTCTTTGAACAGCAGGAGAAACTGGGTCATTACCAGACAGCCCAGATACCTTTTCCTGCGCCCATACAGCCAGGCCTCCCCACCTCTACCTCATGGGCCTGTTTGCCCCTCGTGTGCTGGCACATACCCTACCTTCCTGTAGTAACCCGTTAGTTTCTTCTTACTCATGGGATGCACCAAACCCTCCCTACTGCTGTTTCAGCTAGTTTGTGTCTCTAGAGACTACACCTTAAACAATATTGGCACAGTGGAACCTGGCATTTTCTTTTGTTTATAAATAAACTCTTTTGGGATGGTGGGAGGGGAGCAGTTTCCAAGTGCAACTAGCATTTGGCCTTAGCCCCCTCATTCCCTGTGCCCACTTTGTAGATACAAACTGACTAACGGATATTGGACTGTGGTCCCTGCTCCACACCTCCCCATCTCCAGTTGCCAAAGTGAGTTGGGCTTTGTGATGGCTAGCCCATAGAGCCTGCCTGCCACATGGCTGAGTCGTCAGTCTCCTGATTTGTACAGGAAGACTGGCGTGCCCTGAGCATTCAGAGGGCACCTATACCCGCGGTCTCATGGAAAAGTAAGAAGGTAGGCATCTTAACCATTAGTAGATTTGAGGCCCTGAGACAAGCATCACCTGCTCTTTCCCAGAAGAAAATAAAGGTAGCTGGAGAATTTCGGAGTAGCTTTCCATAGTTGATCCTGTCGTCGGCTATTCTTTCCCAGATTTTTTTCATCGCTGTGATATGGCCTAGCATACCTCCTCCATGTAAAACTGAGGTTTGGCTGCAAAGGACACAATCCCGTGCTGAAAATGCTCTGTGCCTAGCATCAAGCCATTGGCATTTCTGGTATGCTCTTGGAGGCAACACTGGTATGCTTGCACCAAGAGAAAGAGTAAATTCCCTGAGAAAGAGAGTTAGGCAGATGATGCGAAACTAAATTCTAGTGCAGGACAACTGGCAAGACAGCCTGTTAAAAGCAAGGATGGGATAGGTAAGGATGGCGAGGGGTGGGGGAGGGCTGCAGAGCGAGCAAGTGGGAAGGACTTGACCTGACACCAAGGAACAAGAGCAGCAAAGGCTTTCCAGGGGTGAAGGCTGGGGGGATGAGTGGGAGCTGGCCAGTGAATGTAACGAGTGCCAGGAACTGCCCATCAGTTTGGCCGTATGGAAGCCAGGGAGCGGTTAATGATAAGGCTGAAAGAGTGGATGGGAGTCCAGATTGCAAAAGGCCTCCTAGGCTGTGCTAAAAGAGGCACATTGATGAATTTAGCCATGACTTGAGAGTCATGGAAGGTCTCTAAGCGGAGAAGATGAATGATAAGTTTAAAGGAATCACTCGGGGGGGGGGGTCACATGGATGATGGATGGCTGTGTGGGGCAGAAATGAGCGCGAAGGACTCTCAAGCAAAGCATCTCTAGAGAAAGGCGTTAAGAAAAGTCACACTTCAGCCAAGGAAGGCTCTCGTGAGGCAATGTCTTCAATCTTTTCTTCCTTCTACACCAGCGCTCCTCAGCCTTCCTAAGGCTGTGACCCTTTAACACAGTTCCTCGTGGTGTGGCCATCCCCCAGTCATCAAAGTATTTCATTGCTACTCCATAACTGTAATTTTGCTACTGTTGTGAATCATAATGTAAATACCTGGTACACAGGACATCCAATATGGGGGTCGAGACCCACAGGTTGAGAACCACTGCCACACCCTCTGTTCCACTGAGGCTTTCCTAGGAGCCCGGGGATAGAACTGACCATGTGAAGCTCTTTGGATTGCAGCTGCCTGGAGGCTCTCCCTTCCCACCCCTCCCTTTATTCTAGATGAACAAACAGGTGGCCTCCAGATGGAAATTCCTAGTCACTGGAGTGATGGAAAGTATTCAGCCTACCATGAGTTCCAATCCTGACTCTCAGATACTGACCTTTAGCAGAGTGCCCACCTCTCTGAGCTGTAGTTCCCTCGTCAGTAAACAGGAGCAATACACTGTCACTGGAAGGGCTGTGGAGATTCCAAAGCCTCTACCAACAGTGTAGCACATTAGCGACACAGAGGGAGAGAACACATCAGCAATGGGAAACAACTGAAAAGGGGTCCACAGGGCTTCTGGAGAGACTATAGTATCATCGGCTAGGGTAGTTCAGGAGGGATGGTGTGGGTGAAATATGTTATCTCAGCATTAAAATGGGTTCATTTACCCAGCGGTGGTGGCGCACTCCTTTAATCCCAGCACTCAGGGCAGAGGCAGGTGGAGCTCTGTGAGTTCAAAGGTCTATAAGAGTGAGTTCTAGGATAGGCCCCAAAGCTACACAGAGAAATCCTGTCTCAAAAAGCTAAAATAAATAAATAAAAATACAAATGGGTTCATTTAAGAATGGAACTATAGCTCAGCATATGTGAGGTTCTGAGTCCCATTCCCAGTACCACATAAACTAGCATGGTAGTACATGTGTGCAATGCTGAGAAGAGTAGGATGATTAGAAGTTCAGGGTCATCCTTGACCGTTTCGTGAGTTCAAGGCCAGCTAGCCTACATGAGAGCCTGTGTCAAAAGAAAGAAAGAACAGAAGAAGGGTTCCTGTTTATTACAGGTCATTTTCCACAGGTGCCAGAGGAATGGATGTTTCTCAAAGGGGACACTGGGGACTTTGACATGTTTGTTTACTTTTATTTGGTGCTGGGGTGGAACCCACGGTCTCCTGCATGAAGCACATGCTCCATCACAGAGATACACCTTTAGTATTGTTAGAGACTTTGGGGAGTAGCTCATTTTGAAAAAAAGAGTCTTGTACATCCAAGGCTAGCCTTGAACATCTGACCCTCCTGCCTCCACCTCCAAGTTTTGGAATTACAGATATGCACACCTCATTTTTCCCCTAATTTCTTCACACCTGGTTTTGTTTTGTGCTGTGGGACAATGGTCTGTAACCTGTCACTTGTATTTTAAATAAATGCTGATTGGCCAGTAGCCAGGAAGGAAGTATAGCCTGGGTGAACAGACAGGAAGTATAGGCAGGACAATGAGAATTCTGGGAAGAGGGAAGTTTCAGTCTACAGGCCTCACCCAGATGGAGAGAAAGCAGGACACAGAGCAAGCAAGATGTGACTGCCTCACCGAAAAAGATACCAAGCCATGTGGGTAACATAGACAAGAATTATGGACTAATATAAATTATAAGAGTTAATAAGAAGCCTGGGATACTACACCAATCAATTTATAATTAATGTAGACGTCTTTGTGATTTCTTTGGGACTTAACAACTGTGGGAACCGGGCAGGACAGAACCCTCAGTCAACAGTTTTGAGGTAGAGTCTCTCTCAGCAAAGACTGACCTTGTCAGCCGACAGTGGCCTTGGAGTCGGGGAAACCTTGTTCCTCAGCCTCCTGAGTCCTGGAATTACAGTTGTGAGCTACTGTGTCCAGATTTTAAAGCAGGCTAGGTAAATGACTCAGGTACTAAAAGTGCTTGCTTAGCATGCACAAGGACGTGGGTTCAACCCCCAGCACCAAGTAAGCTGGGTATAGCGGCACAGCCCTGTAATCCCAGCACTTTGGAGATGGAGGCAGATGGTTCAGTTCAATGTCTCATCTTTGATTACCTATCAAGTTCAAGTCTTGTAAAAGCAGCTTTGATTAAGTGTCCAACAAATGTCAATTATGTCAGATATTGTTTCCAGGGAAGTCATAAACGGGAATCCAAGCCAAGCCTGAAACCTGATGAAGAGAATACAGCTATACACGCCTTCCATTTCTTACCCCATTTTCTTATTGACATGCCCCTGTCCCGCTAACATACCCTGCATTCTGCTTCCAGCCTCCCCGTCTTTCCACCTCTCATTCATTTTAACAGAGAAGTATTCTGTTCTGTCAAGATTTAACTTATGGAGTCAGGCACAGTGGCACCAATCAATACTTTCAGCAACTGGGGTGGGCAAGATAATAGGACCCTGTGAGCCCAGGAGGTTATAACCAGCCTGAGCAGCAGGCTGCTTTTCTTTCAATTGAAAAATAAAAGGGGGGATAAATCGGGGGGGGGGGGCAGATATAATTAAGTTGGTAGAATGTTTGCCTAGCGTGTAAAAGGCCCTGAGTTCCATCCCGAGTACTATAGAAATTGGCCGTGGCAGTACATGACAGTAATCGCAGCACTTGGGAGGTAGAGGCAGGAGGGTCAGACCAGCCTGAACAGGAGACCGACTCACATACACACAAAAGGCCAGGCTATGAATAGTGGCCCATGCCTGTGATCTCAGCACCCAGGAAACAGCTACAAATTCAAAGTCAGCCTGGTCTGTATAGGGAGTGCCAGGACAGCCAAGGCTGTGTAGAGAGACTTTGCCTCAGAAAATCAAAAATCAATCCACCAAATTGAAAACAACAACAAAATCAAACAAACAAATGAGGACTGTCTTGTTCACAATTCAAGAAGCTATAAAGTCCAAGGAAATGGAACAAGCAGCCTGCTTTGGTGTCTACTGAGGGCCCATTCCTCGTTTTCAATGCCTTCTGTTTACCTTCACACGTGGACACAAAGGGGCCTGGCTTTTGGTCTGAAGATTGTTTTACAGGATATTAATCCTATTCATGGGCACCAACCCCTCATGACTTGATTGTTTCCCCAAGAGCCCACCTGTCCTACCACCCAATGCCAGCACTCTCGGGTTACGGTGCATTGGGTATATGTTGGGTCAGGGTCCAACACATGCATTTTGAAGTGACACACACATTTAGATTGGTTCCTCCCACCTGCCAAGTCCAAGCCCTTGTCTTAGTTTACTTCCGCAGCAGTCTCCTCATCCTCAGACTTCTCTCTGTCCCTTCACAAGGGTCTATGGCTTTCTCTGTCAGTATTTACTAGGATAAATCCCAGAAGAGAGCCGCCGTCCTCCATTCTCTCCCAAAGTCCTTTCATTCCTTCCCTGCTTGAGCCTCAACCCATCACTCTGTTCCAACCACTTAGTTCTTGCTGTCCCCTTAAAGGACCACGCTTGGGAGGGGGCAGTGTTGTTTCTGAGACAGGGTCTCTTTGTGTAGCCCTGAATGGCCTGGAACTCCATATTTAGACCAGACTGGTCTTGAACTCACAGAGATTCTCTTGTCTCTGCTTCCCAAAATCTGGATTAAATGTGTGAAGCAACATGAAGGGCAAGAGTTGTGTTCATCTGAACTCCTGCTTCCCCATCAGCACCAAGCACGGGTCTTTTCGCATTAACCCTCCTCATCAGCCACTGCTAACCCTCCTCCCTATGTCCCTACATACTCCCTCTTCTCATTTTTAGGGTTACAAAGAGAGGCAGAAATAGGAGATGAGGGAGGATGGGGGATAGGCAAAAGGACACATGGGACATGAAAACAGATAAAAAGATTAAAGGTAGCTTACCAGGGGGCATTTAAGGGTATCAGGAGGGTAGAGGATACAAGAAGGATGAGAATCTGCTAAACACTTTGTTCAAGAATGTTATTATGATACCCCAATTGTAGATGGAGTGGCAGGCTGCATCCCGCCACCCAGCTAGCTTTACACCCGAAATAATTACACAGAAACTGTATTCTTTTAAATACTGCTTGGCCCATTAGTTCCAGCCTCTTATTGGCTAATTCTCGCATCTTGATTAACCCATTTTTCTGATCTAGGTTAGCCATGTGGCTCAGTACCTTTTTCAGTGGGGCAGATCACATCCTGCTGCTTTGGTGGTCTGGGCAGGAGTGTGTGTGAGGAATCAACTTCCTCCTTCCCAGAATTCTCCTGTTCTCATTACATCATTTCTACTTCCTGTCTGGTTTTCCCACCTATATTTCCTGCCTGGCCAATCAACATTTATTTATAACATGATTGACAGAATACAGACAATTCTCCCGCACCACTTCCCCCTCTTTTTAAAAAAAAAACAACAAAGGAAAATATCCATAGTCCATTTTTGGGAATGTGGGCATAGTATTCCAGGCTACTTCCAGCTGGTTGGGGGCGATGATAATCTTATGGGGACCTAAAGAAAATTTAGAGTTATGATCAAGTCCTAACTGAAGTATTCTGTGAGTCTTGATCATCTCAGGCAGCAGTCTTGAACCTGTTCTGGATGAAGAACTCAGACATCTGGGCCATCTATTCCTGCCGGAGACTTCTCAGGTGGTCTTCCTTGGTCAAACTGGATTTTTCTTAACTCTGAATAAATCCACAGCCTCTCATTTTCTGTGGAAACAAAAGCAAAATCTCTTCTCCAAAGTAACATACCTTTTGACTTCAACTATGAAGTCAAGGCATTTTCAAAATACCTATCTTGGATTAATTCTGCAGCATTTATAAACAAATATCTTTTAGCAACTGTTGCTCCTTCCTCAGCATTCAAACAATTCAAAGAAAGCATAATAACATACAGTATCAAGATTCACTGTGTATTTTCCATCTTTACGTGGCTTTATTTTAACCTCTATTTCTTTTATTTTTACTTTTAACTTTTGGCTTTTTGAGACAGGTTCTCTGTGTATCTTTGTCCTGAAATTCCCTCTGTAAACCAGGTTATCCTTGAACTCACAGAGATCCATCTGTCTCTGCCTCCCAGGCTACTCTATTTATTTATTTATTTATTTATTTATTTATTTATTTATTTTTAGAACCTTATCCTTTAGCCTGTATATATTTTTAACACACTGTAAACCATTTAGAGGTTTTCTTCCTCTTTGAATCTCTCTTTTCTATTTTGTGACCACATGATCTTTTAATTCACCAAGCAATCATGGCTGAGGTACTGGCTAGAGCCACGTTTATTGCCACAACTCTATGGAGTTTCAAGGTCTTTTCCGGGAAGCAAGCTGCAACAGTGTATCCATCGGGACCACCTGCTTGAAAGAGTCAGAGTTTTCCCTGGCAGGACGGCCCAAAAAGCCTGCATTTTAAACCAGCGCAGTCTTTTTCCTGCTACGGCTGAAAATTGGTATGTTTTACTCTAGTCTTTCCCAAGCTTTCTCAGGCTTTCTGTGGATGCAGTTATTCATGCTGGGCGCCATTCTGTAACATGAAGGGTCCTGTTTGTTGTGGTGGTTTTCGTCCTGCCCGGCCCCCACAACTGTTTAGCTCCAAAGAAAATCACACATAGGTCTCCATAAATTATAAGCTGATTGGCCCATTAGCTCTAGCCTCTCACTGGCTACCTCTCACATCTTGATTAACCCATTTTCCTGATCTATGTTAGCCATGTGGCTCAGTATCTTTTTCAGTGAGGCAGACACCCCCCACCTCCCCGGCTCAGCGCCTTAATACTACCCATTTTCTACTCATTCACAAGATCCTGGACAAGAGGACCAACTACTTCAGCCCCCACTTCCTCCTCTTCTTTTAGATATGGTTTTATACATTCCAGGCTGGCTGACCTCAACCTCACTTTCTGGGTGACCTTGAACCCCACCTGGTGTTATGCAGTGCTGGGATCAGGATGGAGACAAGGGCCTCCTGCATGCCACACAAACACTCAACCAACTGAGCTGCAGCCCTCCTTGGAGCCTTATTGGCAATGGATAAGATTTTCGTGCGGTTACCCAAGGACCATCTCTTCAGCTTTAACTAGACTCAACTGCCACAAAGACAGGGACCGAGTTTGCTGGGTTAACCACAGAATCCCTAGACTCTGGTACATGGTGGTACTCACTGGGGCTGCGGCGATGGCTCAGCTGTTAAGGGCTCATACTGACTTTTCAGAAGAACTGAGTTCAGCTCCCAGCCCCCACACTGGAAAAGCTCACGATCATGTATAATTCCAGCTCCAGGGTATCTAACACCTCTTCCGGCCTCTGAGGGCATCTGCACTTCTGTGCAAATACCCACACACAGACATATACTCACATAATTTAAAAACTAAAACTACATCTAAAAAGAAGTTACTGATTGCAAATGGAATCTTAGATGTCACCCAAAAGCACATTAGAAACGAATGGAAAAATAAACTGAAGGGCATCAAAATTTAAACTTGTCTTTAAAAATTATTATATTTATTTAGAGCTGGACATTGTGGCTCACACTTTTATTTTCAGCACTTGGAAGGTAGGGGGAGGTAGATAGCGGAGTTCGAGGCTAACCTGATCCACTGAGTGAGTTCCAGGACAGCAAGGCTACACAAAGAAAGCCTGTCTCAAAAAATCTAATATATATATGTAGTATGCATGTGTGTATGTATGTATGTATGTGTGTGTATGTATGTATGTATGTATGTATGTGTGTGTGTGTATGTATGTATGTATGTGTGTGTATGTATATGTTATATATATATATCACATTTATTTGGTTAGTGTTGGTGCCTGTGTACATGCCATGCTATGCACAACATGTAGAAGGTTTTTTCCTTCCATTGACTCCTGGGGAATCGAACTCAGGTCATCAAGCTTGGCAGCAAGCATCTTTACCAAGTGAACCATCTCATCAGTTCCCAAATTAAATCTTTAAAGAACAACAGAAAACTATCAAGAAAATGAAAAGAGGTCAGGCATGATAGCAAAACTCCTGTATTCCCAGCTGAGGCAGAAGGATCAATATGAGTTTTAGACCAGCCTGTCTCAAATAAAAGTGAGTTCTGGAAGGATAGCTGAGTTAAGAAACTGCTTGCTCCACAAGCAAAGAGGACCTGAGTTTGGAATCTCAGCATCTGGGTAAAAAGTCAGCATTAGTACTGTAGTCTGTAGTCCCTTCTTGGGGGAGCAGAGAGAGGTGGATCTCGAGAGCCTGCTGGCCTGCCAATCTCGCTGAATCAGCAAGCTCTGATCTTGTCTCTAAATAAACAAATAAACAAACAAACATGGAGAGCAATTGAGGAAAACACCTGACATCATCGATCTCTGGCTCTATACAGCTGTGCACACAGACAGACAGACAGACACACAGACACAAACACAGAGACACACACACAGAGTCTCATGGGATAAAACCCACAGAATGGGAGAAGGTGTTTGTAAACATGCATCTAATAAGTTATCTATCCGGCCCAAGCCTGGGGGTGACAGCCTGTAGTCCCATCACCCAGTGGACTTATGACAAGGGTTATCTCAAGTTCCAAACCAGCCTGAGCTACATAGTTAGAGACCCTATCTCAAATTAAACGGTGGTATAGATATGATATTGATCGCATATAAGCTCCTATAAGTTAACAACGCAGACACAACCACCTGATGCTGGAGCGAATAAAGGACTGCACTACACGTTTCTTTCTATGTTTTTGTGGTTGTTGTTTGTTAGGTTGTTTGTTTTGAGACGGGGTTTCTCTCTGTAGCTCTGGCTGTCCTGGAACTCACTTTGCAAACCAGGCTGGCCTCAAACTCAGAGATCCACTTGCCTCTGTGCCCTAAGTGCTGGGATTAAAGGTGTGTGCCACCACCGCCTGCCCCTTACTACACATTTCTACAAGGACGAGAAGCAGATGAAAGAAAAGCATATAAAAAGGTGCTCGTTGTCACTAGGCCATGGAGAAATGGAAATCAAAACTACATTGAGAGGGCTGGGAATATAGCCCAATTTTAGAGAGCTTGTCTAGCATGTATAAAGCCCTGGGTTCCATGCCAGCCCTACATAAACTGGGCACTGTAATGCTTACCAATAATCCTAGTACTCAAGGGAGGAGACTACAGACTTAGTGAATGTTTGGTCAATGGTTAAGACCACTTAGAGTTTTTTGCCAAGGATCTAAGTCCAGTTCTCAGCTCCCATATTAAGCAGTTCACAAATAACTGTAACTTCAGCTCCAGGGGATTGGCCTCTGTGAGCACCCGCACTCATGTGCACATACCTACCTAGACACACACACACACACACACACACACACACACACCAATTTAAAATAAGATCAATCTTTTAAAAATAAGACATATTTTATTTTTCACCATATCACCATAGAACCTTCATCTGGCGATGGATGGAAATAGAGAAAGAGACCCACACTGGAGCACTGGACTGAGCTCCCAAGGTCCAAATGAGGAACAGAAGGAGGGAGAACATGAGCAAGGAAGTCAGGACTGCGAGGGGTGTGCCCACCCACTGAGAGAGTGGGGCTGATCTATTGGGAGCTCACCAAGGCCATCTGAACTGGGACTGATGGAGCACGTGATCAAACCAGACTCTCTGAACGTGGCGGACAATGAGGGCTGACTGAGAAGCCAAGGACAATGGCAATGGGTTTTTGATCCTACTGCATGTACTGGCTTTGTGGGAGTCTAGTCTGTATGGATGCTCACCTTTCTAGACCTGGATGGAGTGGGGAGGACCTTGGACTTCCCACAGGGCAGGGAACCCTGACTGCTCTTTGGAATGGAGAGGGAGGGGGGCGAAGTGGGAGGATGTGGAGGGAAATGGGAGGAGGTAGAAATTTTTAATAATAACAATAATAACAATAATAATAATAATAATAAAATAAAAATTTAAATAAATAAAGGCAGAGACACTGGAGAGATGGCTCAGTGGTTAAGAGCACCTTCTTCTTTTCCAGAGGACCGAAGTTCAGGTCCCAAGACTCATGTCAGATGACCACAACACGACAGCCTGTCATTCCAGCTCTAAACAGTCCTATGCCTCTGACCTTCAGGACATCTACTTTGGCCTGCACATACACGAAGGCACACACTCATACACCTAATGAAGACTAAAAGAAATGGGTGCAGAAAGATAGCTCAGCAGTTCAGAGTACTGATTATTCTTCCAGAGGAACCAGGTTCGATTTCCAACACCCATGTGATTGCTTAAAAACCTTATGTGACTCCAGTTCCAGGGAATTCAAGGGCCTCTCCTGGGCTCTGTTGGCCCAGAATGCATTTGGTATACAGACATACATGCTGGCAAAACACCTATATTCATAAAATAAAGTAAAATCAAATTAAATCTTTTAAAAATTAAATCTTTATTTAAAAATTAAATCAACAAAAATAAAAACAGAACACGGAAGGGGGACTTAAAAACAGAACAATGGGATTTGAAAACAGAGACCAAACAAGCACAGAGTAACTGAATTTATCAAGAAAAACAGCAACCCAAATCCGCCCTTGTACTCACCAGTACCCGGCACAGAACTGTATGTGTCCCTCATGGATCCCAATCTTGGTCAGTCTATTTCACAGTTGATAGTTTGCTGAAGGACAGGAAGAGACTTGTTTGCAGCGCTCTGTATCCGCTTCTCCTGCAGGTTTCCTGGCCTGTTTGGTTCCAGGCAGTGAATAGAAGCAGAGAGGAGAGGAGACCTCGGAGAGGAAAAAGGGAAGAAGTCCCTGCAGACAGAAGGAGATCATGTCTAGAGGAATCATGGCCCTTGACATAAAGGTAAGGAGTCAGAAAGACTCGATTCCCTGTTGCTCAGCTCAGTAAGCTACAGATGTTCAAAGCAGGGCCTGGGGCATGACAATTGGATTCGTGTGTTCAGGATCACCTGCCAAAAAGACAGAGGAATTTGTTATGCACCCTAAAGAGCCTGTGGCCTGTGACTGGGGATGGGACTCGGTGGTAGTGGCCTTGACTAGCATTCAGGAGGCTCCAGGTTCAACCCCCCCACACACACACACAGAATTTTCTTTAAAATGTCTGGAGTGGCTCACAAATTCTCATGTCCTCCTTGCTCAAGGGCCATGTTCATCTTCACTGCGTCATTCTAATTTTAGTGCATGTGCTGTAGAATAAGTGAATTCACAAAAATAATTTAAAAAGTAAATACTTCTGTTCAAAACAGGAATCCAGAAAGCATACCTTAACGGGCCCTGGTCAATGAGGAGTTCTGGATATGGACTCTTCCTTAAAGATAGGAAGGGCCTTTTGGTATGTGAATTCGCCTGTGCTCTAGGGCCCAGATGGTCAACAAGCACCAATGGTATTGGTGAGTTGTTCCATGATGACCTCATTCTATGTAAGGAAGAGTGTCTGTGGTGACCCGAGGGACTGATTTAATCAATGGGGTTGCTTTAAGAGCAGAGTGGAAGTCTCTCTGAGAAAAGAATTTTCATCTGTGGACGACAGTCCTAGCCAAGTGCAGCCTATGCCTGGGAGACTCAGTCTGCCTTTTTAAAAGGCCTGTCCTACAGGCTTAACCTATGACTTGGTAGAGCCAGAAACTGCCAAATCCAGTACCTAGTAGTAAATCTCTTCCCATTTCTCACCGATGAGTTCTGCTTCTCTGGTTGGACTCTGACTTATTAAATACAAGAAAGAAAGGCTGGAGAGCTAGCTGGCTCAGTGGTTAAGAGCACTGACTGCTCTTGCAGAGGATCTGAGTTCAGTTCCTAGCAGCCACAGAGTGCTCACAACCACCTGTTAACTCCAGTTCCAGGAGATCCAATGTCCTCTTCTGGCTTTTGAGAGCACCAGGCATGCACATGGTGTATATATATATACATATATATATATATATACAAAATTCATATATGTAAAATAAGTATTGAAAAGAAAAGTGCTGGGACCTGGAATCTGCACCAGAGGCTGAGGCAGGAGGATGGTAAAAAGATTTTTCCATCATCCTCTGGTGAGGATCTAGTCCAGATGGGCCATGCATCAAGAACACATCTGAAGCACTCGGGAGGCAGAGGCAGGCGGATCTCTGTGAGTTCGAGACCAGCCTGGTCTACAGAGCTAGTTCCAGGACAGGCTCCAAAGCCACAGAGAAACCCTGTCTCGAAAAAAACCAAAAAAAAAAAAAGAACACATCTGAAACACACATGTAAACATGATACACTCCAACACTGCAGGTTGGTGATCAAATTTAAATTTGTTCAGGTCGCAAGGCCCTGGTTTTGATTTCCAGTGAAACACAAGACACACACACACACACACACACACACACACACACACACACACACACAGAGAGTTCTTTGAATGGAACATACCTGGCAGCTAGGTCATGACTTCTACAACCATTTTCCAATAAAAAGATCCATAATGGATTGTAACACAATGAATGCATGAAATAAATATCAAAAGTTTCCAACTGATACGAAGAAGTTACTATTTTGTTGTTTTGTTTCTTGAAGGCAGGATCTCCAGAAGTTCAGTCTGAGACTAGCCTTGGACTTCTGATCTTCCTGCCTGCATATCCCAAGTGATAGAAGAAATTAATGAATACGTAAGTAAGTGGGGAAGAAGAGGCAAACTTTATATGCAGGAAACCCCCAAAGAATGTGTGCAGATACTTCTTCAAAAAGATTGTACTCCCTACCCCTTTTCTGGTCATCCCCGCCCCATGTTTGTGTATGTGTGTGTGTCTGTCTGTCTTACTGTCTCTTTGTCTCTGTCTCTGTATTTGTGTCTCTGACTCTGTCTCTGTGTCTGTCTCTCTGAACAGAGACTCACTAAGTAGTGGCTTCAAAGTCTCCATCCTCCTGCCTCAGCCTTCCTAGTGCTAGGGTTCCAGGCATTCACCATCACACCCTGTCCTACTCTTTAAACGAAGGTCGCACCTAACAAGCAATTTTTCCAGCGTACTAGCAGAAAGGAGAAGGGACTCAACATTGGAGAAACCTGACACCCTGCCTTGGCCAGGTGCTCTAGGTCAGTGTCGACATGTGGATGGTATGTTCCTGAGACAGAGCACAAGAAAAATGGCACTTTTCCTCTGTGATCATTCTTTCCAAAACTCGCAAGCCCAGCCTAATTGCAAGGAAAATAGCAAAGGAATCCCGAGAGAGGAGCATCCTACAGATGCTTGACTGGTAATTTTCCAGGTCAGCAAAGACAAGGGAAGCGGGGGACCTCTCACAACAAAGAGCACTCTAAGGCCATGTTATGGCTGACTAAATCATGACCTCATGTATGGGATCTTGAAATGCCAAAGTGAAAAACTGTTTAATGCAAAAACAATTGTGGAGAGGTTCACATCTGCAGTTCCAGCACTTAAGATGAGGCAGGCAGACAAGGCAGGCAGACTCCCTCAAGTCTGAGGCCAGCCTGGACTACATGGTGAGTTCTAGGCCAGCCTGAGGTACACTGTAAAACCTCATTAAAAAAAAACTACAGGGAGGTGGTGGTGAATGCCTTTAATCCCAGCACTCAAGAGGCAGAGGCAGGGCAGGGGGAATCTCTGTGAGTTCAAGTCCAGCCTGATCTACATAGCGTTCCAGGATACACAAGAATCCCTGTTTCTAAATAAATAGATAAATGCCAGGAAAATGCAATAAACCATGACTTTCTCTGTGGAATCTTCTCAGTTTTTAAAATAAAGCTGTTTTAAACATAGGGACTGAAGAGATGTCTTCTTGAGATCCTGAGTTCAGGTCCACTCACTGCTGCTAACTCACAACCATCCGCAAGTCCAGCTCCAGGACATCCAATGAGTCTGGACTCTGAGGGTACCTGATTCATGTACATATACCCAAATTGTGTGCATATGCACACATGTGTGTGAACGTACACATGCACACACCTACACATACTTAAAAATCATAAAAATAAAAATCATTCTTAAAATAGCATCTATTTTTAAAAAAACTCAATCAGGAAAAGGTCATACAAACAAGTTTCAGTATTACACTTCAGAACAAGGAGCTATTCTGCTGATCTTATTTTTGCTTTAATTAAGATACAAATCTTGGGGGCTGGAGAGATGGCTCAGCGGTTAAGAGCATTGCCTGTTCTTCCAAAGGTCCTGAGTTCAATTCCCAGCAACCACATGGTGGCTCACAACCATCTGTAATGAGATCTGGTGCCCTTTTCTTGCCTGCAGGCTTGCATGCAGACAGAATACTGTATACATAAATAAATATATAAATATTTTTTAAAAAGATACAAATCTTGGTGGTTCAAATGAGCAGTTGTTGTTTAAACTTCTGTTGGTCACAACTGTCTTGACTTTTAGCCAATGCTACAAAAAGAAAAAGAGAAAGAGAAAAGGAAAGAAAGGAAAAAAAGAAAGGAAAGGAAAGGGAAAGGGAAACATAGAAACCACCTGAAAGAGATTGTTCCGCTTCTTGTCTGCAGGGCCTCCTTTACCCTAACAGTTGTTACTAACTTACCACTTTGCTTGATACGTAATAAACTCATGCGCAGCCGTCTATGCGGGATGGCCAAGTACTTTTAGCAGCGGAACCTGCTGTTTATGCCACAGACCCTCAAAATGTCCCTGTTCCACGGTGGAGGACGCTGAGACTCCAGAAAGGAGTCAGAGGACCAAGTTTTAACCAGCTCGTCTGGCTCCTAGGCTATCCTTCCCAGGACCCCAAACCCACCTCCATCCCACTTCCCATCCCTAGGACCCAAGAGTCACTGACTTCCTGTGTGTCTTCCTACTTCTCCTTCTGAAGCCTTTATGCAAATGAATTCCAAGTTAAAATAATTCCCCTCCTCAAGTCCACGGCCTGTCTCAGAGACCCGTCTCTCGGATGCCTTACAATCATGTCTAACTTGGTATACAAAAACTGACCTCCCAGCCTGCTCTCCAAGTGCTCTAGTTGTCCACCTCTTAGAACACAGCACAAACCTCTAGTGTGTTGTGCAAGACAGATTCCTGAGCTTTGTCACGGTCACTCCCTTCTCCTCATCCCTGCTGTCAGTCACACGTTTTTGTTGTTGAGACAACTAAATCTCTTCCGTCTGCCCATCTCATCCCTCTCCACTACCTCTGCCCCAATTCTGTCACCAGTATGCCTCCTCGTCTGAACCACAGCCTCCAGTGAGTCACAGCTCCACGCCTCCCCGCCACAGCCCCAATCACGCCGTTTGCAGCAGTCCACACATTCACCTTCACTCTTTCCTTTTGGCCCCTTTCTCCTACATGACTTCAGTTTTTATTTGTAATCAATCATGATAGCTAATACTTGTAAACACAACACTCAGGAGGTAGAGGCAGGAAGATTGTCCCAAGTCTCAGGCTAGCCTGGAGGGGCCTTATCTCAACACACACACACACACACACACACACACACACACACACACACACGAAATGTAACCAAGAACACAAGACCTCTACAGGTTCAAACCAAACAAAATCTCAGCACTGAGAAGGGGAAGTGGACACAAGATCCCACCCTAACCGAGAAGCTATAGATACCTGCTGGGGAAGGGAAACCAGTTTTCTTCAGAGCAGTGACGCTGAACATGCCATTCACACTCCAGGGCAGGCCTCGACTTTCAGGCCCAGGAGTACTTGACCAACACAGAACAAACTCAGGAGCTTTTTGCGAGCTTTTCATTTTGTTTTGCTTCCGTTTGATGGCTTCACTGTTGTTTGTTTTGATTTTCATTTCTTTTTGTTTTTGAATGAAAGACAGAAAAAGGACACGAAGTTGGGTAGATTGGATCTAGAAGGAGTTGGGGGATGGGAAAGAGTAAGATCAAAATATATTGTATAAAACAAATAAATACACAAAATAAAATAGTGTTAGGAGGAAGGAAGGAAGGAAGGAAGGAAAGAAGGGAGGGAGGGAGGGAGGGAGGGAGGGGGAAGGAGGGAGGAAGGAAGGGAGGGAGGGAGGACGGAAGGAAGGAAGGGAGGGAGGAAGGGAGGGAGGGAGGGAGGGAGGAAGGAAGGAAGGGAGGGAGGAAGGGAGGGAGGGAGGGAGGGAGGAAGGAAGGAAGGAAGGAAGAGAGGGAGGGAGAGGGAAGGAGGGAGGAAGGAAGGGAGGGAGGGAGGAAGGAAGGAAGGAAGGAAGGAAGGAAGAGAGGGAGGGAGAGGGAAGGAGGGAGGAAGGAAGGGAGGGAGGGAGGGAGGGAGGAAGGAAGGAAGGAAGGAAGAGAGGGAGGGAGAGGGAAGGAGGGAGGAAGGAAGGGAGGGAGGGAGGGAGGGAGGAAGGAAGGAAGAGAGGGAGGGAGAGGGAAGGAGGGAGGAAGGAAGGGAGGGAGGGAGGAAGGAAGGAAGGAAGGGAGGAAGGCAAAGACCAATGAAGTAGTTGAGCAGATAAAGGCCTTCCCAACAAGGCTGCAACCTGAATTTCATCCCTAGGACCCAGCTGGTGGAAGAAGAGCAGCAACATTCATGAGCATGGTGCATACACTGTCTACCCCAGCCCCACCCCAAGTTAATGTAAATATGCTTGAATGATTTAAATTATTATTATTATTATTATTATTTAGTGTGTGTGTGCGCGCGCGCACGTGCGCGCGCATGCACAACGGCTCAAGTGCAGAGGTCAGAGGACAAGTGTATGGACCCAGTCCTCTCCTTGCATCTTTCTGTGGATTTCAGGGCTGGACCTCAGGTCATCAGGCTTGCGCAGCACTTTACTTGTTGAGCCATCTCGCTGTTTCCCCCAAACCCCCCAAATTTCAAACATGCACAGTAACTGTGCATAACTTTAAGGTACAGTATGATCTATTTTTAGAACAGAATCTCACTATGTATCCCAGGCTAGCCTCAAACTCTTGATCCTCCTGCCTCAGTCTCCTGAATGCTAGCATGGTGGATACACCCCTTCACCTGGCTGTTCAGAGTGTCATTCTGTGATACAGATACACAGAGTGTCATGATCAAATTGGGGCAGTGAGACTATCTACCACTAAACTCTCCCCCCTCAAGGCCACTGTGTGATTGTGAACACTTTAATATTGTTCTTGGCTATCGATAGAATCCAAGTTCCCCCTAGGCCTATAGGCTCCCATGACCTAGCTCCTGGATATTTCCCAGACTCTCACCCGTCTTCATTACTTCCTCTGGTAACCCCCTCCCCCCCTCCACCCAATACATCCCCTTTATGCAGTCCTGGTCCACTGAGTAACTTTCAGTTCCCTAAAGGCTCCCAGCCTTCTTTTGTCTGCCCTTCTCATGGTCTGTTTCCTCTGCTTGGCCACATCATGAGGGCTCCATTCTCCACAGCTTTGCTCCCAAATCTAAGGCCTCTTCAGCCTTCGGGGTTCTGGGTGTTCTTCCTTAGCTCCTTCCACGTTAAAGACGGATCCCCAAGCACCCAATGGCTTCCTCAGAACAGGAGGTGGGGTAAGCTGGGCTCTGTCTTTGACCTCCTCTGTCACCAGACAGACTAGGAGCCGATGTGGCCTAGATGAACCTCAGCTTTGTTATCTGTGGTGGGGTTTCTGGAAAGAGAAAGTGGGAGCTGGAGGTGCCTGACCTTGAACCCAGATCCACGGGCTTTGTGATCCAATTACATAGTTATTTTGTGGTAAGTTATTTGTCTTCCTTTCTCATGTTCTGTCCCTTTGATAAACCCTAAGAAGGATAACTTTTCTTTTCCCTCCCCTCCTGCAGTCCCCCTTCCCCCACCCTCAGCTCCCACCACCACTTCAGTCTGTAACCCAGACTGGTTCCAGACTAGGATTCTCCTGCTTTGGCTTCCAGAGTGCTGAGATGACAGAAGTATCCCCACACTGGGCTGGGATCCCTGTTTCTAAGAAATACAATACAGTCAGGGTCACAAATGGGGTTTCCAGGTTCATGTTTCTTAGAGCCTGGGCATCAAACAGAAGAAAACTAGCCAGGCACAGTTGTGTGGAATTGTAATTCAAGTACAGGGGAGACAAAGGCAGGAGGACTACCAGTCAGGGACCCACTGATATAGTGAGACCCTGCCTCAAAAAAAAAAATCAAATGAAGAAACCCGAAAATCCCAAAGGCTGGACTCAAGTCTCAAATGTCTTTCCTTTCCCCTTTTCTTTCTCTCTCTCCCTCCCTGTGTCTTTTCCTTCCTTATTTAATTGTTTTCTTGTTTTACTTTTTTTTTTAGCTAGGATCTCAGATATCCCAGGCTAGCCTCAAATTCATTGATGATGGAAGTTACAAAATAATCCCACACTAGCTCAGAATTACACAGAGGCCTACATTAATTATAAACTGGTTGGCCTATTAGCTAAGGCTTTCATATTAAGTAACTCTCACATCTTACATTAACCCACAATTTTTGTCTGTATTAGCCATATGATAACCTTTTATCAGTGAGGCATTCTCATCTTGCGTCCTCTGCATCTGGGTGACGACTGCAGACTGAGTCCTCTTCCTAGAATTCTCCTGTTCTCCTTGACTCATCTCTAATTCCTGCGTGGCTACTGGCCAATCAGCATTTTATTAGACCAGTACAAATGACAAATCTTTACAGGGTACAAGACATTGTCCCACAGTAATTCATATTGTAGGAATAGCCTTGAATAGCCTTGAACTTCTCGTCCTCCTGCCTCCCTTTCCAGAGTGCTGGGATTACATACATGTGCCACCAAGATCCAGTTTATGTGGTGTTGAGGATGGAACACAGGTCTTCGTGCATAGTAAGCAAAAATTCTATGAACCACGCTCCAGCCCCAGCTTATTTTAGTGTGTGGTGCACACCTATAATTCCAGCTATCAGGAGGTAGAGGCTAGAGGATTGTGAGTTTAAGATCATCCTTGAATACATACTGAGTTCAAGGCCAGCCAGGGCAACATAAGACCCTGCCTCAAAGTTTCTCCCTGCCAGAAAGAATTTCCTGATGGTCAATATAGAGCATCAAGATAAACACAGATCCTTGTGTGCTCTGTGGTTCCCAGGCACATAAAGTGGCTCCAAGTTGTCTTAGCATTTCTATTGCTATGACAAAATATCATGACCAAAAACCAAGTTGGGCTGGGTAATGGTTTATTGGGCTCACACTTCCACATTGTAGTCCATCATTGAAGGAAGCCAGGACAGGAACTCAAGCAAGACAGGAACCTGAAGGTAAGGGCTGATACAGAGGCCATGGAGGAATGATCCTTACTGGTTTACTCTTCGTGTCTTGCTCAGCCTGCTTTCTTTTCTTTTTTTTTAATTTATTTATTTATTATGTATACAGTGTTCTGTCTGTCTGTATGCTTGCTGGACATGAAGAGGGCACTAGATCTCATTACAGATGGTTGTGAGCCACCACGTGGTTACTGGGAATTGAACTCAGGACCTTTGGAAGAGCAGTCAGTGCTCTTAACCTCTGAGCCATCTCTCCAGCCCTCAGCCTGCTTTCTTATAGAACCCAAGATAACCAGTCCAGGAATGACACCACCCACAATGGGATGGGCCCTCCCCCATCAATAACTAATAAATAAAATGCCTTACAGCTATGGAGTCTTATGGAGTCATTTACTCAATTAAGTTTCCCTCCTTTCAGATAACTCTAGTTTGTGTGTCAAGTTGGCAGAAAATGAGCCAGTGCACAAGTTATAGATTCTAGGCCCAAGTCTCCAGAAACAGGCTACTTCCAGTTCCTGTCTCTTGGGACATTCAAGTCAAGCGAGTTGCCACCTGAATAATAAAGTGTTCTGAGGTTACCAGGGGACAAGAAGCTGAAGCCACATAGAGAAATCTAGAAGGATCAAAGGCTGTGTAAAGAAATGGAAAAGGCCAAGGAAATCAAGCTCACTGTATGTGTATGAAGAAACCATCTTGGAAGTGAATTCTTCCGACTGGACAGTCCCACTGTCCCCAAACCAAAGCACACAGGCAAGGTCAGCCTGAGTTCTTGACCCACAAAAATGATGAAGACCAAAAATGTCTTTCTTTTGGGCCACTGTGGTTTGGGATAGTTTGTTGCACAGAAGTAAATAAATAGAGCACATTATTCTCGGTGACAGAAGGCAGTAGATAGCGAGGACACACAGTTTTCTTGGCAGTCTTCAAAATGCAAGCAAAATGCTATCTCTTCAAGCACAAAGGTTTTGTTTGTATAGAGTGGTTCCAGTCTGACAGTCCTAAGTTAAATTGTAAGTATATAGATATGACTATTGCAAAAACACATAGATATCGCTATGGAAATTAAAATATGTAACATCATATTGCACACTATAGACAAAAACTGTTTCAGACTCTGCCAACCTCCACCTTTACACTTCCCAGTTTAAAGTATGTGAAGTTGAGCTGGCTGAAACCTGCAATCCCAGCATGAATGAAGGAAAATTGCTGAGTTTCAGATCAGCCTGTACTACATAGTGAGTTCCTTCCAGTCTGTGCTGTGGAATGAGACCTGTCTGGTTGATGATGGTGGTGATGGTGGTACTGGTGTTTGAGTTCCAAATAGTTGCCTTGGCCTTGGTATTCTCTATCATGGTACTTAAAATACCATAAATATTTATGAACTAATCTCTTTAACCAGGCCTGTGTTTTCCTTTTTTTTAATATTTATTTATTATGTATACAATATTCTGTCTGTGTGTATGACTGCAGGTCAGAAGAGGGCACCAGACCTCATTACAGATGGTTGTGAGTACCATGTGGTTGCTGGGAATTGAACTCAGGACCTTTGGAAGAGCAGGCAATGCTCTTAACCTCTGAGCCATTGCTCCAGCCCAAATGTGTAGCCCAGGCTGGCCTCGAACTCGTGATCCTCCTGCCTCTGCCTCCTTCAGCAAATCCTACCGGCGTGCGCCACCACAACCGGCTTCCTTTTCTTGTTGTTATTCTGAGACAAGGGGCTCATGTAGACAAGGGCTGATCTCAAACTAAATGTGCAGTCAAGGGTCGGGCCCCATGGATGTGGATCCATTCCATCTTGACCAAAGGTCAGAGAGTTCAGGTCTATTCTTGCTCCTCCAAGGATGTGACAGGAGGTTTGAACCAGAGTGTGGCTGCCTACAGGATGCTTGGTCTAAGGTGTGGTTGCTACATATCCTGCTTAAACAACAGAATACTTAACTTAGGATATTTACTTGACGTCTCAGGTATTAAAGAGGCAATTGCTCTGTTTGTCTTTGTATCATGGTAAAGCAGTCTTTTGCCTCCCCACCTTTTAGATTGGGGTATATAAGCATATGGAAAATAAATACAAGTGAATTCAGTATTCACTGGGTTGTCCTCCCAACTCTATTCTGTGTCACTTTTTCTTTTGTATCTGTTGTCTGCGAAATTTTCTAAGCCACACGCCCCTGCCCTGGAACATACGAACCCTTCGGAGCTGAACCCCAACAGATGTCATCCCAACATGGGGCCCTGACAGTCAAGGATGGCCTTGAATTCCTGATCCTCTTACTGTTATTGCCATGGTGCTAGAACTACAGGCATATATTACCACACCTGGGTCTATACTTTTCAAGCTGCAAAATTAACTTACTAGGGGCACAAACCACATTTTTTGATGAAATAGACCTGTAAGTATGATGTATTACATATGAGTATTAAATGAAGATAGAAAGGAATGTGGGACTGGAGAGATGGCTTAGTAGTAAGACTTCTTGCTACCTAGGCAAGAGGACCTGAGTTCAGATCACAGCACCCTGTAAAAAGGAGAAACATGGGTGTTCATATACACACCTGTGACTGTAGCAGGGAGATAGGTAGAGACAGGAGGATGCTGAGCTATTGATCTTCAGCCTGGTTTCAGGTTTCAGTGAGAGATTCTGTCTCAAACGAGTAAGACATAAAGTGATAGAGTAAGACACTCAACCTGCTCCTGTATACACGCATACATCACATGCTCCTGCATACACACATACATCACATGCTCCTGCATACGACATACATCACATGCTCCTGCATACACACGTACATCACATGCCCCTGCATACACACATACATCACATGCTCCTGCATACAACATACATCACATGCTCCTGCATACACACGTACATCACATGCTCCTGCATACATACGTACATCACACATTTCTGTATACACATACATCTCATGCTCCTGCATACATACATACATCACATGCTCCTGCATACACACAAATATAACATGTTCCAGCATTCATATATCACACATACACAACACATACATATATAGTAAATTTTCCTACAAGAGAAAATAATGAGGCTAGGTATGGTGGCACGTGCCTTTAATCCTAGTACTCAGGAGGCAAAGGCAGGAGGATTTCTGTGAGTTCAAGGCCAGCCAGGGCTACAGGGTGAGACTGGACTCAAAAAAAATGATTACATGAGGGAAGAGAATGAAGGAAAGGAATGTTGTCGAAAGAAACAGCTAAAGGAATACATGACATGGTTTATTCTGGAGCAAATATGAGTGGCCAGGTCCCCGGAGCACACGTTTAGGTCTCCCCAAATATAATCATAATGCTCAGTATAGACGTAGTTTAGTAACAGAACAGTGAGTAATAAATCAAGAACACACTGGTAGAAGCATCAGAGGAACAGTCACGGCAAGAGGAGGAAAACCTCTGCCATAGGCTTCAGATGCTATTTCATGACGGGCTTAGCTTTTGGGTGGTGGAAACTAGTGGCCTGCTAAGTTCATAATTTCCAAAAGGTCTTTCTCTGTTAGGTATGCTACAGAGGTGGGCAAGGAATGGCTATTGGGGGGGGGGGCAAAAGCTGGCCGCAAATAAAGTGTAATTCGACTCTGGGCCTGCAACCTTCTAGCCTCTCCCATCAGACACAGCTTCCCTCCAGGGATGCTCATTCCCAGCAATGGAAGCAATGGGAAAAGAAAGAAGAAAACTGACATTACACGAACTCTTTTATTTTTTGAGACAGGGTTTCTCTGTGTAACAGCCCGGGCTGTCCTGGAACTGCTTTGTAGACCAGGCCGGCCTCGAACTCACAGAGATCTGCTTACCTCTGCCTCCCAAATGCTGGGATTAAAGGCGTGCGCCACCACCTCCTGGCCTACAAGAACTCTTTTTTTTTTTTTATACCTGGAGGGACAGCTGTGGGTGCTGGGAACCGAACTCTTATATTTTTGGTTGTGAGCCTAGCCTTTAACGGCTGAGCCATCCCTCCAGGCCAAGAACTCTTTTTAAAGACTCGGTTGTTTACAATTTCAGAGAACTATCCTCCTGTATGCCCTCCCCCACCCGCTGAACCTCTTCTTCCCAAGAAATCTCCTGCTTATTGTCACTACCACTGGATGTGTGTGTCACACTGCGTTTAATCACACTTGCTTGCCTGGCATGAGTAGGGGTTATTTACTTGAGAAGGGCAATTTTGTCAGTCGCTACAACATTGAGGATATCCTCACTCCTCCAGCAACCTTTAACTGCCTACACTGCTCAGGGAGAGGTGTGATCCTATGAGCCACCCCCCCCACCCACGATGGAATGTTGACAGGTCCCGTCTGCTACAGATTTTGCACAGAGACCTATTGCTGCCGCGAGTTCGTGGCTGTATGAGCTATACCATGACCAGAAGACAGCATTGTAAAGCACACCTTCCCCTCCTCCAGTTCTTACAGCCTTTCTTTCCCTTTTCCATAATGCTCCCTGCGCCTTAGTAAATGTCCCATTTAGGGCTGAGCAGGCGGCCACTTTGATCAGTTCAGCATCTGGATTACCCATTACAGACCAAGGCTGAGCGCAGCACTTATCTACGGACACAAACATACGTGTTTAGGAGGCAATTTGATACGATGCCCATTTAGCAAAGCAACATTAGTCTGCCTCCCCGTTAGGGCCAAGATCTTCCCCAGCTGTGGACTTTGGAACAGATTTACACTATTTGGCACAATTTCTTCCTGTGGTGCCAGCCTCAAATCCAATCAGAAAATGATGGCTTACCACTTTGTAGGAACTCCTAAAGACCAAATACTAACATTGACTGATTGGCCAGGCACTGGTTTGTTTTATTTTCTTCTTTTGAATCAGGATCTCCTGTAGCTCAGGCTGGCCTCAGTATGTAGCTGTGGATGGCTTTGAACTCCTGATCCTCCTGCCCCATCTCCTAAGGATTGTAGGCAGACACAAGCACGCTCTTCTGGTACTCACGCGGCTGCAGTGAGTGCTGTTCTGCCTCAGCCCTCCCCCCACCCCTGGTTATTTATTTTACTTGTGCGTTGTGCTGAGGACTGAAATCATGCCCCACCTGTAGCTCTGATTTATATTTTAATATCATGAATCAGCAACAAATTAATACCAATAGGAAAAACTTTGAGACAGGGTCTCATTGGGCAACTTTGGTTGGCCTAGGACTTACCATGTTGACCTGGCTGGCCTCGAACTCAGAGATCCACTTGCCTTTGCCTCCTGAGAGCTGGGATTAAAGGCATGTGTCACCATGTCTCACAATGGGAAATGTTTTTACGTTTTTACACACACACACACACACATACACACACACACACAGTGCTTTTTAGACTCTATCAAAATACAAGTCTCAGAAAGCTGGGAAACAGGTGTGCGTTCAAAGCATAACCGAGTGCCGAAGGCTCCCTCTGGAGGTAGCAGATCAAGATGACAACTCGAAACTCATTCTGAGTCTCTTGGCAGAGGTAACATGTGATTCCAGCGTCCACCCCTTTTTCTTTTGTTTCTTTTCTTTTTTATGTATCTTTTGGTGCTGGGGAATTGTCTGTATTCTGTCAATCATGTTATAAATAAACGCTGATTGGCCAGGCAGGGAGGACAAAAACCCCAACAACAAGCAGGCCTGGCCCTCCATGTTACAGAATGGCGCCCACGTGGATAACTTCATCCACAAAAAGCCTGAGAAAGCTTGGGAAAGACTAGACTAAAGCATTTTGGTTTTCAGCCGTAGCAGGAAAAAAGCTGGCTGTTTTATTTTATTTTTTTTAAAGATTTATTTATTACATATACAGTATATATATTATATATATTTATTATTTATTACATATACAGTATACTTTCAGGCCAGAAGAGGCCACCAGATATCATTACAGATGGTTGTGAGCCACCATGTGGTTGCTGGGAATTGAACTCAGGACCTCTGGAAGAGCAGTCGGTGCTCTTAACCTCTGAGCCATCTCTCCAGCCCCAAACCGGCTATTTAAAAATGCCGGCTTTCTAAGCTGTCCTGCCAGGGAAAACTCTGACTCTTTCAAGCAGGTGGTCCAGACTATGGAGTTATGGATACAACGTTGCAGCTTGCTTCCTAGCAAGGACCTTGAAACGCCATAGGAGCTTTTCAGTGTTATTTACACACTGTTGCAGCTTGCTTCCTGGCAAGGACCTTAAAATGCCATAGAGTTGTGGCAAAAAACTTCTCCATATTCCTTAGCAAATTAAAGACCCATGTGGTCAGAAAAAGAGAGATATACAGTAAAGGGAGATTCAAAGAGTAAGAAAACCTCTAAATGGTTTACAGTGTGTTAAAAATATATACAGGCTAAAGGCTAAGGTTCTCACAGAAAAAAGAAAGAAAGAAAGAAAGAAAGAAAGAAAGAAAGAAAGAAAGTAGCCTGGGAGACAGAGACAGATGAATGTCTGTGAGTTCAAAGATAGCCTGGTTTACAGAGGGAGTTCCAGGACAAAGATACACAGAGAACCTGTCTCAAAAAGCCAAAAGTTAAAAGTAAAAATAAAAGAGGTTAAAAGAAAGCCACGTAAAGATGGAAAATACACAGAGAATCTTGAAACTGTATGTTATTATGCTCTCTTTGAATTGTTTGAATGCTGAGGAAGGAGCAACAGCTGCTAAAAGATATTTGCTTATAAATGCTGCAGAATTAATCCAAGATAGGTATTTTGAAAATGCCTTGACTTCATAGTTGAAGTCAAAAGTTATGTTACTTTGGAGAAGAGATTTTGCTTTTGTTTCCACAGAAAATGAGAGGCTGTGGATTTATTCAGAGTTAAGAAAAATCCAGTTTGACCAAGGAAGACCACCTGAGAAGTCTCCGGCAGGAATAGATGGCCCAGATGTCTGAGTTCTTCATCCAGAACAGGTTCAAGACTGCTGCCTGAGATGATCAAGACTCACAGAATACTTCAGTCAGGACTTGATCATAACTCTAAATTTTCTTTCTTTCTTTTTTTTCTTTTTTTTTTTTTTACAAAGAAGCAGAATAACTTTATTTGGAGCAAAGCAACAGCTCAGATTTGAGGGTGATGTGCTGTCAGTTTTTTTTTTTGATTGTTTTACATTTTATTAGTACCAAATCAGTGCACAATGATACAAGACAGGTTGAGGAATCCAGGCCTCGTCACCAGCTGCTCTGCCTAAATTAAAGGGGAACCAGATCTCCGCTGCTGCGTTGTAACCTTGTTCCCAAAGGGCCAAGGGGAACTCCAAGCTGTAACTCTGCCAGCTCCCATGCGCTCCCAAGAGAGATAGCACGCAATGCCCCCGCCCTTCGGTCCCCATAAGATTATCATCGCCCCCAACCAGCTGGAAGTGGCCTGGAATACTATGCCCACATTCCCAAAAATGGACTATGGATATTTTCCTTTGTTGTTTTTTTTTTAAAGAGGGGGAAGTGGTGCAGGAGAATTGTCTGTATTCTGTCAATCATGTTATAAATAAATGCTGATTGACCAGGCAGGAATTTAGGCGGGAAAACCAGACAGGAAGTAGAAATGATGTAATGAGAACAGGAGAATTCTGGGAAGGAGGAAGTTGATTCCTCACACTCCTGCCCAGACCACCGAAGCAGCAGGATGTGATCTGCCCCACTGAAAAAGGTACTGAGCCACATGGCTAACCTAGATCAGGAAAATGGGTTAATCAAGATGTGAGAGTTAGCCAGTGAGAGGCTAGAGCTAATGGGCCAATCAGCTTATACTTTATGGAGACCGATGTGTGATTTTCTTAGGGGATAAACAGCTGGGGGTAAAGGGCAGGACAAAAACCACAACAACAAACAGGGCCCCCGTTCATGTCACAATCTTTCTTTCTATGAATGTAGTTAGAGCTGACCTTGAAAGCTTCACCCTCTTCCTCTGGCCTTAACCTCCCAAGCGCTGGGGCTGCAGGCTTGTGTCACCACAACAGGTTTGGCTCTTACTCTCCACAAGTCCAAATCAAAGATGGCTCAGCAGATAAAGCACTTGTTGCCAAGCCTGGTGACATTTTGATCCCTGATAGCCACATGCCAGAAAACAGACTCCTGAAGGTTTCCTCTGGCCTCCACATGTGTGCGTGCGTGCGTGCGTGTGTGTGTATGTGTGTAAGAGAGAGACACATCATCATGAAATCAATTAAGGTAATAAAAAATAGTCTGCCAGGTGGTGGTGGTGTTGGCGCATGCCTTTAATCCTAGCACTCAGGAGGCAGAGGCAGGTGGATCTCCATGAGTTCGAGACCAGCATGGTGGTTATACAGAGAAGTCCTGTCTTGAAAATCAACAACAAAAAGACACTAAATCCCACAGTCCATAACCTAGTTTGTGTTAAGATTTATTCCTTTTATTTTATATGGCATCTTTCCCACATGGCAGCATCCTTAGGGATCTCTGAAATACCCAGACAGACTTAAATAAAAAGAAAAAAAAAAGGGCAACATAAATGACTGTAGAAAGCACGAAGTGAACAGAAAGCAAACAGCCAATGGCAAAGGGCCAGAGAGGGAAGCCATCTCTCCTGGCAACGCATGGCCAACACACAAGGCTCTTGCAGCAGCTGCCCTTGCCCCAGCGTGTTCAGCCTGAGCCAGCCTATTTACAGCCAAGTTTACACTTGCCCAGTCCTTCAGTCACAGCCCATTGAATCTTCACCCCACTTGAAATGAACTCTTAACTTGAGCCAATGGGCTTTTTTCTCTCAAAATCTTACTGTTGGGATTTAGTGATTTCTGTCTATTTCTATTTCATGCATGACCTGAGGCCAGAGAGGAGTTCATATTTGGTCTTGTGCTAGGAGGAGCAGAGGAAGTAGATCTGCCAGGAGGAACAAGAGTGAAGCAGACATGCAGAAAGGAACTGTAGGGGACGGGGGACGGACCTAAAGAGAGTGAGCACCCTGCCAGACTTGTCAACGGCCTTAAAGGCCTACCTATGCTTCTTCAGGAAAGTTCAATCTTGCCCTTTGGTTCCATGAAACAACTTTTTTCCTTAAAGGTTTATTTTTAATTATGAGCATGTGTGTGTATTTGCATGAGTTTCTGCACATCGAATGTATTCAGGCACCGGCTGAAACCAAAAGACAGTGTTGGATCCCTGGGATCTGGAGTTGCAGGTGGTCATGAGCCACCTGCAGTGGGTGCTGGGAACTGAACTTGGATCCTCTGAAAAGAACGGTAAGTCTTCTAAATGGCGAGTCATCTCTCCAACCCTCTTTAAAAACTTCCTGTTGGCATATAGCAGTTCTACAAGATAATGGATTTCATTCTGACTTGTGTGATGCATTTGGATTACCGCTGACCCCCTTCCTCTTCTACGTGTCCTTTTGTTAATTTTTTTAAATTGGTGATTCAATGAGTTTAATTAGGGTTACTTACATGCAACTCACCAGTGGATACACCACTGAAGAAAGTCCTTCCCCCAGCAACCTTTAACTACTCAGGGAGAAATTGGGCCTCTTGCGATCCCCCCTCCACCCCTGCTCTATAATGGAATGTCGATAGGCCCAATCTTGTGCTAGTCCTTTGTAAGTAAGCAATAACAGCTGCTTGGAATTCAAGAGTTTGACAAGCAGGGTGTGGTCATGTGAATATTTAATTCTATCACTCAGGAGGCAAAGCCAGTAGAACGTCTGTGAGTTCAAAGCCAATTTGCTCTATATATATCATGATCCAGGACAACAGGACCACATAGAGAGATCCTGTCTCAAAAAGATAAAAATAAAAGAATGTTTGTGGCTCCAGGTTTGTTTGTCAGCATCTACATTCTAAAGGACCCAAGTTCCTTTCCGAGCATCCACATTCTAGAGGACCCAAGTTCCTTTCCGAGCATCCACATTCTAGAGGACCCAAGTTCCTTTCCGAGCATCCACATTCTAGAGGACCAGAGTTCCTTTCCAAGCATCCACATTCTAGAGGACCCAAGTTCCTTTCAGAGCATCCACATTCTAGAGGACCCAAGTTCCTTTCTGAGCATCCACATTCTAGAGGACCCAAGTTCGTTTCCGAGCATCCACATTCTAGAGGACCCAAGTTCCTTTCCAAGCATCCACATTCTAGAGGACCCAAGTTCGTTTCCGAGCATCCACATTCTAGAGGACCCAAGTTCATTTCCGAGCATCCACATTCAAGAGGACCCAAGTTCGTTTCCGAGCATCCACATTCTAGAGGACCCAAGTTCCTTTCCGAGCATCCACATGAGTCGGCTTACAAACTACAGCTCTAAGGGATCTGGCACTCTCTTCTGGCATCCACAGGCATCAGCACATGTTTCATACACACAAACACATGATTTGTAATAAAACACAATGTCATCATGTCTATATAGCCTGGGAAATATAAAAGATGAAAGCTAAATCATGTTATAATATATATATATATATATATATATATATATATATATATATTAAGCAAATGATATGCTCAATAACGATCACGTCTGCACTATTAATAGACTCCAACCAGGCATGGTGTTGTTGCATCGTGATACCAGCTACTGTTACTAGGGCGCTGACTCAGGAGGATCCTAGACCTTGACACAAAGCTGGGTGATGTAGCAAGACCTTGTCTCAAAGAAACAAAAGCGATTGCTACTTTATGTAAATGCATCAGTGCACACATTTTATATTATGTACCACATACGTCTTCATGTGCACGTTTTATATTATAGCTCACTTGCAAGCTCATCCCTTTATTCACACACTCCCATTCATTCAGCTGCTTATTCAATCAACTGAGTACATTTTCTACTAGTTGCTGCTGTGTGAAAACAAAGATCGGTGTGCAAGCCGTCCCTTTTGTCTATCCTGCAGAGTTCACAATGAGGTGAAAAAGGCAGCCATCAATGAATCGACCGCATGTGCAAATTTGCAATTACAGCTGCAAGGTTAAAAATGCCAGAAGCTGGTTGAAGAGGTAAACCTACCTGGACTGGGAGGAGATGGGAACTTCAGGGGGTCTCCCTGTGGTCATATACAGTAAACCGCCACTTGAAGAACAGTCTGGAGTTAGAAAGAGGAACAGCGGTCCCAGTAGGGAGGGCACCTGGTACTGAGGGGCAGACCCATGTGGCTGGACCCAGCTTAGTAAATAGAGGAGGTTGGAAACATGCTGTCCTCCACTCCTTTGGAGTCATTTCAGAGAATGAGCTTTGTCCCGAGAGCACTGTGAAAGGAGAAGAGGCAGGGGGTGAGAGTTGTCTGGCAGAGCTCACTCTGGCTGGCAGGGTAGGGCTGTGGGACTAGCCTTTCTCAGCACTGGCATTGTTGTTGGTATTTGGGGCAGGATAATTCTGTTGCTGGGGACTGACCCCTGCAAGCCATAGCATGTTCAAAAGCATTCCTGCTGGACACTTTTAGTGGCAACTGCCCTCATAGTTACAACCAGAACTGTCTCCAGACATTGTCAAAAGTCCCCAGGGAGTCGGGCGATGGTGGCGCATGCCTTTAAAGAGGCAGGCGGATCTCTGCGAGTTTGAGACCAGTCTGGTCTACAAAGCTAGTTCCAGGACAGGCTCCAAAGCCACAGAGAAACCCAGTCTCAAAACAAAACAAAACAACAAAAAAAAAGTCCACAGGGACAAAAAATCACTCCTCATGGGCTGTGTTTAATTTTCTTGGTTGACTACTTCATTTCCCTAGACCCAAACAGAGCCCTGCAGTCCTGAGTGGGGTACCCTTGCAGATCACACTTGAGGCTGCTTCCCTACTATTCCACTATTGCGTAGCTAGGGGCTTGATGCTTGTTAGATAACCACTCCTGAAGAGAATGTCATCCAAGAAGGGTTTCTCTATGTAGCCCTGGCTGTCCTGGAACTTACTCTTACTCTGTAGACCAGGCTGGCTTTGAACTCAAGAGATCCGCCTGCCTCTGCAGCCCCAGTGCTGGGATTAAAGGCGTGCGCCATCACTGGGCCTAACCTCTTCTGTTACCCTTGAACACCACACTCACTTTCGCAGAAACACACACATATGCAGAGTTAAAAATAAAAGTAGGCACTCGAGTGGCTCACTGACTAAGTTCTTGGTGCTTTTACAGAGTATCTGAGTTCAGCTCCCAGCCCCCTCATCAGGCAGCTCACACCCACCTTTAACTCCAGTTTCTGGGGATCTGACACTCCTTTTGAGTTCACCAGGAATGCATAGTGCACACACACACATACATATAACTTCATTTTTAATTGTTTTAATAAAAGAATTGCTCTTCTACATAGATTTGTAGAAAAATTTTACCAACCTGTTCATTCTGTAGTTCAGGCTGGCCTTGAACTTTTGATTTTCCTGCTTCTGCCTCCCAAGTGCTGGGACTACAGATGTGCACCACCACTCCTGCTTTCTGTGGTGCTGGCGACTGAAGCCAAGGCTTCACTCACATGCTGGAGCAACCACTCCCCACTGACCTGGCCCTTACTTTCTAGAGCAGGCTGCCCTTGAGCTGCTGGCAACCCTAACTCAGCCTCTCAGGTGTTTGGAGCACAGCCGCGAGGCACCACACCCAGGGGATTCTGTTTCCTGAGGGCAAATTTCCACAACCAGTTCAAAAAGGGAGCTGAGACCCTAGCCCAGTTTTCAAGACCCAGGAATTTTTTTCATGTCACCCTGCCTTCTTTGGGTTAGAACCCTGGAAGAGAAAGGGCCCAGCACCTTCTCATTTCTTTTTTTTTGTTTTTTTTTTTTGTTTGTTTTTGTTTTTCGAGACAGGGTTTCTCTGTGGCTTTGGAGCCTGTCCTGGAACCAGCTCTGTAGACCAGGCTGGTCTCGAACTCACAGAGATCCGCCTGCCTCTGCCTCCCGAGTGCTGGGATTAAAGGCGTGCGCCACCACCGCCCGGCACCTTCTCATTTCTTGAACTGGCTCCCATCACAGCACCCCGCTTCCCACAATCTCTGTATGGGTTGTTATACTGTATCCAGCATGTAGCATATCCTGCTTGGGGAGGGAATTAAAACCCTACTACGTTTTCCCCTTGCTCCCTCCTTGACGTTCTACAACCCATTGGGTGTGGTGACACACTTCCAGCACTCTAAAGGCAGAGGCAGGTAAATCTTGAAGCTTGAGGTCATCCTGATCTACAGAGTTCCAAGCCAGCCAGTGCTGCACAGTAAGACCATTTGAAAAAAATTTCCTGCTAGGTGGTGGTGACACACACCTTTAATCCCAGCACTGGGAAGTCAGAGCCAGGCAGATCTCTGAGTTTGAGGCCAGCCTGGCCTACACAGAGAAACCCTGTCGTGATAAGCAAAACTCCTACAGCTAAAGCTAGCACTTTTGAGCAGCTTTCTGCCTCCTGCAGGCGAGGCTCCAGTTTGTACTGTTCCACTGTGGCTTTCTGCTGGTTTTGAACCCACAGTTACTATTCTCAATTACTATTCTGCAGCTGCCTTTTCCAGGTCAATGGATAGGCGGTATTGTACCGCCCTATCACCTTCCATTTCTATTAGCCTACCTATTCAAGGTCCCAAGAGAAGGCTGGCCTTGTCACTTAGCCTCCCAGGTTGTTAGGATGCTATCCCAACTTCCACTGAAAAAAAATTTTAAATAGTGATTATTAGTTTTGTTTTGCTTTTTTTTGAAACAGGATCTATGTAGTGCTGGCTGTCCTGGAAATGACTATGTAGAGGCAGATCTATATAGGCTGGTCTTGAATTGGACACACACATGTATCTGGAATGCTGAGCTTAAAGGCATGTACCACTATACCTAGCTATAAATAATGCGTATTATCTTTAAATTATCTATTTGTGTGTCTGCACATAACTTGCAGGTACCCTGAAAGGCTGGGGTCACTGGATCCTCTAGAGCTAGTTACAGGTGGTTGTGTGGCACCTGATGTGGGTGCTGGGAGCCAAACTGGTCCTTCAAAGTGTTCTTAAGCGGGGGCTGGAGAGATGGCTCAGAGGTTAAGAGCACTGCCTGCTCTTCCAAAGGTCCTGAGTTCAATTCCCGGAAACCACATGGTGGCTCACAACCATCTGGAATGAGGTCTGGTACCCTCTTCTGGCCTGTCATACACACAGACAGAATATTGTATACATAATAAATAAATATTTAAAAAAATAGCAAAGTGTTCTTAAGCAATGAGCCATCTCTCTAACCCTGAAAATTTACATACATCAGATTGCTTAAATTTTTTTCATGCGACTACCATAATTCTATCAAGTCACTCTGCTGTGGATTTAAAAGAACTGCCATCCATGACAGCCTTGAGGATTATTTTTGCTGTGCTAGAGAGAACCCAGGACTACACACATGCTAGGCCAGTGTTCTATCTACACCCTAGCCCCATGTTGATGGAGTTAAGAGAGACATGAGCCAAAGATCTGGAGTTTCTAGGTCTCTGGGTTGCTTCAGGAGTTCAAGATGACCCTGGGATAAAAAACAAAATAATCCCCACCAAAAACACTGCCACCACAACCACCAGGTATTTTACTGGCAGCTGTGTAAGTCAGGCAATGTTAAGAATAAGCACCTCTAAGCAAACATGAACTTGAACCAAGCAGAGGTTGGTTCATTTATAAAAACCTCACACTTTGCTGGCCAATCTATCCTTCAGATAGATACACTTAAGGGGCTCAGAACTGGCCTGCTGTCCTAAGTTGGACCTCTGGTATCCACAGGGTAGAAAACTCACTTCAAGTTGTTTGGACCCCCATATACTACACACCTTCAAATAAATGTAAATTCAAATGATTTTAGACACACAAATTTGAATTTTCAAATATCCTTTCCATGGCTTTCAAATGCTTATAAATGCAGAAGCCTGGGATTGGCACTTGAAAGGCAGAAGCAGTTAGAGACCCTGACTAAAGAAAGGCTTGTGGACCTGTGATCCCACCACTTAGGTGGACTAAGGCCAGTCTGCAGCTTCTAGGATCCCTATCAAGCACCAAAAATTAGCCGACAGGATCTGGAAGAGATGGCTCAGCAGTGAGCATTAACTATTTCTTACAGGGACTTGGTTTCAACTCTCTGCACCCACAATGTGACTCGCAACCATTTGTAGTACATTCATGCATAAATCTAATATTAAAAGAGAAGGCCTACAGAGCAGCAGTACTTAACCTCCCTAATGGTATGAACCTCTTAACACAATTCACATGATCCCCAACAATAAAATTACTTTCATTGCTACTTCATAACTAATTGAACTGTTGTGAATCGTAATGCCATGTAAGTATCTGGTATGTGAGACCCTGGGCTCCATCTCAAGCCTAAGTAAGTAAAGCATACTACATACAAGTGGGGGCCTATTGAGATGGCTGTTGGTAAAGCCCCTGCTACACAAACCTGGCTACCTGAATCCAAAACCTGGAACATACTTACAAGTTAAAGACAACTGTAAAGTTATCCTCTGACCTACCTCCCCACTATGGGACATACATGTGTGAACAGTCACAATCTTAACCAAGGTGCTCGGTAACTTATGTGCAAAGTTACTTTTGTTACTTGCCTACATACGCGTCAAGTCAGCAGCGCCCACAGAGGGGCTCACCCTGAAGCTGGTGTAATATAACAGTGTGAGCTGCGGGTGCTAGGCTCCAGATCCAGGACTCCTGCAAGAGTATCAGTCCTCAGCTTCTCTAGCTCCCAGGGAACAACTCTCCACATGCACCGCAGAAGCTTATCTTATTAGGTCTGGCAGGGGAAAGGGAAATTCAGAACTCTACAAACCAGAACAGCAGTTCAAAAGGTTCTACATTTTATTACTGGAGAAACCACTCCCAACTTAAACATGATCAAGTCTCCAGATTGAAAATGTTGAACTTCATCTTCTAACACTCATCAAGGATCACGATTCATCATTAATTGTTTTGCCATTCATTGTTGACTCCTTACAGACCCAGCTTCGTTCTCCTCCAGTGTCTTCTCTTGGAGTTGTACCTGCAGAGAATGAAGACAGAAGTTACAAGGTGGTGCGGTCATAATATAGCCGCTCATTTTTTTTTTAGCAGATTTGGCCTTTTAGGGAATAGGATAATTTAATAAGGAGCTTCCTAGAGAGAGTTCCAGGCCAGCCAGGCCTACATAGCCAAGACCATCTCCAAAATAAATGTTACACGAGTGCAGGGCCCTGGGTTTAGTCAACATGTCAAGAACGGGCTGGGGCAACCCAGTTTAAAAAAAGGGGGGCAGGACACAGTGGCGACACCCCTTTAATTCCAGCCTGGACTACAAAAACCGTCAAGTCAAACCAAGAAGATTCAAAGCAGAACAAGCTTTGCCAACCCTACCTTCTTTCTAGACACCGAGGTAGGAGGGTTGAAAATCCAAAGCCCATATGGGTTGGACAGCTGAGTGCAAGGGCAGGCAATCTACTGAGACCCTGCCTTAAACGAAGCACTGGGGAAACGCCAGGTCTAATACCCACACTGCGGTGCAGGGTCAGATAAGTAAGGGTAGATGCAGACAGTTGAACCCCTTCCTATGGACCATACACAAAGGCTCCTGCAAAGGGCAACAAGATGCTCCTTGGGGAAAGGCGGCTACCATGCAAACCTGGCAGCCAGAATTCACCCCAAGAACTCATTCAGGTAAGAGAAAGCACCTCCCAAATTGCACATAATTTGCTGTTCGTGCCAACGTGTCACGATTTTGCTCCCAGTAAGGTAAAATCAGCAACAGTCAGCACGGCTTTTCTTTCAGCAGGATAATGTCAGCACTCCCACAAGATGAAGCACTGCAATTGCGACCTGCTTTAAATGGTCAAAGCTGGGAGAGGGGCTGGGGGTTACAGTCCCATACAGAGAACTTGCTGAGTAGAGCATGCAGGTGGCCCTCACTCAAACCCATAGCATCCATAAACGTGAGCCAGAAATAGAGAACTCTGTGGGTTAGGGTATATAATCCACCCAGCAAAACACCATTCACAACTCTAGGACATATAGCTAACCCACATATCAACTAGCAGTCCCTACTCTCATCAGCCAGGGCTCCAGGAAACAGGCTCATGCATTTACAGTATGTGTTGGCTCACACCTGTAATCTCAGCACTTGAAAAAGGCAGCACCTACCATACCAGTAGATAGAAGATATCTATTAACTAGAGTGTAAGGCCAGAGTGGGGAGCTGACTTCCAAGTTCAAGTGGCTAAATTAACTGAGAATATAAACCCTCAATTTAGCAGAACCACGGGCAGTCTGGACTATGGAGACCCTGTCTGAGCACAACCCACCAAACCAGTAGCCAGGCGAGACAGCTTGGAAAAGTGCTCACTATCAAGGTTGAAGAACTAAATTCAGTCGCTAGAACCCACGTGGTCAAAGAGGACCAACTCCCACAAACCAGCCTCTGACCACATGCCGGCATGCATCCCCCACACAAATGATTAAAGAAATACACATGAACTGTCCGAACTGTTGCTGGCTGCCTGACAAACTGTCAGGACTTCGCATGCCTATTTTTCCTCCCTCCAAGGCTTCAGACTGAACTCACTAAGTAAGGCACTTCCCTTGCTTCTGAAGTTCTTCTGAAGCTGCCAATTCAAAGATTTCCCACCAGGAAAGTCAATCTCCTCAAGCTTTCATAGGGAAATTAGCAAGGAACTGAGAAAAACCTGCCCCCAAAGCCTAGCTGTGACTGTAGAAACCAACAAAACATTTACAAAAGGTTTGTGGGAGGGATTTCTGGAGCTCTCTATGAGGTTAAGTAGGCAAAGTCACTTCCTTGGAGCCCAATGACCTAAGTTGGATTACCAGGATCCACGTGAATGGAAAAGTGATTCCTGAAAGCCGGCCCCAGCCACGTGCACCTTAGTATTCAGGTCTGTATTGGCCCGACCTTGGAATTCGTGTCTTCAGCCTGTAGCCACTAAGAGCACCACCTGTGTGCACTCAGAGCATCTTTCTCTCGTGTGCCACTTTTTCTAAATTCTAACAGTGCACTCCCCCCCCCACACACAGAAAAGGAGCCGCAAAATGTTTACAAAATGTTACAAAATGGTAAACAGAGAACAGGGGTCCCAGCGTGTTATCTTCCAACTACGAATCCACACACCCCAAATCATGTAAGAGCTGGAGACCCGCAAGCAGGGCAGTAGGGGCTTTACCTGATTTTGTTGCCAGTTTTCATCTGAATCCACTGAGGAATAGGACGATTTTGCTTTTGTTTCTTAGCCAGGAATCGCTTGATTCTGAAAGTCTTGTGAGAAGACTACGAGGAGATACAGTTTAGTGACCCCAGAGCTTACTCGTGTGATTCAGTCCCAATTTCCCTCGCTCTACCACCTGGCCTGCGAAAAATATACACCCGGGGAAATCTCCCCAACACCGAACTGTGGAGTCCTCTGAACCTCATTATTCCCCTCAAGTCAGAGTCCATGGCTTAAACTCAATTGCCTTAGATCAAGACTGATTAATTACAGAGTCAGGTTTTTTTTTTTTTTTTTGATTTTTCGAGACTGGGCTTCTCTGTAGCTTTGGAGCCTGTTCTGGAACTCACTGGCCTCGAACTCATAGAGATCTGCCTACCTCTGCCTCCCAAATGCTGGGGTTAAAGGTGTGCGCCACCATCGCCCAGCTACAGCGCCGGGTTTTAAGTCCATGCTCGAAAACCATGCTAATTTGTTTATCCTGCTGTGCTTCAGAGACAAACATAGAATAGCTAAGGTAGGGGGAACTAATTTACTGCAACTAAAATGACGTTGGGTCAATCCCGCCCAATCATTTAAATCAGTAAGTCTAGGCGCTCTACTTTTTTTTTTTTTTTGGTTTTTCGAGACAGGGTTTCTCTGTGGTTTTGGAGCCGGTCCTGGAACTAGCTCTTGTAGACCAGGCTGGTCTCGAACTCACAGAGATCCGCCTGCCTCTGCCTCCCGAGTGCTGGGATTAAAGGCGTGCGCCACCACCGCCCGGCTAGGCGCTCTACTTTTGAAAACAATATTCTCTACTTTCAAAAGGCAGTGTGCACTTCTCCTGAACCACTGTAAAAGTTCTAGATTTTCCTGAATAAATGCAGCTATGAATCCCACTTTGAACCGAAACGCCAATAAACAATTTATCAGTAGGCAACGACTGGTGTGCTGTTAGCAGACGCTTCCACGGAGTGATGCAGAGCTTCCGAAGACTCTCGTTAAGTCCCATTAACCCTTACTGTGGACAGCTGCCTGTGCAAGCCCCCACTCTGACCTGTGCTCTCTGTGCACGCCAAGACAAGGCTAGCGTTCAATCAGCCGCAATCAACCCTCTCCTTTTGCCCAGAATCGTCGGCTCGAAGCTAAGCGAAGCAAGAACACTGAACTGCTCGCCAGACTGCACGATGAACAGCCCGACACTGTGGGGAGAAATGGGCTTGCTAATTTTATGATGCGTCCGCGATCCGAGCAATGGCCAAACTAACTCCCACAAAAAAAGCTCCCAAAGCTGAAAATGCACCCGCCCCTCCATGCTGTGCAATCCCATCTTAAAGTCATGGCAGCCTGCGGTCTCAGGGAAGCTGCCTAGAATGGGGATGGCAGCCGATAATCTTACCATGGCGAGAAGGCTAGGCGGGTAGGTGGCGCACGATGGCGAAGGAAAGGCAAAGAGAAGGCTCCGACCGGAAAAACGCGATTAGAAGACGCAGCTAGAGGTGGAGCTTAGCTAAGCGGTGTCGCCACGCGTCTCATCTTTCCCCGCCTCCGCGCTCCCATGGGGCCTTGAGAACGCGCGCGGGAATTACACGAAACATAATTCTCAGGCCTCCGCTTCAGTGGCTGTGTTCTCCTAGGCTACCGTCAGGGTCCTGGGGGCACTTCTTTCGTGGCGGGGGTAGGTGGCCTTTAAGAGGTGCCGAAGTAAAAGCCTTTAGCAAAATTCGGGAAACGAAGTGGGCGGGGCCAACACTGAGGAGGGCGGAGAAAGGGCTGCCATCACTTTCGCCCTTCTTTGGGAGGAAGCTTAACGCGAGGGGCGGGGCTTGGGTGTGCGCCTTTTATGGATATGGGCGGCGGGCATATGGGAAGAGGGAGGGAGTGATCGCTCCGCGGTTTTGTAAATTCGTTCCCAGCACCCGTGTCTGGCGCCTCCCGGGCGCCTGTAACTCCAGCTCCCGGGAAAAAGATGCCTTTGGCTTTCACAGGCGCCTGCATTCACGATTTACGTCTACATATCCCCTATGTAGAAGCATACTGACACAACCAGAAGAACTTAAAAAAAAAAGAATTTAATTGAATAAAGACATATACGGGGGCCAGGGAAATGGTTAGTGGATAAAAGCACTAACCACACTAACCATAGGGCAGGAGAGATGGCTCAGCGGTTATGAACACTGGCTGCTCTTCAATTCTCAGCACCCACGTGGCGGCTCATGATCATCTACAACGGTATCTGATGTCCTCTCCCGGCACGCAGGTGTACATGCCGAGCACTCAATAAAACTAAATAATTTTTTTTTAAAAAAAGAAAGAAAAATATTAGCCATGCAACCTTAACAACTCAGTCCTGAAACGCGAAAGCACGGGCCACGGTGGCCAACACCTTTAACCTAGCACGAGGGAGGCAAAAAGCAGGAGTGTCTCTGTGAGTTCAAGGCCAGCCTGGGTATACACAGCCAACTCCTGGACAGCCAAGACTACTTAAGAGAAATAATGAGGTTCAGAGGACTCCACATTTCGGTGTTGGGAAGATTTTCCCGAGTGTATATTTCGCAGGCCAGGCCAGGTGGTAGAGCGAGGGAAATTGGGACTGAATCACACGAGTAAGCTCTGGGGTCACTAAACGGCTTTCATCTCCTGGTAGTCTTCTCACAAGACTTTCAGAATAGAGACCTGTCTCAAAGAAAAGAAAGTTGGCCGGGCCCACACCTTTAATCCCAGCACTTGGGAGGCAAAGGTAGGCAGATCTCTGAGTTTGAGGCCAGCCTGATCTATAGAGTGAGTTCCAGGACAGGCTTCAAAGCTACAAAGAAACCCTGTCTTGAAAAAGCAAAAAAAACAAAAACAAAAAAAAACAAAAAAACAAAAACAAAAAAACCCTTGGATGCAGTGATCTGAATACGTAACCCTGAACATCCCTCCAGCAGGGACACCTGGAAGATTGAGGGCCAGCTAGCCTGGAGCACTCAACACAGCAACAGAAACAAGAGAAGTCCTGCCTCAAAAAGGTGGAAAGCATGAACCTCCACACATGTATGTAAATAAAACAAGTTGGGCATAGGTGTGTATACCTATGATGCTCAAGAGGCAGAGGCAGGAGGATGGTGAGCTGTGAGCCAGCCTAGGTTATAGATAAGACCTTATTTTAAGAAATATTACTGTATAACAAAACTGAAAAGTAAAGATACTTACTATCTGTGGTTATCATAAAAAGTTAAAGATTCCTTTTATCAGTGCTAAGTTATTCTCAAAACTGCCTTGTATATGTCTTCTGGGGAAGGGGACCAGTTCTTGACGTGCAAGGCCTGAGAACTTCATAAACATCCAAGCCATCCTTCACTACCTCACCAATACCCAGCACACACTGTCTTCAGCTCTGAAGTTTCTCCTAGTTCCTTTAGCTTCAATTCTCCCAGCGGAGCAGCTAGCTTGTCATGGCCAAAAGCAATGCGAGACAGCTCATGGAGTGTTCAGTGCTGCATGCATTATCAGCGCCGACACAGAAAGAGCAAAGGCTCAGACCCATGGAGGTGATAGTTTCTGCAAAGCAACACTCAACACACAAGTGGTGCCACCTATACAGTCACTATCAGTTAGCTTTTGTTGTTTCTCGAGACAGGGTTTCTCTGTAGCTTTGAAGCCTGTCCTGGAACTCACTGTGTAGACTCACAGAGATCCGCCTGTCTCTGCCTCCCAAGTGCTGAGAGGAAAGGCGTGTGCCTCCAGCACCTGGCATCAAGGACAAAGTATCGACTTTGCACAGGGATCGACTCTGTCTCGATGATGTAATAGGCAAATCTTATCTCTAAGTTTCTAAACAATGCCAGAGGAAGGCTTAGCAAAGAGATTCTTGCTCTTCTTTTCCCGTTTGCAAAAGAATAACAAAAGAGAAAAGAAAAAGAATAGAAGAACATAGGTCCATAGTAGGGCCAAAGTCACAGCAATAAGGAGGCTGAAGCAGGAAGAGTCCTGTGATTTGAAACCAACCTGGGATACATAGCAAATTCCAGGCCGGCCAGGGCAATAAAGTGGGACCCTGTCTACAGACTTAACTAAATCTCTATCTTTTCTTAGCAGCTGTCAAACTTTACAGCTTGCTATGTGTGTGTGTTTCTTCTCAAATTCTTTTTCTTTTCTTTCTTTCTTTCTTTCTTTCTTTCTTTTTTTTTGTTTTGTTTTTCGAGACAGGGTTTCTCTGTGGCTTTGGAGCCTGTCCTGGAGCTAGCTTTGTAGATCAGGCTGGTCTCAAATTCACAGAGATCCTCCTGCCTCTGCCTCCCGAGTGCTGGGATTAAAGGCATGTGCCACCATCACCCGGCTCTGAGATAGGTTTCTTTGAAGCTTTTGGAGCCTGTCCTGGCACTCACTCTGTAGACCAGGCTGGCCTCGAACTCACAGAGATCCACCTGTCTCTGCCTTTCAAATGCTGAGATTAAAGGCGTGTGCCACTGTTGCATGGCTTCTTCTCAAATTCTAATTAAATGGTCCTGGAGCTTCAGAAACAAACAAGCAGGGTGTAGTTAGTTGCCCACACTTTTAATCCCAGAAATTGTGAAAAAAGCAGAGGCAAATGGATCTCTAAATTCGAGGCTACCCTGATCTACAAATCAAATTCCAGAATAGCCAGAGCTGTACAGAAAAACCCTGTCTTGAAAAACCAAAGCCAGGCTGGGTGGTGGTGGCGCACACCTTTAATCCCAGCACTCGGGAGGCAGAGACAGGTGGATCTCTGTGAGTTTGAGTCCAGCCTGATCTACAAGAGCTAGTTCCATAGTTCCAGGACAGGCTCCAAAGCTATAGAGAAACCCTGTCTCGGAAAAAAAAAAGAAAGAAAGAAAGAAAAAAAGAAAAACCAAAACCAGCACTGGAGAGATGGCTCAGAGGTTAAGAATACTGACTGCTCTTCCAGAGGTCCCGAGTTCATGCAGGCAGAACACTGTATACAGAATAAATAAAAAAGAAAAACCAAAACCAACCAACCAATCAAAAAAGACTCAGGTGCCCTCTGAATCTTCTCCATTCTGTCTTTAATTCCAAAGAAACCAGGAGCTGAGCACAGGTGAGGGTTTGGATTTAATCACCAGCACCATACAAATTCAAAACAATTAGCCATAAAAAATTAAATCTGTGCCTGAAGAAAAAGACCCAAAATGGAATGAACTTTTTTTTGGGGGGGGGGTTAGTTTTAGGGTTTCTCTGTGTGTCCCTGGCTGTCCTGGAATTAGCTCTGTAGACCAGGGTAGTCTCAAACTTACAGAGGTACACTTGCCTCTGCTTCTCTAGTCCTGGCTGGAATGACACCTCCTCCCCACCCACACTCCCCATGCTTACTTATTTGTATGTGTGCATGTATGGGTAAGGATGGAACCCAGGGTCTTATACATGCTAGGAAAAGCACTCTACCATTGAGACATGCCCAGTTCTTATGTGTTTATTCTTTTTTGTTGGTTTTTTGAGACAGGGTCTTTTTTTTTTAAGTGTTCTGTCTGTCTGTATGCTTTGCTGGCCAGAAGAGGGCACCAGATCTCATTATACAGATGGCTGAACTCAGGACCTCTGGAAGTGCTCTCAACCTCTGAGCCATCTCTCCTGCCCCTTGAGACAGGGTCTTACAGTGTAGTTCAGGCTTTTTTAAAACTCACTATATAGCTCAGGTTGACCTTACATTTACAGCAATCCTTCTGCCTCAGCCTCTTGAGTACCAGCATTATAGACAATGAGCCATCATGCCTGGCTCCTATAAGTTTATTATTATAAATAATAAGAAATTATGCTTTATGGCTGCAAGGTAGGACATGGCAGCACATGTCTTTAATCTCAGTACTCTGGAAGCAGATTCAGGCAAATCTGTGTGTTCGAGGCGAGCCTGATCTAGAGAGAGTTCCAGGACGGCGAGGACTGTATACAGAGACTTTGTCTCAATAAATAAATAAAAAAAATAAAAGTGGTGGAGAGGGACAGTAAGGGGACAAACTAAAGTTTGACAAAAAAAGGGGGGGTGTGGCAGTAAAATGGCTCAGTGGCTAAATCTGACAACTGAGAACCAATCCCCCAAAGCCCCAAAAGTTGCCCTCTGACCTCAACACATGCCATGCCATGTGTAAACAGCTCCACAAAATAAATACAATAAAAATTAAAGTTAGGGCTGGAGAAACAGCCCTGTGGCTAAGAAGCGGTACTATTATTTGGGAGGGGTCGGACCTGGCTGAGATAGGGCCTCTGTTCAGGCCCCAGGCTGTCCTGGAACTCAGGCTGGCCTTGAACTCACAGAAATCCACTTGTCCGCTGAGTGCTGTGACTCAAGGCCTGTGCGCCCCGCCCCCACCATCACCAGGCTCAATCTTCAGCGTAGAAAGTGAAAGAAAGGCAGCTTCGAGAAAACAACACTGGTTGCTAACACCAAACAACTGCTCAGAGGGAGGAGGGCTGGGCCCTGCCATGCTCTCAACCGGTCCATCCAGTTTAGGGGGTTTCCTCAGCCACACTTGGCAGCTTCCAGGCAGGAGACTCCCAGATCATCTCTCCTCTCACCGCCCCGCTCACATTGTAACCCCAGTTGTTTGTTCCACTGGTCTCTAGTCACTGACTTAGCTGAGTTACTCAAGGACAAGGACTTGGTTTTCTTTCCTTGTCCCTAGTGACTGGCACACAGTGAATAGGAAGTGAATAGAGAGAGAGAGAGAGGGGGGGGGGAAGAAATTCGAAGGGGCGGGGAAGAGGCCTTGACTCAGGCCACGCAAGACCGGAGAGAGGTGCTGACGGGAAAACCGCCCTGCGTTTACTCAGCTGCTTGCTAACCGGCTAGAGAGGAGGCAGGCGCTGCCAACTCATTACTGATGGTTGGGGAGTAGCCTTTTTCCCAAGGCAGGCTCCTCTGACCTCTACCTTCGCTTCTATTTTGGCTGCCTTTGCAAGAAAACTACATTATTGGTTATTCTCCCTTCTCTTAGACGTCTAAATACTAAATTTTAGTGTTCCTTATATTAAAAATGATCATTTATCAACACCATTTGTCTGGTTTATTTCATGATAGACTTCTATAAAAAGCTATAAATGCAAACTGAATCTATTCTCAACCCAGTGGCTTTCAAATGCCAGGCTATTAATAGTCTAGAAGCCACCACATTCTGTGGCTCTCAAGTATCCTAATTGAGTTTTCTCTTCTCTTGCATTCAACTCTGCTGGCAACTCCCCTTTTCCCACTGCAGTCTGGAGTGTGAAGCCAAGGCCTTGCTTGCTCTATCACCAAGCTTTATTCACAGCCCTGTCTACTACTACTGGTTTTTTTTTTTCATGTTTTGAGATAGGGTCTCATACAGCCCGGGGTTGGCCTGAAACTTAAGATGTAGCCAATAGTCTTGAACTCTCCATCTCCAAGTGCTATGATTAGAGATCTGTTCCTCTATATCCAGGGCCACTACTTCTCGAAACATCCTTTCAGATTAAGTAGCACCAGAATATTTGGCTTTTCTCCTACTCTATGGCTACTTCTTGTCATCCTTATAGAAACATTTTTCTTTTATTGGTAGAATGTTAGAATTCTTTCAGCCTGGAATCTACATCTATTTCTGTCCCTACTTCATTCTCTTTGGCTAAGTGACAGAATCCATGTCTGTGGCTTCAATGACCATCTAAAATTAGATGAGTTCCTAGATGTTTCTCAAGTTCTAATCTCTTCTGACCCATTTGCCCCCATCTCTGCTCCCCACTTACCGGTCACTCTGCATTATATGAGTTTCCCTCTGCCCAGTTTCCTAACACTCAAGCACTGCCAAATCCAGTGACAACTTCATACTTCTGTTCCCTAACCTTTCTGAGGCAAGGGACACACTGAGCCACTCTCCTGAAATTTTCCCTTATTTGGAAGTACTCTCCCAGTTTTGGATAATTGTCTTTCAATCATTTTTAGTGGCTCTTCTACCTGCTTCTTGGAACCGGCTTCTACAAGCTGAGAAAGGTGGATATGACCAAGATACACTGATATTGCATAGGGGGCTGGAGAGACGGTTTAGTGGTTAAGAGCACTTGCCACCACTACAGAGAACCTGGTTCAGTTCCCAGCACCTACACAGCAGTTTACAATGGCCGGTAATTCCAGTTTCAGGAGATCTGCTCTGCTAGCACCAGGTACTCATGTGATGCACAGAAATCCAGTCTGACACATAAATCAGTAAAATGGGTTTTTAAAAGATACATTGCATACATGTATAAAATTGTCAAAGACCAAAACTATTTTTAATAAATGTGAAGAAATACAAAGCCACAAGCTAGCCTATGAGTAAATGGGCAATCAATGCCACCTTAGGTGGAGCTGGCAGGAAGTCAAGCAGCAGCTCAAGAATGCTGTGCCCCACTACTCGTATCTCATGCAGTAGTAGGGGTGGGGGAGATCCCCCCTCTACAGCCTGCAACAGATGAGAGAGCTGACCCTCCCCCTTACCAGCTGCAGCACTCAGGAAAGTGGGCTCTGCCTCGCCTAGGCAGCACAGCAGAGTTGGCCAGGTATTTGGAGGTAAGGGTGACCCATTACTCATCTGACATGTGGCATCATGGGCGGAGGAGAGATGCACCCCCAAACCCCACTCATCAATGCCTGAGCCAGGTGGAGGAGCTGGCCATGGGGTCATAAGAGTGGGAGAGCTGTCCCTACCCCTCACCAGCTGCAGCACTGGAAGGAGAGGCCACTGTACCTCACAGGGTAACACAGTGGAGCTGGCCCTGGTGGGGCAGGTGTGGAAGAGCAGACCCTGAGGGCCTGACAGGAGAACTGGCCCCACCCCTCCCTCATTGCCACAAGGGACAATGGGCGGGAGAGGGGACAGGGCCCGGACAGTATTGGAGAGCTCACCCTGGTGGTGAGGACAGGGCAGAACTGGTGGGGTGATCAACCCTGCAGCAGCCCAGGCCCAGAACCAGGGTTATGACTTTTGACTTCACTGGCAACATCCACCCCATCTATCCTGCAGGAATATGTGAAGAAACCTGACCTGCAGATCCAAAGCTACAGGATCTCCACAACACAGGGTAACCACAGGATATCCGAAAGAGTCCTAGTGAGGACCCAGCATTGATAGTGTAGCAGAAACCAGGAACCTCGAACTAGACCAAGGTCCTGAGTTCAATTCCCAGCAACCACATGGTGGCTCACAACCATCTGTAATGAGGTCTGGTGCCCTCTTCTGGCCTGCAGACATACATGCAGACAGAATATTGTATACATAATAAATAAATATTTTTTAAAAAATACAATGTGTAAAAGACACTGGAAAAAAGAATGTTGTGCACTACTGTTTTCGACAGTCTTACTTTGTAGCTCAGGCTAGCCTAGACCCTGCTATGTAGCACAGGATGACCTCAAATTGATGTCAATCCTTGTGCCTTGACTTTCTGAGTGCTGGGATTGCAGGTGTGAACCCATGTCTACCTTTAGTTCGTTCTTTATGGTAAAAGAATGGTGAGCCATGATCTAACCTCTCTTTTGGTTGAAGCCTCTCCTTGCCTACTGAAGGCAGAAATTAGTATCATTTATCCCCTTTCAAAATTTTCAAGAAGTTAATTCAGTATCAACTACTTAATTTCTAAAAAGCAAAGCTACTTAAGAAAGTTAATAAACTCACCTTGCTTCAGGCTGCAGAGGTTATAGCTGAGTGGCAGAGTGCACACAGAGCATGCTTGAGTTCCCTCATTCCGTCCCCAGTACCACCAGTAAGTCAGAACGTGAATAAGGAAATGGAGTTTCATACTTGAATGAAGTCAAAATTTATTGACTGTAACACAAAACAAGCTAAGACTGAAAGCTGCCATTTGACAGGAACAGATCTATCTGTGTAGTTTTCTTCCTGGAGAGGGTGTGCACTCAAGTCATCTGACCTAAGATAGAACGAAGACTTAGATTGTCAGCAGCTAACTAAAGACTACACTTTACCTATAAATAGGAAAAAATTGCTAAAGGCAAAACAAGACATTTACAATTTTTTTGATGCTAAGTTCACAGAAGTAAACAAAACAAGCTATAATTACAAAAACTTCAGACAAAGAATATAGATGTAACACGACTATTTAAATCTTTTCCATCAGCCATAATCTCTCTTCCACTCTACTTGTGCTACAATTACATGCTTGTTACTTCTACACTACAGAGTCAACAGTTATCACCAACAATGCAAAACAGTTAGACCCCGACAAGACTTCGTGTGCTTCTGCTCCACTCAAGCTAAGACACTCTAAGCCAGGATTAAGAACACCTGTTGATTTTAGCCCCTGCTCCGTTTTCGCTTGTGTCATACAAAGTCCTTACTTTGCACTTGCAATGTTCTTGCTACCATCTTTGTCTGAGACATTAAAATTAACTTGTGAAAACTGCAAAAAACAATGAAATTGTACTTCCGATTCTGAGCCTGCAATCTTATTCCTGCTTAGACACACTACACTCCTCTGTAGTGCATCCCACCAGCACAGCGACCCCTTTCCTTGTTCTCTGTTCCTTTGCCCTGAAGGCACTTCTGGATAGCATAACACGTGCTCTTTGGCTGCCTGGACAGTCAGGACACCTATGGCCAATGAGTCTTCTCACTCTTCTCCTCCTTCTTTTCTATGGCTAATACCACTTTCCTGCTTTCTGTCCACTGGGGAATCTCCAGACTTGATGTTGTCATCAGGGGGACAGAGTCGATTTCGGCTTCGGGCTCCTGGTTGGTACAGCTGCATTGCTGGACGATCCTAAAACAAAGCAAAATATTCATGTTACAGCACTGTTACTCCTCTTTAACATGGGGGGAGGGGGATTTCAGAGCCCTAAATGATGCATTCATATACCCCCAAATCAAGTCATATCAGGTCAAAGACCTGAATGTGTGCTACGTAATAACTTCCCAATTCCTCTCTCAATCTGAAAAGCAACCTTTTTTTTTTGAAAGGAGGGATTGAAACAAGAGCCTTGTGCATGGTAGATAAGTGCTCCACTAAACTGTATATCCAACCCTTTTTCTATTTATTCTGAGACAGGCTATCTCTAAGTTGCCCAGGCAGGCCTTGAACTTACTATCTTCTTGCCTCAGCCGTCAGAGTAGCTAGAACTACAGGCCATCAACATATACATATACAATATGTGTGTGTGTGTGTATATATATAGCTGCTGTCCCATTTTTATTTAAGACAGGGTTTCTCTGTGTAGCCCTGGCTGTCCTGGAACTCACTCTGTGGAGCAGGCTGATCTCAGACTCACAGAGTTCCATCTGCTTCTGCCTCCTTAGTTCTGGGGTTAAAAACATGTGCCACCATACCCAACTTGCAGTCTGGGATTAAAGGCGTGCACCACTACCACCTGGCTTTCTTTGCCTAACCTTTAAAGCTATCTCAGATTCAATAATTAGGTCTAACTTTTTTTTTTTGGTTTTTCGAGATCAGGGCACACCGGGTGTTTTGTCTATTTTGTTTTTGAGACAGGGTCTCACTATGTAGCTGTAGTTAGCCTGAAACTCATTGTTTAGACCAGGCTGGTCTCAAATTTGTAAAGATCTACCTGTCTTACAGTGATCTATCTGCTCCTGCCTCCTGAGTTTTGGGATTAAATGTGTGCACCACCATGCCCAGCCGTTTTAAAGATTTATTTTTATTATTTTTTTAAATATTTATTTATTTATTATCTATACAATATTCTGTCTGTGTGTACATCTGCAGGCCAGAAGAGGGCACCAGATCTCATTACAGATGGTTGTGAGCCACCATGTGGTTGCTGGGAATTGAACTCAGGACCTTTGGAAGAGCAGGCAATGCTCTTAACCACTGAGCCATTTCTCCAGCCCCTATTTTTATTATTTTTAACTATGGGGTGTGTGTATGCATGTGTGTGTGCATGCATGTATTTATGTACAACTTGCTCATAGAAGCTGGAGTTATAGATTCCGTGACTCTAACATGGGTGCTAGGAACTGAAGTCCAGTACTCTGGAAAAGCACTATTCACTCTTAACTGCTAAGCCATCTCTCCAGCCCCAAGTTTTTTATTTTTTAAGTAAATAAAATTTGCTTAGGACACAGCTATACTCAATTCATTCCTTTTTTTCCTTTTGGCAGTGCTGGGATTGAACCTTGGGCCTCATGCAATTTAGGCAAGCACTCTTAACCACTGAGAAATACTCACAGTTCCAAGATCATTTTTATATACCATCATGCCTGTTTTCTTAACAGAATTTAGCTGCTATGTCAGAGACCATATGGCTCTTACAGCTTAATATATTTACCAGCTGGCCTTTTCTAGGAATGCTTGCTGATTTCCAGCCTAGATTTGATTATTATTTTCATTTTAAAATTGTTCAGTTAATTATAAGTTTTTAGTATTGGAGACTGAACATTCATGCTAAGTTGTCTATCACAGTACCAGCACTTAATTATGAACTGTAAAAGAAACAGGATATATATGTTTAATGAGATCAAAATGTTATATTTTGCCAGTCTACAATCTGAGAAGATCCATAAGACAAATTGGTTTCTGCAACAAACAATTCAATGTCAGGAAAACAAAAGGGAGATTGCTTAGATCAAAAGAGAATTCAACTGGTCTACAAGAGCTAGTTCCAGGACAGGCTCCAAAACCACAGAGAAACCCTGTCTCGAAAAACCAAAAAAAAAAAAAAAAAAAGAGAATTCAACCACACACTAATTAACTATTTCAAACACATATACTTTAAGAACTTTGTTCAAAGCCCTTATTTAAGAAGACATTAATGATGCAATTGAGGAACTCTGAATTATGAATAAATAGGATATTAAGAAATTACTGCTTGGACTGGAGAGATGGCTTAGTGGTTAAGAACACTGGCTGTTCTTCCAGAGGTACTGAGTTCAGTTCCCAGCAACCACATGATGGCTCACAACCATCCATAATGAGATCTTGTGCCCTCTTCTGGCATGAAGGCAGACAGGCAGGCAGAACACTGTATATATAATAAATAAATCCAAAAAAAAGAAATTACTGTTCATCAGGTAAGGGCACTTGCTGCCAAGCTTGACAACGGGAGTTCAATCCCTAGGATCTACATGGTGGAAGGAAAGAAATGACTCCCACAAATTGCCCTCTGACTGTCACTTACGCACTGAGACCTAATGTGCACTTGCACACACAAAATAAATGAGTAAATAAACATAACAAAAGAAATGAAAATTCCACAATAGGGACTGGGGATGAAGTTCATGAGCAGAAAACTTGCAAAGCCCTGAGTTCAATACCTAGTGGGGGTGGGGAGAGCACTCATTCCTTTACATTTATCCTTGTAAGAATGGGGAAATCAATCCGCATAAAATAAGCAAGTTTAATGAAAAGCAGCACCTTGTTCCTTATGCGGTCTCTCTTCACCACTTCCTCTTTCTTTTCAGCTTTTTCCAAGGTGCATATTGATTCTGTATTCTCGCTCTTCTTCCCTTTATCTCGAAGTGCTTCTTTTTCCCTCTTCAGCTCCTCTTCCTTTCGTTTGAAAGCCTTCTCTTTCTCATAGCGCTCCTTCTGCTGCTGCCTCCGGCGTTCTTCTTCTTGCCGCTTTATCCTCTCTCTTTCTCGGATCATGCGCTCCTGCTCTCTTTCATAATCCCGATCCCTGTAATCTCTGACATTCTCATCATCAAGCCTGCGTGACAAACAAACAAGAGGGCTGGAAACACAGCTTGGCTGACAAGGTGGGTGCTTTACCAAATGATGTATGATCGTGTGCGGGTCTTAAGTCCCAGCACCATAGGCTGGACTCAAACACATGAGACCGTCTGAAAAACACAGCGGAACAAAAGAAAGGAAGGTGAGCCTGACCCTTCAAGCATCCTGCAATTGCAAGTGCAGGAACACTGTGCTAACTTGGCCATCCTAATGAGGGTGCACTGACTGCTACAGCTGAGGGAAAAGTAGTGTTTTTGAAAACAAGCAAAGCCGGGCGATGGTGGCGCACGCCTTTAATCCCAGCACTCGGGAGGCAGAGGCAGGTGGATCTCTGTGAGTTCGAGACCAGCCTGGTCTACAGAGCTAGTTCCAGGACAGGCTCCAAAGCCACAGAGAAACCCTGTCTCAAAAAACCAAAAAAAAAAAAAAAACCAAGCAAAACCAGAGGTCAGGGCTGAAAAGCTGGCTCACCAGTTAAGAACCTATTGCTTTTGCAGAAAACTCGAGTTTGTTTCCCAGCACCCACATCAGGGGCTCACAAGCACCTGTAACTCCAGTCACAGGGGGATCGGACACCTATGGCCTCCAAGGGAATTTGCACACATGTGCATATAATCACATACTAGACACATACACATAACTGAAAATAATATAAATAAATCTTTAGAAAAAAAAAGAAAAACCAAAGCTCATTCACCTAGATGAAAACACTAGAATATTTGCGACCTTTCCTTTTCCTTCTTCCACGTGTATAAAGCAATTCATCTTTTTTCCTTTTTTTTGACAAGGTCTTACTATGTAGTCTAAGCTAGTCTGGAAACTAACAATCCTCCTACCGCAGCCTCCTGAGTGTTCTTACATGTGAGTACACTATTCCAATCAGCAATTAATTTAACTCTAGGCAAGTATAGGGCATGCCATCTACATTAATGGCTAACGATGAAAGGTGGCTCAGAGCTCTCAATCGCTGACTGACCTCTTTGGCTTTTCATCCTTCAGGTCAACATCAAAACGCCTGGGCAGAGTACAACTTTGCCCACAGGCTCTTTCTTCATTCAGATTCTCTTTGTCCATTTTCTTGGCTTTGTCTCTTTTATCAAGTTCTTTTTCATCTCCTTTTTCTGGTTTCTTGAGCAGCTTTTAAAGAGAAAATTTTTATTTTTTATTTTGGTGAATAGGGCATTGCCTTCTGATTTTATCAAAAATCCCACAATATACTATTTTGACTTTATACTACAGAAAGCCCCTTATCTTTGTGCCATTATTCTCAAACAGCTAATGCACAATAGTGACTTACTAAAAGGATGCTACTATTGTAAAGTATCATTCCTTCCACGAGAAGTGGTTTCATCATCCTGTGGCAATGGGATCAAGACTCCTTTGGTTTTAAATGGACTCTTTTGAAGGGGTTTTGAGACAGGTTCTTACTATGTAGCCCAGGCTAGCCAGGAAATTATAATCTGCCTATATCTGTCTCCCTAGTACTGGTTAAAAGTGTGCACCACCATACCTGGCTATAGGTCAAACTTTTAAGTCAGTCAGGTTTTTTGTTTTTATTTTTCTTTTATGTATACACCTGCAGTGCCAAATGCCTTGATTACCAAAGGAGAGATTCATTGTGGAAATGATTCTGCCTTAAGCCTGAGAATAACATATTTATGATGGTATAATCACATTATCATTAGAGATAAATATCAAGAATTACTTGGCACTGAGATTTTAAAACCCAAAAGCCTTACACAATAGAACGCTGAAATTCCAACTCTACTCAATGCCACATATGCTACTCTTTCTGACATCATTGCTATAAAGAGGTATCATGGATACCTCCACTAGGTGTTGGATAGGCAGAGATTCTTAGGCAAAACAAAGTATCACAGTAAATGCATCATAAGAGGTTCACCTTAGGGAAAAGTCATCATGCAAGTCACCAAGCAAAAGGCAAAAGAACCACAGGACTTAAGCATGAGCTACTTCAGCACACACAGCCACTACAAATGGGAATCCAAAATGGACACAAAGAAGGTCCCAAAGTAAAATGAGGGCGGATGTGCAGGTTTCATTTGAAGTGTTCTTATTTCTCTAACAAACATCTACCTGTATTAGATGCCAAGATGTTCGTTACTTAATAAGAACATTAGAGAAGCTCTCTAGTATGGCTGGCTCTACCTTCTGTCTTGCTTATCATGTAGATAAACAAGTCAAATCAATTGTGGCATGGTGAACAGAGACTCAGCTGGAAGGAACTGAGGTGGAAGTTTCTCCTGTATCAGCAATGATGAGTCCAAAGGAGACTCAGGAAACCCCAGCTCCCCTAACTGCTGTATTTCCAGAAAGTAGAAGAAGGCAACCATGCTGTCCTATCTGTGAGATGTTCTTAGACTTTCTGATGGTCTAGCTCCAAGTACTTCTCTGGGATGTTCACTGGAGCAAGGGCTGCCCAAGCCATACCCTTGGGATGGAAGCAGCAAGGCTGAGATCTTTCTACAGGCTTTCCTCTTCCTATATGCAATGTAGCAATAAGCACCTGTTGATTACAGATTCCTAGATGCAAGACAGTAACTCAGGAATCATGAGAGGGAAAGCATTTAAGGCAGGGTATTTGTCAATACTCGTTCCCCAGGGCAGCCAGTTAGGAGAGGCATAGAAGAGAAGGCACGATATAAACTGACTTTCCTCTGAAGCTACACTGCTGAGGCTTCTGGGTATACAGCAGAACATGAGGGTGTCACTTGAATGCCCTCCATTTATTCTATCCTATTTTATTGAGGTACTGGAACTGCAGGGCAGGCTGGCTTCATACTAAACCCTTCTGCCTTGATGAATTACCTTGCCTGGTTTGGGGTTTCCTTTTAAAGAGAGATGTCAAATAGCTCAGCTTTTACAAAGACCCAAGTCAATCTGAAGGGGTTTCAACACATAACACTACCACCACCACCAAAAGTTATGAGCTAAGACCTGTGTGTGTGACATGATACTAGATGTTCTGTATCATGTATTTGATCCTTACATTTTTCTGATTCACAGCTTGTAACAGAAACCTGTGTACCTGAAGACAGTGGAAAACAAACAGATGAGGCAACTTCATGTATCATTTATGAAAGAAAAGCTGAAAAAAACCCCACATTCATGCAAGCCAAGCCTAAGTCCTCATTTACCAGGACCCGAGAAACTAGCAACCCACATAGCAAACATTATTAGTGACTGAAACAAAACAGGTCTGCAATGAAGGATGATAGCATTGGGTAAACTACCGAATCCTTCTAAGTCATCCTCAGCTTAAAACTTAATATTATTACTATGATAGGAAATATTTTTATTTCCACAACCCACCCCCAAAAGTGCAAAAATAAAACAAAACTTGCAACAACACAAGGCTCATGCATAGACACATGCAGTTTCAGTGACATGCAGTCTGTTTCCGTTGTTCCCATACCTTGATCTTTGGTTCATCCTTTATTTTTTCCCTTTCTGGAACTCTCTCTATCTTCTTTAGCTTTTCTATATCTTTTCTTTTTCGTTTCTCCTCTTCTTTCCATTTTCTTCTCTCTTCCTCTCGTTGTCTTTTCCTTTCTATTTCTCGTCTCCTTCTTTCTTCCCTCTTTTCTTCTCTCATTCGCTAGAAATACGAACACAATCCAATTCCAATTCCAAAGGCACCAAAACCCCAATTAGCTGCAAAGGTATTATGGGTACCTGCTAGCCCATCTGACTTGAGGCATTCGGGGTATCACAAATTTCTCTGGGGAAGCAAAGCTCTCTCTAGGTCTGCAAGGTAAGCCCATAGGCTCACCACCACCATGAAGATGCCCAAAGAAGCTAGACCTTTAAGGGCTAACTGTGGGAAAATAGCTATTTCTCCTGTAGGACCCCAAGGCTCTCAGATGTTTATGCTCTGTGAACTAATCAAGAACCAGGCGAACTACAAAATGAAAACTCACCTGTTTGTTCTTCAGGAAGCTCAAGAGTGGGGTTGTCTTTTTAGCTATAAAGCACAAGCAGATTATTAATAATGCTTATCAAGCCTGGAAAGGATTTTATTTTCAGTCAGCCCTGCTACCCACTCAAGATGGGGAAATGATACCCCTTACAAAATCCACCCTATTAATCCAAACAAGTTGTAAAGTATTCTATTTCAAAATGCAAGCTTAAATTACATTTTTTAAAAAGTGAATAAAACTGGGTGTGGTGGCATACACCTGAGGAGGCAAGAGGATCAGGAGTTTAGACTATCCTTGGCTGTATGGTCACATAGTTTGAGGCTAGCTTGGGGTACATGAGACCATCTCACAAAAAAGTGAAAAGACAGTGAATAAACTGTCATTAGAATACTGAAAGTTGGGGCTGGAGAGATGGCTCAGCAATTAAGAGCACTGGCTGCTCTTCCTGAGGTCCTAAGTTCAGTTCCCAGCGCCCACATGATGGCTCACAATCTGATGCCCTCTTCTGGGCTGCAGGTATACATGCAGACAAAGCATGTGTACATAAAAATAAATCTTAAAAAAGAAGTGCTGAAAGTTTTTATGAGCAATTGCTACTTGGTAACAGGTAAGTAAGTACATTTTTATTAGATAGGAGCTTAAGTTTGACTGGAAAGAAACCAAGGACAGGAGCGCTACTCCAAACAGCTGGTCATTCTGATGCCCTAGCTCTGCTTCGGGGAATTTATTCTAAGGAAGCTTAATCTGCATATTCATTAATAGAATAATCTGCATATTCATTAATAGAAACCAAGCTTTAGCATTTTAGTAAGGGGCTGGAGGGACAGCTCAGGGGTTAAGAGTTAAGTACTGCTACTGCAGAAGACCCGAGTCCACCTCTCAGGAATCACATCAGAATCCCAGCGCTAGGCAATCTGAAGTCTCCTGCCTCCCCAGGCACCTGCACCCATGTGCATACACCCCCCCACAGACATAAACATTAGAAAAGTAAAAATGGAGTAGACATGGTGGCATACTAGGGAGACAGGAGACTAGGGAGACAGGTGGCAGGAGGATCTCTGTGCAGGCATCCTGGTATACAGAGTGAGTTCCAGGACAGCCAGGACTACGGAGGGAACCTGTCTCAAAACAACAAACAAATACTAAAAAAAAACTTACTTAAATTCATTTTTTCAACATGCTGAACAGTGATAATAGCCTTGATGGCATCTTTTTGAACACATCTTTTTTTTTATATTCTTTTTTTTTGTGTGGTTTTTCGAGACAGGGTTTCTCTGTGGTTTTGGAGCCTGTCCTGGAACTAGCTCTTGTAGACCAGGCTGGTCTCGAACTCACAGAGATCCGCCTGCCTCTGCCTCCCGAGTGCTGGGATTAAAGGCGTGCGCCACCACCGCCCGGGTACATCTTTTTTAAAAAAAAAAAAAACTTTCTAACCCCCCCCCAAAAAAAATAAATAAAATAAACTTTCTGTTTGTTTAGAGACAGAGTCTAATACAGCTAAGGCTGGTCTGGAAGAACTCACTATATAACCAACGATGGTCCTTTTTTTTTTTTTTTGGTTTTTCAAGACAAGGTTTCTCTGTGTAACAGCCCTGGATGTCCTGGAACTTACTCTGTAGACCAGGCTGGCCTCAAATTCACAGAGATCCACCTGCCTCTGCCTCCCAAGTGCTGGGATTAAAGGCGTGCATCATCACTGCCCAGCTCTCAGAGGATCACTTTAACCTTTAACCTCTGATCCCCCTTCCTCTATCTATCCCCTTCACCCCACCGAGTGCTGGGATTACAAGTGTATGCTACCATTACTGGGTTGTTTTTTTTTTTTTTTTTTTTTGGAGACAGCATCCTGCTCACTTAACTGTCCAACTGGCCGCGAACAAACTATAGTGCAGGCAGGCCTTAACTTTCTATCCTCTCCGAGTAGCTAGGACTATGGAACAAATTTATGAGATAAATTCCTAGAAGTAGAAATCCTGGGTCAAACACATGCCAGTAGTTAGAGCTGGTTGCTTAGAACCAACATCTAAGTGAAAATTTCTCATATTTTCAGTTTTCTAATAATGAACTTCAGTTTTGTAGATTACCAGGTCAAGTTTTAGGAATAAGATCTTACTGCTAGAAGACATCAATTGTTTTTCAAAGGCAGTCTGATGAAAAAGCCACTGGCCAAAACCCTCTTCCTACTTACCTATTAATTCTCGATTTTTGGCTTCTATTTCCTCCAGCAATGTCTCTGGAGTAGACGTCATTTTTTCATTGTCTGTGGCATAACTCTCCAAAAATTTTCTGTATTCTGGATCTAAACAATCATTTAAGGAACCAGAAAACAGAGACTTTAACCAACAAAAAAGAAGTATTACCTAGGACAGATCTTTACCTAAGAAGATATTTTTCTACTATATGGAAGACTTGAAAAACAAAAAACAACACTCACACAAGCTAGATCCCTACGGCTACTTTGGAACTCAAATCACTGATACCCACGGTGGAGTGTGATGTAACAGAGGGGTCAGGAAAAACGAGAGAGCATACATTAGAACACACTGATACGAGGTGGAACACTGTTCTAGGCCTGGGGTTGCAGCTCAGTTTGAGAGCGCTTGCTTAGATGGATGAGACACTTGGTTTGAGCCACAGAATCTCAGGAGAAAAAAGTCTAAGGACCCCATGAAACCAGAGCCACACTTACAGGAGAAATAGAAATTACATAGTATTCCTTAACAGCGTGTAAGCAATTTGTGCATGAGCACACACCACTTTATGACACCTCAATCGGAAAGTGTGGTGGTCCAAAATGATAAATTAGAGGCCAAGTCCTAAACATGGCTTTGGAGACTGTGGTGATTCCTGGAGCTCTCTCCTAGGTATCTCCATCCTAAGGAAGGGAAATATACCTGAGTCATTATATTGTTTGCACTGCCGCATTTCATATCTGGATTATCATCAATAAAAAGCTGTGTACTTGCCTCTTCACTGTTTCACAACAACAAATGACAAAAATTCAACAATTTTTATTTTATTTAACATTTTTATATCAGATTGATCTTTTAGGATCAATCTGATATAAAAATATTGAGGCTGGTGGTTAGATAGATGGCTGGTTAGAGAGATGGCTAAGTGGTTAAGAGCACTGGCTTCTCTTTCAGAGGATCCAGGTTCGATTCCCAAAATTCAATGGTGCTTTACAACCTTCTATCACTCCAATTCTAGGGAATTCAACATTCTCTTCTAGCCTCTGAGGTGCACAGACATACATGCAGGCAAAACACCCAAACATATAAAAAATAAAAAAAAAACACACACACTGGGGCTAAATCCTTATCGAATACAATAAGAGTTATATAACAGTTTTCCAACATAATAGTACCAAAATCTCAAAATCTGGAGTTGGTTATGCCTTACATGGAAATTATGCCAGTTATCCATTCCTCTATTTTTGTTTAGCTTAGTAACTATATGTATTGCTAACTGCATACTCAAGGCCTAGGGGATTAGAATGCTGATTTCAGTTGTTTTATATGAAGCTACCTGGAGATAAAAAGGTTTTCCCCTTGGGGGTGGGAGTGTCTATCAAGATGGCTCAGAGGTAAAAACATTTGCTGCCAAACCTGCTGACCCGAGATCCGTCCCCAGGACCCAAATGGTAGAGGGGAGACCAACTCCTAAAAGCTGTCCCCTAAACTCTACACTTATGTATTCCCCTCACCACCAATTATATACATTAATATTTTTCTAATATTTTTTATTACTTAATAAATAATACCATTCAAAATTTCCACTTCCTACATTAATATTTTTCAAAGTCATGGGGGGGGGCTAGAGAAATTGGTCAGTAGTTAAGGGTATTGACTGCGGTTCCAGAAGACCTGGGTTTAATTCTAAGCACCCCATAGTGGCTCACAATCGCCTATAATTCTAGTTTCAGGGGACCCTCTTCTGGCCTCTCCTTTCACCAGGCAGATAAATGGTATATAGACAAACATGAAGATAAAACACACACACACACACACACACACACACTTTTACAATGTTTTCAACCATAGGACAAAACTTGTTTTAGAAAGATAACAGAAACTATAAATTAAATCACAGCTTGGTAGGAGGCTGCAAGGAGCAATCAATATCATTTAAACTAATTTTTGAGGCTGGAGAGATGGCTGAGAGGTTAAGGGCACTGGCAGCTCTTCCAGAGGTTCTGAGTTCAGTTCCCAGCAACCACATGGTGGTTCACAACCATCTATAACGAGATCTGGTGCCCTCTTCTGGCCTGCAGGCAGAACACTGTAAACATAATTAAAAACTGCTTTTGGTTACCATTTCCTAACCAGCAGACTCAGAATGATTTACTACTCAGCAGTCAAGACTGGATGGCTCAGTGGCGGACGAATGAAATGCTACTAAGCCAAAGAGAACAGAAACACTGGAAAAGCCACACCCACTCTCACAATTCAGCAACGCTTCCGCAGGCATAAGAGTTCCCATTAACTTTATTTGAAATGTTTCTAATGTAACATATTGGAGTCTAACTCACAAAAGCATTATGCAAAAGAACTTTAAAAAAGCCCAAAGCAGCAATACATAACCAGAGCTATACTGTACCATCATCGATAGTCCCAACTTTTGTATCTCTTTTCTTAATCTTCTTTTTTGCAGCTTTTTGAAAAGGTGCAAATTCTACTATAGCATGATATTCCTGACCTGTTTAGAGAAAAAAAAATGCCACCCTTGCTGTAATAAAGAAGATCTCAAAAGTGGGTACAAGCAAATCATCTACTGTTTTCCAGACTCCAAATGCCGAAACCCTTACTAGATTAACACAACTACAGAACTGACACTGATAGCAGAATTAAAGACATGGCACTAAGCTGGATGTGGTGGCATGTACCTATAGTCTCAACTATTGAGAAGACTGAGGCAGGAAGATTGCTTGAGCCCAAGAGTTTCAGGCCAGCCTGGGCAACACACAAAGATCCTATCTCTATCAACAACAAAAACAAAGATAAGGCACAGAATTAATGTTCCCTGAAATTTACCTTCTAAAATGCGGTATTTTGATATGTGAAAAGAAAATCTACAAATTAATTTTCATTATGAATTCATTCCATATATTAGAGCATGACATAGTGGGTCATCTATAGCCCTAGCACTAGATGGTTAAAATAGGAGGGTCATGAGTTCAAGGCCAGTCTGGGCTGCCTAGCAAACACCAATTCAAAAATTCTAAATAAAACCAGCAAATATTAGAAATCTCTTAAACAAGCAATTGTTAAAACAATATGGTGGCTTTTTTTGGAAGTAGGATACATCACATAGCCACAGCCAACCTCAAACTTTCTATGCAGCTGATACTGTCTTAAACCCCTGATCCTCCTGCATCCACCTCCCAAACTCTGGTATTAAAGGGATACAATGACCAGCTACATGAGGGAAATCTAGAGACAGAAGCTCAGTGTGGTGGCACAAGCCTGTAGTCCCAGTACTCATGAGGAAGAATGCCTTGAGTTGAGGCCAGCATTGGATACAGAGTAAGACCCTGTCTGGGGATGAGGGAGATACTAAATGGCTTAGAGCTAGTTGTGGGGGTGACAACTAATAAGTATGGGGTTTCTCACTGGGATGATAATCACAGTCTAAAATTAGATTGTGGTGATGGCTATACAACTGTGTGATTATATGAAAAAAAAACCACTGAACTGTATTCTTTAAAAGGGTATATTTTATGGTGTGTGAATTACACCTACATAAAGATATTTTCAGCAAGGTACCAATATAAGTTTGACAAATATTATTAACTTCATTATGGCAATCATCTCATAGTATATATACATACATCAAGTTTTCATAATGTCAACAAACTTGTATAAATTTGTCAATTTGATCTCACTAAACAGAAAAACCTGTTTAAAGTCAGGTATGGTGGCTCGTACCTATAATCTAGCACTCAGGAAACAGAGACAGGAGGATTGCCACAAGTTCAAGGCCAGCCTGGTCTATATATACTGTTTCAAAAGTATAAAACAAAGTAAAACAAAAAAAAGACTACATATTGCACAAATGATATGATTCTGCTGCTATGAAATGCCCAGAGTAGGGAAATCCATAGAGAGGGTGGATTAGCTGACTGCCAGGGCTGAGCGGAGATTAGAAGACTGCTAATAGAGAGGAGTTATTTTGTGGATGGTCCACGCTCCAGCAAAGTGATACTCACAGAACTTTGTGAATATACTAAACACTACTAAATTTGCGCTTATAGATGGTGAATTTCCTTCTTTCTTTTATTTGGGGGGGAGGTGGGGGGGTTCTCAAGACAGGGCTTCTCATTAGCTATGGAGTCCTGTCCTGGAACTTGCTCTGTAGACCACGCTGGCCTTGAACTCACAGAGATCCGCCTGCCTCTGCCCCTGAGAGCTGGGGCCATCACCACTCGGAAAAAGGTAGTGAATTTCAATTGAAAAAGAAAACTGACTGCTAAAAAATAGCATATACCTGATCATTCCCACTGAACAATGTCATACATGGTACAAAATACTGTCTTCTCAAATAAATTAATAAAATAAAAAATACTATCTTCTCTTCAGTGACATAAACTAGAATAAAATAACAACTGGGTTCTTATGTGGGGTTGGGAGGCACAGATGCAATCCTAGTACTTAGAAGAGGAAGGCAGGAAGGAGGATGAGGAAGTCAAAGCTAGCCTAGGCTACATGGGACCTGTCTCAAACAAAAACAAATCATGAAGGAAACATGGTTATGAAAATCCTAACAAATGCAGAATCAGACCAGGAGGATTAAGTGCTATCTATTGAAGGAGAGGAAGAAAGAAAACTAGACTGAAGCACAGTGGGAGATCAACTGGGGGAAACAAAGGAAAACCAAACCAGAGCCAAGGCAAGGTGGTGCAGGGCTGTTACTGCCAGGATGAGTTTGGAATTTTTGTTTCATAACTATCAACTTAAATCATCTTTTCAAAAGGGTTAATTTCAAGTGGGGGATGTAGCTCTGTGACAGAGACACGGCCTTGTATGTGAGAGACCCTGGTTCTATTCTTGTGTGTGTGTGTGTGTGTGTGTGTGCGCGCGCACGCGCACACACACACACACACACACACACACACACAATGAATCTTATAGCAATTAAAGTATACAAAAATAGAAAAATAGAAACCCCTGTAAGGAGAAATGGCTGATGAGGACACAGAATGTAAAGTATAGGTTAAGTTTCAGGGAAGAATGCACTTTAGGGGCTGGAGAGATGGCTCAGTGATTAAGAGCACTTATTGCTCTTAGATATGGGTTCAATTCCCAGCACCCACATGGCAGCTCACAACCATCTGTAACTCTCCAGTTCCAAGGGATCTGGTGCCCTGGTCTCAGTGGGCATGAGGCATGAATATGGTACACAGACATACATGCAGGCAACACTCATACACGTAAATTTTTTAAAAAAAATACACATAATAAATGTTACTTAAATATAAAAAACTATACACAATGGGCTGGTGAGAGGACTCAGTGGGTAAGTACACTTGCCACCAAGGCTGATGACCTGAGTTTAATTCCCAACACCCTCACAGTGGAACAAGATAATATGTGTACCATAACCCACACACAAAACAAATACATGTAATAAAATTGTTTAAGAAAATAAGCCAGGCGGTAGTGACACACGCCTATAATCCCAACACTCAGGAGTCAGAGGCAGGTGGATCTTTGTAAATTCTGAGTTCGAGGTCAGTCTAGTCTACAGAGCAAGTTCCAGGACAGGCTTTGACTCCAAAGCTACACAGAAAACCCTGTCTTGAAAAACCAGGGGGCTGAAGAGATGATTCAGCGGTTAAGAGCACTGCCTGCTCTTCCAGAGGTCCTGAGTTCAATTCCCAGCAACCACATGGTGGCTCACAACCATCTGTAATGGGGTCTGGTGCCCTATACATAATAAATAAATATTTTTTTAAAAAAAGAAAAACCTGGGCCTGGAGAGATGGCTCAGAGGTTAAGAGCATTGCCTGCTCTTCCAAAGGTCCTGAGTTCAATTCCCAGCAACCACATGGTGGCTCACAACCATCTGTAATGGGGTCTGGTGCCCTCTTCTGGCCTTCGAGCATACACACAGACAGAATATTGTATACATAATAAATAAATAAATATTTAAAAAAAAAGAAAAACCTAATCCAAAAAAGAGAGAAAGAAAAAAAGAAAATAATACGTTGATAAGACTCCTAACTTGAATCAGATGTAAAGAATAAAGAAATAAAAATATCACTACAAAAAAAAAATCACTACAACTTGTGAACTAAGTGAGAAATCACTGCTACCTACTAGAATAAAAATGCTGGTCAGGAAAAATAGCTAGTTTGGGAAAATTTATAGAAGTTAGGCATGGAAGAGTATAACAGAGAGTGACTGTAGCAAGTGAGAAGCCCTTGGTTTATCCTTTGTGCACACAAGTTCGATAAACACAATTGTTAAGCCTTCAGCTTTTATTGGCATATACCATAACCAAGATTCACTATTTGAAAACTGGAAATAATTGAGAAACCTTATATCATTTATCTGTAATTATAAAACCAAATGAAAGATGGCAAATGCCAACCTGGATACATTTTGGCTAAATATTGCAAGTAGCCAATACCAAGTAAAAAGTGAGATTGAAGTTAAGTCAGAAGTTTGTCACTGTTATAAATTGCGTGTCCTGGATACCAAGAGCTTGCATGTTTATGTGTTTTTCTGGTGCTGGGGATCACACCAGGGCCTCACATGATATTAATCATCTTCAGTCTGGGAGAGCAAATTTGATGTGTTAGCTATATACAACTTTGTGAGAAAGATAAACAGTATTCTCACTGAGGACTCCTGACCTAAAGGATATTAATAGCTCTGAAGCAGAAAGTCAACATTTAAAACAAGTTTAAGGTGTCGCATAAGGAGAAATCCGTGGCAATTTCATTCACTGGATCCAACTAAAGTAAGTTAATAAAAATATCTCAGGATTTTAAAAACCCTTTACATGTTGCACATTCTATCTCAAAGGAGTTGAGAAAAAGCGCCTACATAGGCGTGGAGAAAGCAGTGTTTTGTGTACTGCTCTCCCCCTCTGCCCCTCCCTCTCTCTTTTCCTCCTGCCCTCCCCCTCCCTAACCCTCTCTTTTTCTAGGGTCATTCTATGCAGCCCAGAATGACCTCTAACTTGCAGTCATCCTCCTGCCTCTGTCACCAGAGTGCTGATAATAGGTATGCACCGCTACTGGCCACACACAGTCTCTTCAATGTAAAAATGGAAAACTCTTCTAAGAAACCTTTTTAAAAAGACTCACCTTTATTGTCAAGGAATACATAGCCATCAAATCGGTCCCTGAATAAAATAATGTCCTCTTGGTTCTTAAAGTTGATATAGGCTCTGGCATAGATATTCGGATACAGACTGTAGAGGGAAAGCAGGTATGTGAATATGCTTGCAGGTGTCTGGCTCAATCGCAAAGATGTACGCATCAAAGAAACTAGCTCAAAATCAAAAAGGAGTAAGATAAAAGAACGGAAGTCTGCTCTCCACCCCCGTTTTTAATTATTATTATTCTTTTTTTTTTTTTTACCTAGTATCATTGGAAAAAAACTCAAAATAATCATGCTCAGGCATAGGTTGAAGATGTTCCTGAAGCTGCTCCTTGGTCAAAGAGGGAGGTAATCTTCGAATTACCACCTTAGGAAATATGAGGAAAACAAGATCAGCACACATCAACTTTCTCGCATACCCTAATCATGGCTCTTGAGGATCGGCTTTAAAATACAAAACCACTGAGACTATTCTCCTGCAGCCCAATACTCAGGATTAGTCAAAGGTAGGGGCAATGCGGGTTGATAAACACTCTCGGAAATGACAATTGTCTGGCGCAAGGACAATCTCAGGTTCTGCTCTTAAACAGCAACCCCGCAGTGTGCAACCCGTTCTTGAACAGGTAGACAAATCCTAGTCTTTCGTGAGTGTCACGAAATCGTCTCTCTCGCACTTGTATTCCTAACTCCCGCTGAAAGAATACCCTCCCCATTCTGCTTAACATATGCAAAACATTTCACCCGTCGCCAACCGTCTGTCGTGCCCCTCTAGGTCATCAAGTCCCTTGACGGACTTCCCCAACTCGCCTCCATTAACCCATCACACGCACTCCCACCCCTCACCCGCGGTATCGCAAGGACTATTTAGCAATTCAGCGCAATTAAAGTTCCCCTATCTTGCCTGCCGCTCCCCTCTCCCATGACCACCCCGCAGTCGCAACTCTAACTTAATCCACCCTTCTCATCAGGGAACCCTCGCTTTCCCTCACCGCTCCCCGCCCCCCATTCGGGGGCTTAACCAGAACCCGCTAATCCTATTTCCACCGGCGCTCGAGACCGAGCAAAGCGATTTTCATTCAGTCAGAACAAGAAGAGAAACCCGGGAGAGGAAGAGAACAGCCCCATTCTCTGCCAGCCTCTCCAACCCGAGTACACGTCCCGCCCTCTCTCGGGCCACCCGCCGGTAGGCACCTTGCTTAAAGCTTCTTTCTTCTCCCTGTTGCGATCTTGCTTATCTTCCCCTTTGGCGCCTTCGGCAGTAGCACCAGCGCTGCTGCCCGTGGCACCCTGAGGCGTTAAGAGAGTCACTCGCTTCTCCTTAGGCCTGTCTTTCTCTTCCTTCATGGTCACGGGTACGCTCCTCAGAGCGGTAGCTCAGCTGCAATGCCGTTTCGCCGGGCACCTACGGCTCCCGGCAAGAAGCCTTCAGAGCTCCGCCTCTAACAAATGCCCCTGGTGATAAGCGGAGCCTGGCGTTCCATTGGGCTCCCCGAGATCTCGCGAGAGTCTAGGGCACCCTGCTTTACTCCGGGGGTAAGGGTTTAACACCTGGTCTATACTTCCCGCCTGCTTAATCGCCGCGCGGCCCAATCCCCTAGGGGCCCAGAGTCCCGCGGGGCCCGCCCCTTCGAGCGTCAGTAGCAACTCCGCCATCTTGTCTGGAAGCGACTCTTTCGTGGACTACAGTTCCCTGCATGCAACGCAACTACCCGCCTAAGACTGGAACGTGGGAATTTTACAGCTGTCTCAGGGTCTCTATTTTAAGTACATGTGATCTTTTTTTTTCTTTTTTGGTTTTTCGAGACAGGGTTTCCTCAGTGTAACAGCCCTGGACTGACCTGGAACTCACTTTGTAGACCAGGCTCGCCCCGAACTCACAAAGATCCACCTGCCTCTGTCTTCTGAGTGCTGGGATTTACAGGCGTGCGCCACCACCGCCCGGCATATGTGATCATTTAATGTTAAATTTTAGTGTTCATTTTTTTTTCAGATAAGGTTTTGAGCTGCGTGTGGTAGCTGGTGCCTGTAATCCCAACACTAGGGAGCCTGAGGGTGGAGGATCACAGCAGGTTCAAAGTCTGGTCTAAATAGCAAGTTCCAGGCAAATTAGTGCTAGATAGTGGATCCCTGTAGCAACCAATCAATCAATAGGTAAATAAATAGCTAAGGAAAAGTTGTCTTTTTTTTTTCTGAAATACACTTTCAGAAGCGTTAAATCCTAGTATGAAAATTTACTGATTAGGATTTACAAAATTAACTAGGCAGTCATGGCACATGCCTCAGAGGCAGGCAGATCTCTGTGAGTTTGAAGCCAGCCTGGTCTACAGAGCGAGTTCTAGGACAGCCAGGACTATGCAGAGAAACCTCTCTAAAAACCAAATAAGTAAATAAAATTAGACTTTACAGAAAGTCAAAAAACACACTATACTAATTGCAAGGAGTTATAACAAAAATGTATGAGATTTGTTTTCACCCCACCACCTCACCCCCTTTTTTTTGTAATTAAGGGATTCTCTACTGGTATTGGTTCACTTTACTCTCTTCATTTTAAAAAGGACAAAACTGACTGTAAACGACCTCTCCTACAATTTAAATCCCCTTAGCAGGTGAATGGACAAGCGAGCTGTGCTGCATCCTCAGGATGAAGTACTATGTCTTGGTAATGACCTGTGACACATTCTGTAAATAGGAGCAAGGAGATTAGCCAGGTGTTGTGGCGTGTTCCTGTTGTCCCTGCATTTGGGACTTTTACAACTCATAAACACTTTCAGCAATGTAGTAGGATACAAGATTAACTAAAAAAAAATCAGTAGCCCTCCTGTACACAGATGATAAAAGGGCTGGGGAAGAAATCAGAGAATCAACACCCTTTACAATAGCCACAAATAGCATAAGATATCTCGGAGTAACTCTAACCAAACAAGTGAAAGAGTTGTATGACAAGAACTTTAAATGTTTGAAGAAAGAAATTTGATGAAGACACCAGAAAGTGGAAAGACCTCCCATGCTCTTGGGTAGGCAGAATTAATATAGTAAAAATGGCAATCTCACCGAAAGCAATCTACAGATTCAACGCAATGCCCATCAAAATCCCAGAAAAATTCTTCAAAGACCTCAAAAGAACGGTACTCAACTTCATTTGGAAAAGCAAAAAACCCAGGATAGCCAAAACAATCCTGTGCAATAAAAGAACTTCTGGAGGCATCACAATCTCTGACTTCAAACTCTAGTACAGAGCTACAGTACTGAAAACAGCCTGGTATTGGTATAAGAACAGACGGGAGGACCAGTGGAACCAAATAGAAGACCCGGATGTCAATCCACATCTTCGAACACCTGATCTTTGATTAAAGAAGCAAAAAATATCAAATGGAAAAAAGAAAGCATATTTAACAAGTGGTGCTAGCATAACTGGATATCAACATGTAAAAAAAAATGAAAAATAGACCCATATCTATCACCATGCAGAAACCTCAAGTCCAAATGGATCAAAGACCTCAACATAAAGCCAGCCACACTGGACCTTATAAAAGAGAAAGTGGGAAGTACACTTGAATGCATTGGCACAGGGAACCACTTCCTAAATATAACCCCAGTAACACAGGCACTGAGAGAAACAATCAATAAATGGGACCTCCTGAAACTGAAAAGCTTCTGTAAGGCAAAGGAAACGGTCAACAAGACAAAATGACAGCCTACAGAATGGGAAAAGATCTTCACTCGCCCCACATCAGACAGAGGTCTGATCTCCAAAAACTACAAAGAACTCAAGAAATTGGACACGAAAAGATCACATAATCCAATTTTTTAAAAATGGAGTACAGACCTAAACAGAGAACTCTCAACAGAGGAATCTAAAATGGCTGAAAGACACTTAAGGAAATGTTCAACAGCCTTAGTCATCAGAGAAATGCAAATCAAAACAACTCTAAGATTCCATCTTAACCTGTAAGAATGGCCAAGATCAAAAACACTGATGACAACTTATGCTGGAGAGGTTGTGGGGAAAAGAGAACACTTCTGCATTGCTGGTGGGACTGCAAGCTGGTACAGCCCCTTTGGATGATAAGGGCGGGCACAGCCCATTGTGGGTGGTGACATCCCTGGGTTGGTGGTCCTGGGTTCTATAAGAAAGCACACTGAGTAGGCCAGTAAGAAGCTGCTCCCAACATCACGGCTTCTGTATCAGTTCCTGCCTCTGGGATCCTGCCCTGTTTGTGTTCTTGTCCTGTCTTCCTTCAGTGATGAACAGCAATGCTGAAGTGTAAAATAAACCCTTCCTCCCCCAACTTGATTTTTGGTCATGGTGTTTCAAAGCAGCAACAGAAACCCCGAGACAGTACCTAGTCTTAAAAAGCCCGAGCACGACTCTCCTCTATAGCCCATAGCCACACTTGATGTCTTATTTTTCCAAGTGCCTCCCCCCCAAATCTTCGTGATTAAAATCTACATTGTAATTTCTTTTTCCCTGAAGATTTAAAATTTTAGGTTTTATTTATTTTCATTGAAGTGTATGAGTTTTTATCTGAATATATACTTGTGTACCGCATATGTGCAATGCCTATGGAGGACAGAAGAGGTTGCTAGATCCCTTGGGGTTGGGATTAGTGACCATTGTGAGCTGCCTTGTGAGTGCTGGGATAGGAGCCAGGTTTTCTGGAAGAGCAACCGGTGCTCTTAACTGAGATAGCTCTATATTTGCCATCCCAAAAAGATAAGATAGAAGATACTCCACCAGAGTTGGGGATCTCCTTCCACCAAGTGGTTTGTGGGGATAGTACTCACTTGCAGGAGGTGCCTTTTATTAATTGATTGATTGATTGAATTTTTTCGAGACATGGTTTCTCTGTAGCTTTGGAGCCTGTCCTGGAACTCACTCTGTAGACCAGGCTGGCCTCGAACTCACAGAGATCTGCCTGCCTCTGCCTCCCGAGTGCTGGTAGCAGGTGCCTTTATTTGCTGATCATCTCACCAGCCCTTTAAACCTTTTAAATGTACATATTTTGAGTGTGTGCCTGTGTGTGTGTGCATGGGAGAGGAGACCAGTGGACACCCAGCAGGAGTTTGTTCTTGCTTTTCACCACCTGGAACCCCGGGATTAAACCGATTCTAAGACTTGCCATTTTGCCCGAGAAATCTCTCCAATCCTTAAAAAAAAAAATCCTTTCCGTAAAACAACTTTTACTTAGTTAGTGTCAGTGTGTACGCGTGTTTGCTTATGCAGAAGGTAAATGATTCCATCCCCACCCCAGTTCTTTCGCTCCTGCCATCATCTGGGTCCCAGGAATGAAGTTCACATCCTCAGGGGTTGCTGCAGGCTCTTTAACCTGTAGTTTCATCTCAGTGTCTGGTATTTTTTAAAGCTATTTTCTGACACTTTTTTTTAGAGCATGCATGTTGAGGTGTACCTGTGTGCGTACCAGCAAGGAGATTATATAACAACATCCTCCCCCAAGTAGGTTCTCTCCTTCTACCAGGTGGGACTGGAACTTCAGAGAAAATGGATGACAGGAATCTTTATCCCCTGATTCATGCTCCCCAATAAACACACCGTACTTTAGGGGGAAAAAATTTAAATTAGTAGGTGATAAGTGCTGGAATGTAGACGCACCATGCATGTAGTACCCAAAGAAGCCAGAAGAGGGCATCAGATACCCTGGGACGGGAGTTGTAGACAATTGTGCCCTGATGTGTGAGTTCCGGGACTTGAACCTGGGTCCTCTTGGAGAGCAGCATCTCTTCAGCCCCCCAAATTTTAATCTTTTTTTAATGTCTTTTTTTGTTTGTTTGTTTTTTGATTTTTGGTTTTTCGAGCAGGGTTTCTTTGTGGCTTTGGAGCCTGTCCTGGAACTAGCTCTTGTAGACCAGGCTGGTGTCGAACTCACAGAGATCCGCCTGCCTCTGCCTCCCGAGTGCTGGGAGTAAAGGTGTGCGCCACCACCACCCGACCTTTTTTTAATGTCTTTATTTTGTGTGTGGTACATGTGTGTTTATGTAGCTGAGGAGGTGAGAAGTCATACGACCAGAGAGGGCTGAAACCTTCCACCTGGTGCTTTGCAGGGACAGAACTCAGGTCATAAGGCTTGGCAACAGGCACCTCCACACACCTGTTGAGCTATCTCACTACTCCCTTTAAAATACATTCTCAAACTATTTTTTATTCATTGGTGTGTGTGGGTGTGTGTGTGTGTGTGTGTGTGTGTGTTTCTCTCTGTCTGTCTGAGAGCCTTCTGGTGATGCTACAGGCCAGCTGGCCAACTGCAGCTGCTCCACTCCATGGGTCCGGGGAATGAAACCCAAATTGTCAAGCTTTGCAGCAGGCCCTTCTGCCTTCTGAGCCACCTCACTGGACCTTTACCTTTTTTTCCTCCTTAAGCATGTGTCGTCTTTGGTTTTGGTGTGCTTGTGCGTCTGCACTCCTGGGAATATTAAGATACCCAGACATCATTTGTGTTCCATTTTCACCATGTGGAGGTGGAGATGGAATCCCGAGGTTTACCCTTGGCACACACACCAGCCGAGGCATTTCACCACACTTCGTCATAAAACATGGTTTATTTTTATTTGTTTGTTTGTTTGAGACAGTGTGTTTTTGTGTAACAGCCCTGACTGTTCGGGAACTTGCTTTGCAGATCAGGCTAGCCTTGAACACAGTGAGATTCGCCAGCCTCTGTCTCCCAAGTGCTGGGATTAAAGGTATGCCCTCCACCAGGCTTTAAAAAATGTTTTTAAATAGTTTATTTTCTGTGCGGTGGTGAACTATGTGTGGCTACGGGGGTTTGTGTGCAGGTGCCTGCAGGCCATGGGTTTAGATGGCACCCAGAAAGAGTTGAATCTCTCCTTCCAACTCCAATATTCTCAGAGGTCAAACTCAGGCTTGGCACCCAGAACCTTTATTTATATCTTGCCAGTGCTTTAAAAAAATGTGTTTGAAAAATCTGATCCATTTCGTGTATGTGTCTGGGTGTGTGTTTTGGGTGGCTGGGACACGATGCTCAGAGGACAACCTGCAAGAATTTGCTCTCTCTTCCCAGCTATTCAACTCACATTGTGAAATCTGACAGCAAGTCCTTTTACTTGGTGAGACACCCAAACACACACACACAGAGGCACATATGCAAAATATATCCTTTCGCCAGCTTGGGTTCTATAGCTATGGTCTGACATCCAACAAGAATAAACCATGTCTTATAAATTGAATGCAGATATTTGTCACAGGAGGCAGGAAATCTCCTCCAAGAGCAAAATGCACCCGAGGTAAAAGGCCCTCCGCTTTTCCCCCTTCTCCCAGTTCCCCAAGGCATTGCCCATCGTGCGTCATTCTTTCTGTCATGTTCTGATGGAATGGAATTCAGATCCCTAAGCTTAGTGTCAGAGGCCTTTACCTGCTGGGCGTCTCATTAGCTCCAGGCCAACTAGGGCTATATAATGTTGCCCTATTTCAAAAACAAACAAACAAGCAAACAAGAAAAAATAAGAAGAACAAATTTCCTGGTAAGTCTTACTCCAAGTTGGGAGACATGAACAAATAAATGTCTATTCACTGCAGATAAGGAACTGTTAACAGACCAAAGTAAGGATACCATCAAAGTCCAACTTGACGAGCCAATGAGTTTTATTGGGGTTACTCACAGGGATGTGGGTGAATGGTTACTTCCAGTTTCAGAAATGACTCAAAGATATCACCAGTGTGTGTGGTAAGGGAGGGATTTAGGTATCTTCTCCGTGTCAGGGACTTTCTACAGCCTTGGCATTGCTTACTTCCTGAGCTTCACTGGCTTCTTTATAGGATGGAAGTTTTCCCTTCCCTTTAGAACAGTGGTTCTCAACCTTCCTAATGCCGCAGCCACAATGCTTCCTCATGTCATGGTGATCCCCAACCAGAAAAATATTTTCCTTGCTGCTTCACAAATGTAATTTTGCTACTGTTATGAATAATAATGCAGGTATCTCCAATGTGGGATATCTGATTAGTGATCTCTGCGAAAGGGTCATTCAGCCCTCAAAGGGGTGGAGGGCCACATGTTAAGAATGGCTGCTTTAGAACATCCGATGTCTTAATGAACTTCTCTCCAAAATGGAAGGTTTTAATCTGGAAGGAGTCTGCTACACAACACAGAATTCCACACAATTCTGGTTTGCACTTTTGACCTCCGACTAATTGTCTTTTTTTTTCTTTCTGTTTTTTTTTTTCAACATAGGGTTTCTCTGTAGCTTTGGAGCCTGTCCTGGAACTAGCTCTTGTAGACCAGGCTGAGCCTCAAATTCACAAAGATCCACCTGCCTCTTCCTCCCAAGTGCTGGGATTAAGGTGTGCGCCACCACCGCCCAGCTTGTCTTTTTTTTTTCATAGAATATATTCAACAGGCCGGGCGGTGGTGGCGCACGCCTTTAATCCCAGCACTTGGGAGGCAGAGGCAGGCGGATCTCTGTGAGTTCGACACCAGCCTGGTCTATAAGAGCTAGTTCCAGGACAGGATCCAATGCAACAGAGAAACCCTGTCTTGAAAAACCAAGGCTATATTCAACATAAGGCTCGCTTTTCCCATTTAACATTTCATACAACTTTCTCTTATATTTCAAAGGAAATGGCTCATACTCCAGTTTATTGGTTTTCAAAGTGTGATGAGTTACTGCTAGCCCTGATATTCCACTGCAAGTCTATGTGCCTTCAAACATCCAAATTAGAGTGGACTGACAGTGCCCCCCAGGAGAGCCATACACTCTATATAATAAAACTCCAATATCCGCAGTATTATTAGTCAGGGTTCTCTAGAGTAACAGAACTTATAGAGTGAACCACACTATATATAGAAAGGGGATTTATTAGAATGACACACAGGCTACAGTTCATCTAATCCAACAATGGCTGGCTGCTAACAGAAAGCCCAAGAATCCTGTAGTTGTTCAGTCAATGATGCTGGATGTCTCACTGGTCCAGGAGACACTGGAACCCTGAAGAAGGAAGTTCTAATGCAGTGAAGGAAGGCATTTGCCAGCAAGGCAACGGTAAGCGGGTAAAGAACAAAAGCTTACGTATTCCATATCCTTATATAGGCTTCCAGCAGAAAGGTGTGGCCCAAATTAAAGGTGTGTCTTTCCACCTTAAGATCCAGATTTATTATTATTATTATTATTTTGTGTTTTTGAAACAGGTTTCTCTGTGTAGCCTTGGCTGCTTTGGAACTCATTCTGTAGACCAGGCTGGACCCAAACTCAGAGATCTGCTTGCCTCTGCCTCCCGAGTGCTGGGATTAAAGGCGTGTGCCACCAGAGCCCTTCAAGATTAAAGGCATGTTTCTTCCCACCTCAAGATTTGGGTTAGATATGTATCTTCCTATTTTAGATTAAGCAAAAAATTCCTCCCTGGTATTCCCTCCATTTTTGGATTTTGTAGTTGATTCCCGATGTAGTCAAGTTGACAACCAAGAATAGCCATTACACCAGATAAGAAGCCCGCTTTTGGGTTATTGGTCAGGGGAGTCTAAGAGACTCTTTAAGCATAAACTATTGCTGTTGCTCTTTGTTGCCTCTCAGAAGTTGAAAGTAAGTCCATATTTTGAAGGCACCACACACCAAACAAGGACCTGGAGGATCTGAGCTGGATCTAACCTTAAAGCTTCCTTCCTGAGGATTAGCTTTTGTGATACCAAAAGGTGCCATACAAGCTTCCAGAACAACCAATCGTCATACCTATGAACTACAACATCAACCGGCATAGCACTATATCCCTAAAGATGCAGTAGGGATATCCCTAAAGATGCAGTAGGGGCATGAATATCCTGGAAGTAACCTACAGCTCTCTAGTTGGCTGCACCCTTTCTTAGATAAGTCTGCCTGCCTTTGAGTCTGGCTTGTCATTCATTTGTTTTCTCTTTGCATTTTGATTTTTGCCTGCCTTGCAATCTTTTCAGCCCTTTTTTCATTCCACCCCACAACCTTTTTACTTATCCTTTTATTCCTTACTTTTTCACTCATCCCCAGACTTCTTCATAAAGTAAAGCCTGCTCAACAAGAGGGAAGTGATGCCTGGTACTAGAAACCCAGTCAACTAACTTCCCAGGGCTAGTTAGGTCATTGATACTTGCAGAGAACCTACAACCATCACTTCACTAAACCAACATAGTTCTTACCTGCATTCTAAATTTTTTATCTTAATACCCATAAATACAAGCATAACTATCACCTCTCATCAAAGAAACCTGTCTTTGCAAGAGACAGAGACCATCACAGAGGATTAAATTGCCGGGCAGTGGTGGAGCACACCTTTAATCCCAGCACTTGTGAGGCAGAGGCAAGCAGATCTCTGTGAATTCGAGGCCAGCCTGGTCTACAAGAGCTACTTCCGGGACAGGCACCAAAGCTACAGAAAAACCAAAAAAAAAAAAAAATCACTGCTTGGCCTATTAGCTCTCGCCTCTTATTGGCTAACTCTTACATCTAGAATTAACCCGTTTCCATTATTTTATATTTTATCACGAGGTTCATGGCATACCAGTAAGGTTCCGACTGGCTGCTTGCATCTTTCTCCTCTGGCGGCTCCATGACTTCTCCTAACTCTGCTTTCTTTCATTAACCAATAAAAGCAACACACATACAGAAGGACTTCCTACATCACTAGAGGTTTCAGCAACATTGTTACTTAAACAAGACCTGAACAAGGACCACACCAACAGATAGATAAGGTGAGATGAAAGAGGGAAATCACAAGAAGCTCCAACCCTAGACAAAGATTTACAGGCAACTAAGTAATGCTGAGAGCCAAGAGAAATAGCCTTCCCCCAATTGACTATCTAATACTAAGTGGTCTGCCCAGAAAACATATACATACAGGTAATAGTATATGCATTGAACAGGTTATTGAAACAGGGCTCCAGACCTTAGTAGGCCCCCAAACCTTAGCACAACTGACTCCATGATTGAAGTACCATTAAGGCTGTAAAACTCAGCATGTAGACAGTACCACCTGCCAAAACAAAAGACCCAATCCATCAAAGTGTATAGTTTTGGAAAGTTTCTAGATGTACTAACCTTGTCTTTTGTCTTCTCTAGTTCCACTTCTGGCTGTTCTTGTTAAGTGAAGTATGCCAACCCAGGATATTTTTTTATTTGTTTGTTCTTAAAAGTTCACCCTGAGAAAGTCTGGGAGCTAAACTGAGATCCTGAACACCCAGTGTATTCGTTAGCTAATAAAGACTTTCTATTAGCTTAAATGCATGTCCAAAGCAGTCTTCTCTGTTAAATACCACACAATGGTTAAACAATTATATTTACACACACACACACACTATGTAATGACAATTAAAGAAAAATAAGCTATGAATTGAAGAGAGTAAGGAGGAGGCACATGAGAAGGCTTAGAGGGAGAAAGGGAAGGAGGAAATGATGTAATTGTATTTCAATTTCAAGAGATTAAAAAGCCCACATCAAAGCCGGGCGATGGTGGCGCACGCCTTTAATCCCAGCACTCGGGAGGCAGAGGCAGGTGGATCTCTGTGAGTTCGAGGCCAGCCTGGTCTACAGAGCTAGTTCCAGGACAGGCTCCAAAGCCACAGAGAAACCCTGTCTCAAAAAAAAAAAGAAAAAAAAACCCAAATCAAAATTAGCATTTGGATGCCCTTTCACTTAAAATAGTACTTAATAAATACAATTAGGGATCATTTACCATGTATTGCTGGACTAGTGTATGACGGAGTAGTTTAGGGGGCTGAACAAATTCGTTTTGTGGAGACACTGGTAGAGAAGGGTGGCTGGGGGCTAAGTTCTAAGATTTTCCTCTGGGCTGTTTATTTAATCGGAGTGCAACAGACTGAGTTATCAGAATGTATGTCTTCTAAGAAAACCGAAAGACAAGGGTCTTAGATCAAAGCTTTAAAAAAAAACAGCGATTTTTTTTTTTTTGGTTTGGGATTTCAAAAGAAAAAAGGAGCCGTGTGTGTGTGTGTGTGTGTGTGTGTGTGTGTGTATACATACATGGATTTTTTTTTTTCCGAGACAGGGTTTCTCTGTGGAACGGAGAACTGGCTGTCCTGGAACTCGCTTTGTGGATCAGGCTGGCCTCAAACTCACAGAGATCCTCCTACCTCACCTCCCGATTTCTGGGATTAAAGGCCTATGCCATCACTGCCCAGGATAATTTATTTATTTTTCTTTTATGTACATTGATGTTTTGCCTGCATGTATGTCTGTGTGAGGGTGCCGGGTCCCCTGGAACTGAAACTACAGTTTGTGAGCCGCCATATGGGTGCTGGGAATTGAACCCGGGTCTTCTGGAAGAGAAGTCAGTGCTCTTAACCACTTAGCCCTCTCTCCAGTGCCCACAGATTTCAAAGGAAAAAAAAAAGGAGCGGTGTGTGTACGTGTGTCTGTTACATTACATACACAGATACAAAAGCTCACACCAAATAAAACCGCACACGGAACACATTGAGAATTGGTGTTGTTCACACAGCTACTCAATGAAATATGTACAGCATTCATCGTAACTTTGCTCCAGGTATTAGAGTTCCAGAACGAACAAAGAATTAATGTTCGCGTGGTTTACATTTCTGAAGCCTCACTAGGAACTGTACGAGTCCGTGGCTCGAGTTTCCCGACCGGCTTCTTTATACTAATACACCCATCCCTTCCTGTTTGCTGCAAGGAGCTTGGGTCCAGGGGAAGGGGTTTACCGACGTACCCGGAACTGTTTCCAAGGGTTTTTTCTTTTTTTCTGGTTTGCTAAACGCTGCGGGCTCTTGGACGCTTGGCATCTTAGACCCTTTGGGGGCCGCAAGAGCGCCCCCTTGTCCCGCTCCTTGGCGGGTTCAGCTTCCACCACCATGGCTCCTGTGTCGGGCTCACGTAGCCCTGAAAGGGAGGCCTCCGGGGGAAAATGGCGCAGTTCGTCGAGGAGCCCTGAGCCCAGCAAGTCTTCCCGCTCCCCGCAGGGTCGCCGCTCTCGCTCGCGCTCTTGTTCTCAGCTCTGTGACCGGAATGGTCTGAGCCATTCGCTGAGCGGCTTCAGCCAAAGCTCTCGAAACCAGTCTTACCGCTCCCGCTCTCGATCGCGTTCTCGAGAGCGGCCCTCTGCGCAGCGGAGTGCCCCTTTTGCTTCTGCATCCTCGTCTGCCTATTATGGCGGTTACTCGCGCCCCTACGGGGGCGACAAGCCCTGGCCAAGCCTGCTGGACAAGGAGAGGGAGGAGAGTCTGCGGCAGAAGTGAGTGAGATCGCCGCATCCTCTCTTGGACGAGTCCGCCCGCCTTTGAGTCCGGCTAGTCGTTCATTGTTTGTGTTTGTATTTCGCTTCCCACCCACCTCGCACCTTTTTCATCCTGTTCTTCAGTCCATCTCACGACCTTTTTATTTATCCTTTTCTAACTTAAATTTTCATTCATCCCGAGACTCCTTCATAAAGTGCCCCGTTTTCCCACTACCTACTTCCCCCCTCCTGTCTTTGCAGGCTGATAACGCTAAGAGCCTCGGCTCTATTGTAGTTCTTTGGTTGTGTCATTATCCGTGAGCTTCTCTTTATTCTTCACTAAATTGAACTTGTGAAAAGTAGAGGTTCTATTTTATTGTTCACAGAATTAGTAGTGCCTGCCTCTTGGTAGGCATGCAACAACCATCGCTTGTTGCATGAAGGAACAGACGAGCTTGCGATAACACGATGTCAGTGGGAAAGTTTTGCTGGGAATTGGTAAGGATTTTAATTAAGGATCTGTATTGGGTAGGAGGAAACCTTCCTCTATGCAAGATGGTTAGATGAATGTAAGAAAAGTACTCTGCCAAACTGTGGATGAGGCTATATTAGGAAAAGTTTTGTGAAGTGGTCTCAGCCATTTTTGACCATGAAAAGCAATGCAGGTATTGAGATCAGATCTCCTCTAATGGAGTTCTTGGTTTAAAAAGCCTGTGGTTGCAACAGCTATGAGTCTCAGCAGGAAGTTAGATCATTGTCGTCCTCATCTCCGTAGCAAGTTTAAGGCTAGCCTGCTATACACGAGACCGTATCTCAGAAAATACGTTAAAAAGGCTGGGCATGATGGCTCAGCATTCAGAATGGAGGGCAGGTAGCCTGGACTGCAGAATAAATTCAAGGTCAGCCTGAGGGAGAGTGAGACCCTAAGAGAGAGGCATTTATTGCTGCATTAGTCATAGTGCTAATATTATGAAGTTTATCATGTTTGTTAAGCATTATGTCTTAGGCACTGGACTAGGCCTTTACCATGTGTTTTAAAAGGATAAAACTTAAAACATTACAGGCATTAGGGGCAAGTAAACTCTCTAACTGTTGAGAAATGTTTTCGTGATATTTTTTTTTCCTTCCAGGAGGGGAGGACATAAAGTCTAATAGTAAAAAGGGCAGGCTTCACAGCCACTCTGCTTGAGGATGAAGATTTTGTTTGCCATGAAGCAGGTAGCTTTGGGCAAGTCAGTTGACCTTTCTGAGCTTCTCTTCTTCACCAGAAAGGGGTGCGGGAAATTAGCAACAAGGCTTTTAAGGTTCTACTAACTTCCATAAATGCGTGAAAACGGAAACAGTAAGATAGTTCTGAATTGTTAGAGACTTAATTATCCAATTTAAGTTATTCAGCATGGTGTAGTCCCCACAGAGTATGTGGGCCGGAAAGCAAACGGTGAGCCAGGAGTTTTGTGAGCTCATGTCTCTAATCCCATGACTTGAGAAAGGATCAGGAGTTGAAGACTAGCTGGACCCTGCTATATGAGATCCAGTCTCAAAAACAGGTGGAGAGGGTTTACTGGAATGTTATAATTCATTGGATGGAATTTGCATTTGTACTTTTAGATGACTTGAAGTTTATTCTGTCTGTTAAACATTGTGTCTTAGGCTCAGTACTAGGCATTGTAGCATGTGTTTAAAAATGAGAACTTTTAAAACATTACAGGAGCAACGGGTATGAGGCTTTGTGTTCTTTGTGGTTGGGTAGGCATTCTTCCCCTAGCAGTTACAAAGAGATGAATTCCCTTTTAAATTATAGTTTTGACCAAATTAAAAAAAACCTCCAAGTTTTTCCCATGATGAAAGAAGTTAAAAGAAAATCAAGCCAATTATATTTGTGCTATAATGATTAATTTTTAAACTGTAAGTTGCAAGCTACTACACTTTAAGAAATTCAGGCTTCCACCCCAATAATTATTTTTTATCTTCGAATAATTATTTCTTTTGGGGGGGTGGTTTAGACAAGGTCTGTCTATACAGCTGTTCTAGAACTTAGATAGACCAAGCTGGCCTCAACAAAAAGAGACCCGCCGTACTTTGCTTCCCAAGTGCTGGGACTGAAGGCACCAACCACTATACATGATGCTATTTTTATTATGTTTTGAATTCTGTGTAGGAATGTGCGTCTGTGTATGGATATGTATATATGAGTGTAGATGCCTTGGAAGGCCAGAAGCATCAGATCTCCTGGAGCTGGAGTTACAGGCAGCTGAGAATCAACCGTCTTGGATGCGGGGGACCAAACTCCAGTCCTCTGCAAGAACAATATGTGCTCTTCATTGGGCCATCTCTCCCGCCCAGAGTTTGTATTTTAAGTTTATGAGTAGTAGTAAATATTAAAACAGAATTAGCCACATACACAAAATGAAAAAAGGTGTCCTCCCAAGAGTAGAGAACATACTCCTTCCCCTAAAAGGATCTGGATGGAAAACTGGTCATAAGCCTTATGGAGCATGAGGACAGTTTTTGTTAAAGAAAATTTTCCTTTCTCTCCAGAATTCCCTTTATTTTTATTTCATCTTTATCTTCACTAATTCCTAGGTTTCTGAAAGCAAAGTTTGACCAAATCAAAAGATTTCACTACTTTATAAATATACGTAAACAAATGAATTTATTTTTAAATATAAACCTTTCTTAGCCGGGGGTGACGGCGCACACCTTTAATCCCAGCACTAGGGAGGCAGAGGCAGGTGGATCTCTGTGAGTTTGAGGCCAACCTGATTTAGAAAGCAAGTTCCAGGACACACTTCAAAGCTACACAGAGAAACTCGTCTCAAAGGAAAACAAAACAAAACAAAACAAAACAAAACACCAACCTCCTCCACCCTCAAAACCTTTCTGTTACACTTTACAGTTAAATGGGCATTTAGAAGCTATGCCACACATTCAGTAAAAGAGATGCCCTTGACAGTCTGACTGCCATTTTTGCCACTGCCACTGAAGCACTCTATAGTTTACACCTGTTTATGATACTATCAGAGCATCGACTCCTACCTACAGAGCTTATATTTAAATCAAGTTTTTATTAACTTTTCAATCATACATAAATCCAGGTGTTTCTGTAGCCTCAGCTATTTCGAAGGCTGGATCACTTGAGCCCAGGAGTTCAAGGCCAGCCTAGTCAACACGGTAAGATCCTGTCTCAAAAGATATATGAGGAACATAATACTAGAAGACTTGATTCCTGTTGAGTTTTATTGTATGTCTAGGAAACAGTTCATCCATTGAGTTATAATTTAAATATTTATATCTTTTAGGAGATTAAGTGAAAGAGAGAGAATTGGAGAATTGGGAGCTCCTGAAGTTTGGGGACTTTCTCCAAAGAATCCTGAACCAGAGTAAGTAGGTTAAAAAAATATAATTTTAAAATGTTAATAGCATTTGTTTAAATCCTGGTCTGCAGGCAAAATTTTTTTAATTATATTTTCTTACATTTTATTTATTTGCACATGTATGTATGTGCACAGGTGGAGGTCAGAGGACAACTTGCAGGAGTCGGTTCTCTCCTTCCACTATGTGGGTCCCAGGGATTGAACTCAGGTCGTCAGGCTTAGCAGCAAGCGCCTTTACCTACTGATCCATCTCGCCAGCCCTACTGTCAAAATTTTTAAGTGAAGAGCTTCAAGTACTTATCAAAATTTTTTTTGCTTTCTTATGATTTATACTATTTTACCCCTTATATTAAAAAAAAAACATGGAACATGGGTAATGATTACAGATACAGTTAGTAGATTTTAGCACATTCATTGTGTGTGTGTGGGGGGAGGTTGCTTTGTTTTGTTTTGTATTTGAGACATGGTCTGATTCCGTGATCCAGGCTGTTTGGAACCCACAGTGTAATAACCAAGGCAGAACTCAGCCTCACAGCAATCCTCCTGCCTTAACCCCCTAAATGCTGGAATTCCTGGCATAGATCACCATGTCCTGCTTAACTGCTATCTTGAAATTATAACTCATGAATCATTAATTTCCTACTCAGATTCGTTATTAAAAATAATATATTTATAATATTTTTCTTTTTTTTCAACTAACCCACCATCAGACTGCTAGGTATTAGCATAAGTAATAAAAATAGAGGTAATTTACTAAGAAAGAAGGTCCTCCTGAGAGTGGAAGTGGGCTAGTGAGCTGGGGAAAGTAGACACTCAAAAGCCTGGAAAATTCATGTGTGTGAGTGATTGTGTGCGGGGTTCAGAATTTGAAGTCAGATATCTTCTGTGATCTCTTCTCTACCTTATATTTTAAGTTTACATTGATTTATTCTCTCTCTCTCACACACACAGTCCGTGCACGGGTGTTCTAGGTGTACTCACATAACACATGTGGAGGTCAGAGGACAACTTCCAGGAGTTGGGTTATCTTCCACTGTGAGGGCTATAGGAGATATAATTCAAGTTGTTAGGATTGGCATCAAGTGTTCTTACCTGCTAAGGCATCTTGTTAGTCCAGCACCTTGTTTTTTGAGACAGAGTTTTTCAATGAACCTGGTGCTGATTCAGTGAGCATGATTGGTTGACCAATAAGCCCTAGGAATCTTGCTGTCTTTGCCTCTGAGTGTTAGAGTTACAGGTGAATGCCACCCCACCCATCATTTTTCTGTGGGTGCTGAGAATCTGAACTCAGGTCCTTGTGCTTATGTGACAAACATTTGATCAACTGAGCTACCTCTCTGACCCCTGAATTAAAAAAACGTTCAGACAGATATAACATTGTCCATTGCCATATTCCCACCCCTTGCTTCCTTCTGTTCTCCTAAATACTTTCATTTCTTCTTTCATTTTATACATACATACATGATCTTATGGGACTATATAGAATCTGGGAACCACAAATCAGATAAAACATGAAATTTGTATTTCTGGGACTGACCTCATTTGCTCAACAGGATGATAGGCTTTTGCACCTGTTTTCCTGTACATGGTGGAACTCCATTCTTCTTTTTTTTATTTTTTTTATTTTTCGAGACAGGGTTTCTCCACAGCTTTTGGTTCCTGTCCTGGAACTAGCTTTGTAGACCAGGCTGGCCTCAAACTCACAGAGATCCACCTGCCTCTGCCTCCCGAGTGCTGGGATTAAAGGCGTGCACCACCACCGCCCCGCTTCCATTCTTCTTTTTGACTGGAAATGTTTCCACTGTGCACATACACTACATCTGTAGGTCTGTCTGTAGGTTTGTCCCACGGCCGAGCTGCTGTGAATAGTCTGCAGTTTACATTGTGTGTGTGTGTCTCTGTGATGTGATGACTCTAGTCCTTTGGGCAGATCAGGCAGATCAGGCAGATGCCCAGGAGTGGTAGAGCTAGATTCTGTGGAGGATCTATTTTTTTTTTGTTGTTCTTGTTGTTTGAGAAACCTCCATACTGCTTTCCACAGACGCTGGATCAGTCTATTTTCCAACTGATTGTATATAAAGGCTCCCTGTTGTCTACATCCTCAACAGCATTTGTACTGAGTTGTTTTCTTTCTCTCTCTCTCTCTCTCTCTCTCTCTCTCTCCCTCCTTCCCTCCCTCTCTCTCTCTCTCTTTCTTTGTTTTTTGTTTTTTGGGTTTTTTTTTTGAGACAGGGTTTCTCTGTGTAGCTTTGGAGCCTGGCCTGGAACTGGCTCTACAGACCAGGCTGGCCTCGAACTCCCAGTGATCCGCCTGCCTCTGCCTCCCGAGTGCTGGGATTAAAGGTGTGCACCACCACTGCCAGGCTCTTAGTTGTTTTCTTAATGGCTGGGGTAAGATGGACTCTCAGTGTAGTTTTCATCCACATTTCACTGATGGATAATGAGGTTGATTTTTTTTGTATGTGTTTATTGACCATTTGTATTTTGTCTTTTGAGAACCATCTGTTCATTTCATTAGTCTTTATTTATTTATTTATTTATTTTTTATTTGTATGTTTATTTGAGACAGGGTTTTTCTGTGTAGACCCAGATGTCCTGGAACTTATTCTGTAGACCAAGCTGGCCTTGAACTCACAGAGATCAGCCTTCCTCTGTCTCCCAAGTGCTGGGACTAAAGGGGTGTGCCCCCACCACCTGGCTGAGTGCATTTATTGTGTTGGTTTCTTGTTTAATGTTTTTGGTTCCTCATAGTCTTGTTATCCTCCTCTGCCAGATGTAAGGTTTTCTCCCATTCTGTAAGCTGTTTCTTCACTCAATTTTTTTTTGCTGTGTAAGAGGTTTTAATCTTGTAAGGCCCCATTTGTTGATCTGGGGATTTATTTTGTGAACAACTGGTATCCTATTTAGAAAGTTCTTACTTACACCTATGTTTTTTGAAAAATATTTATTTTATAAGTGTTTTGCCTACATTGTGTATAAGTGTACTGCATACTACCCTGGGCCTGCAGAGGGCAGAAGAGAGCATTAGAGCCCCTGAAACTGGAATTACAGATGGTTGTGAACTGCCGTGTAGGTGCTGGGAACTGAGCTCGGGTCCTCTGCAAAGAACAGCCAAGGTGCTAAACCACTGAGCCATCTCTTCATCCCGTATGTTCGTATTTCAAAGGGTTTCCTCTTAGATTTTCAGAGTTTCAAGTCTATATTAAGGTCACCAAGAATTTTTAAAATTAATATGCTGCTATTTAAAAAAATGTTTCCTAGTGCTGATGACATCATTTTTATTAGTTAAATTTGTTCTTTGACAATTTCAAATAAACGTTTTCTATATCTAATACTCTGAAGGCCTAGTACTTTTTAGTTGATGCTTAGTTTCTTTTTAAACGTTAATATTTTCTAAGCGGGTATCTGTGTGCCCTAGCACACAGGTGGAGTTGCTCTCTCCTTCTACAGTATGGAGTCTAAGGATTGCACTCAGGACCTCAGGCTTGACAACAAGCACCTTTAGCTTGCTGGCCCCCATGCTTATTTCATTTATTTATTTATTTATTTATTTATTTATTTATTATTTATTTATTTATTTATTTATTTTGGTTTTTCGAGACAGGGTTTCTCTGTAGCTTTGGTGCCTGTCCTGGAATTAGCTCTTGTAGACCAGGCTGGCCTCGAACTCCCAGAGATCCGCCTGCCTCTGCCTCCCGAGTGCTCGGATTAAAGGTGTGTGCTACCACCGCCCGGCCTTTTTATTTATTTATATTTTTGGTTTTGTGAGAGGTTTCTCTGTGTAGCCCTGACTGTCTTGGAACTCACTCTGTAGACCAGGCTGGCCTTGAACTCAGATCCAGCTGTGGGGATTAAGGGTGTGAGCTACCCTACTCAGCTCCACTCTTGGATTTTTTTGAGACAGTGTGCTTAACAAGAAACCTTTAATTTGTGTCAGGATGATAAAGCGATATTATCTGAAACCTGTTCTTACAGATACCTGAACTCATTGAGTGAGGATTAAAAGAAACCCTAAAAATATTTTGATAAGTAATATCCAAGTTATATCATGTGATCTTCCAAACTTTAAGGATGACACAATATTTTAACTTTCCTTGGGTACCATCAAAGCATTTTAATTTTTTAGAGCCTGTCCCAAAGAATTAAAATTTTTGTTTAGATTTATTTACTAGTTTTGACAAGGTCTCACTATGTGGCCCCCAGCTGTCCTGAAACTCACTGTGTAGACCAGACTGGATTCAGACTCACAGAAATCCACCTGCATCTGCCTTCCAAGTGCTGGGATTAAAGATGTGTATCACCATGTCTTGCTATTTTTATTATTTTTAATTATATGTATTGTGTGGATTTCCATGGGTATGCACAGCTAGGCGCTAGTGCCCCCAGAGGCCAGGGATATCAGATTTCTTTGAAGTCGAGTTTTAGGTGATTTTGAGCCACCCCCAGCATGGGTACTGGGAGTCAAGCTCAGCTGCTGTTCAAGAGCAGTGCACACTCTACTTGCTGTGCAGATAACAGCTGGTAGAGGGCTTGTCTAGAATGCCTAAGACCCTGGGTTTAATCTCTAGCACCAAATACACCAGGCATGGTGGTACATGATTTATGATCTCAGGATTGAAGAGGTAGAGGCAGGGGGGGGTGCTAAAGTGAAAGGCTATCCTTAGCCACAGAGTTAAACCCCAGCATGAGCTAGAGACCCTGTCTCAAAAGCCATATGTTTCAGCTGCCAACTCCAACAACTTCATCAGATCCACGGGACCCACATGGGTAGAAGGAGATAACCAAATCCTGAAAATTGTTCTCAGACCCCCACAGTAGTGTACACATATGTGCACGCGTGCACTCGTGCACACCTACACACACTCACACACGTACTAAACAAGCTAAATGTGAAAAATGTTTTCAAACCCCCAAACAAAAAGCTTACTTTCAGAATTTATTTTGCTAATTCTGTAGTCTGTTAAGGTCTGGGGAGATGGGAGTTGTTCCAGTGTATATCCTTTACCTACTTAGAATAAAATTCTGAAGCTATGATATCTCCTGGATATAGAGCAAATGCCTAGCATCAGTGAGACCTAGGTTTGATTCCTACAGTCAATAATAAAATCATGAACTCTTTCATTAATCTTCATGTTTGCCTTTTCTTGATCTTTCCTTATGTTTTCTATTTCTCAACTTTTATCTTGTGAATTTCTTCTGTAAATATAAATCTTACACATTGCTTTTTTTAGATAGGGTTTCTCTGTGTAGCTTTGGAACCTGCCACGGACTGAGTGGGGAGCCACTCAGACCGTGGGAGAAGCAGGTCTTGGTAATCAGGAAGGTGCAAGTTCGGTGAATGACAGACAGACACAACACACAAGAGAGTGGTTGGGATCTGCTGCAATTTTACTGAATTCATGTTTTCATTATATAGTATTCAAACAAAGAACAAATCAGAAGGTCATGTATCATTGGTTGGCACAGTAGGAAAGCTTCTTTTAGTCACATCAGCTATATTTAAGAAAAGTATATTATCAGGAACAGGTGTTAGACATAAAGCGTCCTTAGAAGAGGAAATCTTGTCCTTGGGAATGTAAACCTCAGGCAAGTGCTTTCATCTTATGAATAGAAAGTTTCTGTCTCATTATCGCTATCATGGCCCTTCCTCTTCCTAACGCTTTATTCATCTAGTGACCAAATATACCCAATCAGTTCTCTGCACCTGTTGAAATATACTTTTTAGTACCTTCTTATGCAGCAGACACCATGGGGGTTGGGATCTAGCAAGCCTATCCAGAAAGTTCAGAGTATAATATAACCCTCTTTGTCCATACCTTATCTATTCCCTTGCTCATCATACATCCCGTGTATGTCGTCTTATACATTCCCATACTGTGCTTCCCTATCCCAGAGCTGTTCGTGAAGAGACAATCCTTGTCTTGTAGATACATAGACTATCATTATTGGGGGCTGGAGAGATGGCTCATCGGTTGAGAGCATTGCCTGCTCTTCCAAAGGTCCTGAGTTCAATTCCCAGCGACCACATGGTGGCTCACAACCATCTGTAATGAGGCCTGGTGCCCTCTTCTGGCCCACAGGCACACATGCAGACAGAATATTGTATACATACTAAATAAAAAAATATTTTAAAAAAAAAGGAAAAAAAAGGATATTATTATTATAAAAGAGATTTGCAAAGCCCATATCCTGCACATCTATGCCTCAGCAGTGGCTAATACTGGGCCGTCTGCCATTGACCTCCAGGGAGCCTAGTCCCATAGGACATGTAGCTCCCGTCCGGCATAATGACATATGTCATGTCACACAGACGACACTGGAGTTGGTGTGGCAGGAATCTGTCCTGGAACTCGCTCTGTAGACCAGGCTGGCCTTGAACTCACAGAGATCTGCCTGCTTTTGCTTCCTGAGTGCTGGGATTAAAGGTGTGCACCACCACTGCCCAGCTACACACTGCTTTTTTAACATACTGTGTAAACTCTGAAGCATTATATAAATATAAGTTATTTTATTATTAAGGAGATGGTAGACTCTTGAATATACTCTTACAAAAATGGCTTGTCTTTGGGCGCTAGAGAGGTGGTTCAGTGGTTAAGAGCACAGGCTATCAAGCCTGAGTTTGAGCCACAAGACCCATATAATAATAATTCTGTACAGCCAATTCTAGAGGACCCGATGCTCTCTCTGGCCCCTGTGGGCACCAGGCACAGTCATATGTGTCGGCAGAATGCCCACACAAGTAAGATAAAAGCAACATTAATAATAAGAATAATTTTACAAGCTTTAAAGGTTCCTAGGCAATGAGCGCTGTTGCTGAAAAACTGTAAGTGCTTATTTTAATGCCCTATGGAACATATTTCTTACAACCGTTTTCTGTAATTCAGCTCTGATGAACATACACCAGTAGAGGATGAAGAGCCAAAGAAAAGCACTACTTCAGCATCTAGTTCAGAAGGTAATTTTGTAAAATAAGGAATTAATTCATAAATTTCAAAAGTATGTTTATAAATAATTGCACATTGGACCTTGCTTTTACCCAGGCTACAAAACAGCTGTTTCTTTTCATCATTTCCAATATAGTAAGATGTTTGGAAATACTTCTGTAGAAGTTAATTTTTCATTTGTACTTACAACAGATGAAAAGAAGAAGAAAAGGAAATCTGGTCATTCAAAAGAAAGATCCAAGAAAAAGAGAAAGAAAAAGTCATCTAAAAGAAAACATAAGAAATATTCTGAAGACAGTGACAGTGACTCTGAATCCGAAACAGACTCCAGTGGTAAGAAAGCTGTGTCATTCTGCAAACCCTGGACTGCATTCTCATTGTTCAAAATGTTATGTGCGGGAGTGTTTTGTCTGCAAGCGTGTCTATGCACCATGTGTATTTCCTCCGCTGTCAGATCCCCCGGAACTGGAGTCACCGTTATGACCACCATGTGAGTGCTGGGAATCAAACCCAGTCCTCTGGAAGAGCTGCCAGGGCTCTTAACTACTAAGCCATCACTCTAGCCCCTGAGCTTTTTAAAAATTTGTTGAATTATAGCTGTAATTCTAGCCATGTTAGTTTTCTGATTATATTTTCTGCACTTAAGTATGTGTCACTTGGTACAGCAGGCCTCTGCCTTCTGAGCTAGTCACTCCCGGCTTTGCCTTGGCTTACTCTGAGCAGCAGTGGACATGCAGTAGGTTTGTGATACACAGATTTCAAAAACAACTAGTCACCACTTCCAGGTCAACCATTCCTTAATTATTGTCCCAAATCAGCCATGGTTTTTATTACATTTTTCTTCATTTATTTTGTTCATATGTGTGTATGTGGACATGCATACCACAGGATATGTGTAGAAGTTAGAGAGTAACTTTGAGGAGTAGAAATTTCTCTCCTTCCATCATGTGGGTCCTGGGGGTTGAACTCAGGTCCTCAAGCCCAGCAATAAGCAATCTTATCAACTGAGTCATCTTGCCAGTGCATTTCTGGCTGCTTTTAAGATTCCTCTGTATCCCCATGCACCCTAAGCTGTAGTGATATTTTGTTTGTCATCTAACAACTAAAGCTTACCTAAAGATCAATCAGAGTGCAGAGCTAAGCCACTAGTTAGCCATAGAGGCCAGGCAGTGGTGGCACACACCTTTAATCCCAACACTCGGGGGACAGAGGCAGACAGATCTCCGTGAGTTCAAGGCCTTCCTGGACTACATGAGATTGAATCTGTCTAAACAAGAAACATAGCCACACAAAGGTGATCCCAGCACTTGTGATCACAGGCCTTTAATCGCAGCACTGAGGAGGAGGAGACAGGAGTTATAAGGATGGGCAGAGAGGAATATAAGGTGGGAGGAGACAGGAGCTCAGTCTGAGGATGCAGTTGGAGATGCAGTCTGAGGATGCAACCTGAGATGTAGTCTGCAGGTGCAGTCAGAGATGCAGTCAGAGATACAGTCTGAGGATGCAGTCAGGGGTGCAGTCTGAGGATGCAGTCGGAAATGCAGTCTGAGGATGCAGTGTGAGATGCAGTCTGAGGTGCAGTCTGAGGATGCAGTGTGAGATGCAGTCTGAGGTGCAGTCTGAGGGTATAATCTGAGGATGCAGTCAGAGATACAGTCTCAGATACAGTCTGAGGATTCAGTCAGAGATGCAGTGTGAGGATGCAGTGTGAGATATGGTGGGGGGATGCAGTCGGAGGGATTCAGAATTCGTAGAGACAGATGCATTTTGAAGTTTCATAGAGATGCAGCAGTCTGAGGATTTGTAGAGATATGGTCGCCCCTTCAATCTGAGCATTGGTAGAGGTAAGAATTCTCTAGTGACTGGCCACTCTGCTTCTCTGATCTCTCAAGTTTCACCCCCTAATATATAGGTTTTTATTGTTAAGACCAGTTAGAGTTTGTTCTCCTCCATGCTTTCCTCTGTCAGCCCAGATTCTGCTTGTTTCATTACCATCTCTCCTCCATTCCACTGAGATTCTGGAAAGCATTCTCTTCCTCTGCTACATACACAGCGTTGTTCCTTTTTGCTTTTGTTTTTCTCGCTATGAAACTTTGACAATTCTCGGGAAGTAAAGGGAATAAGGTAATCATCATCTTTATTATTAGTTTTCTTAGCATTTTGATATAGTTGCATAAAATATGGGAATAGGGGAAGTTGATGAGCTCTTCAGAGTAAGTTGCCATTCTCCTTGACTAAATATATATATTTGGTTTTTTCGAGACAGGGTTTCTCTGTGGCTTTGGAGCCTGTCCTGGAACTAGCTCTGTAGACCAGGCTGGTCTCGAACTCACAGAGATCCACCTGCCTCTGCCTCCCGAGTGCTGGGATTAAAGGTGTGCGCCACCATCGCCCGGCTATATATATCTTTGAAATAGGACATTTTCCTACTTAATCAATGCTATTAACTCAATGAGTAAATTAATATTGATTCCCTATATTATTAATACTTAGTGGGGACTTTAATATTTTACATTTATTTATTTATTGTTTGTTTGTGTTATGCATTCATACATACCTATAAGTTGTGTGGATATCAGAGAACAACTTATAGGAATCAAGTCTCTCCTTCCACACATAGTTCTGGGGCTCAAATTCAAGTCAGTTTTGATAGTAAGCATTTTACCCATTGAGCCATCTTGCTGGTCCATGGCTTTAATTTCTTTGATTCCTGCCCCTAGTATAGTTCCTGGCAAGTTTCAATAAATGTTAGAATGAATAAATTTCTCTGAAACAACTAATGAATATTTACAATAGAATATTTACCTGTTAAAATATTGGGATTTTGAACTTTAAATTCTTTTTAATAATAATGTGCTTTAATTTTCAGATGAAGATACAAAAAGAAGAGCAAAGAAAGCTAAGAAAAAAGAAAAAAAGAGAAAACGGAGGACGTCAGTTTTTCTTTTCTTTTTAATGGAAAAGTTTGAAATGTAGATAAAATTATGTAAAATAGTATAATGGTCATATATATATACACACACACACATACACACACACACACACACACACACTCAGTCTGACCTATTACCCTCTCATGGGTAATCTCTACCACCCTCCAGTCATTTTGGTACTAATGAGAGCTATCATTCCCTCCATAAATAATTTGATAATTTAGTACCTTTCTCTAAAAGGTGTTCGTTTAAAGAAAAGTAAAGATAGTAATTTCTGTTGTGCTTAAAATGTTAACAGTCATTGGGGAGTGGTGGCTCACACCTTTAATCCCAGCACTCAGGAGGCAGATGTAGGCTGATCTTTGTGAGTTCCAGGCTAGCCTGGTCTACAGAGTGAGTTCCAGGCCAGCCTGGTCTACAGAGTGAGTTCCAGGACAGCCAGTCCTATTCAGAGAAACCCTGTCTTGAGAAAACAAAAAAATTTAATAGTCAATTCCCTGTAGTTTTTTTTCCTGTAGTTTATTCAAATCAGAATACAATTAATGTCCCTAATCAAATTGGTTATTCAGAGTAAATTAGCATGTTTTTCTGTCTTCTCTATTTCCTGGAGAGAGAAGGGGAAGGTATCTTGAGGTGGGCAAGGTTCAAATTGGAACTTTGGCCAGGAATACTTTCTAGGTGGTGCTATGTAACACCAGCAGTAGGCAACAGATGTCTTGTCTCTTTTTGACATATTAGCAAACACTAATGGTCTTTGTCAAGAGTCAGTATATCACTGAGATTATAAAGCAGTGTGGGAGTTTACTTTGAATGCTGCTATTTAAACGTATTTGCTGTATTTTAACCCATTATACTGAAAACTTTTATTAACGCTTACATTGATGAGAACTCGTTTTTGTTTTGTGGCGGTTATTTTTTTTTATTTTTGCATTTTGTTTTGTTTTTGTGGTTTTTTTTGTTTTGGGGATTGTTTTATGTTTTTTTAAAGATTTATTTTCATTTAAGTGTATATATATGTGTGTGTGTGTGTGTGTGTGTGTGTGTGTGTGATGTTTATACAGGTACCTGGAGAGGACAGTAAAGGGCATCAGGTCCCCTGGAACTACCTGATGTGCTGGGATATGAACTCTAGTTCTCTGAAAGAGCAGCAAGCATTTGTAACTGCTGAACCATCTCTTTAATCTCTGATGTTTATTTTCTTTTCTTTTATTTTTACACAAGGGTCTATAAACCCCAGGCTGGCCTCAGGCTCACTAGATATCATAGAATGTGTTTGAACTCCTGATTTTCCTGCCTCTAGCTCCCAAGTGCTAGGAATACATGTAGTTAGTCTTTTTTTGTCCCACCAACCAGCCCCCAAATCACACCACAGAGACATTTTATTAATTATGAAAACTCGGCTGATAGCTTAGGCTTTTTTTATAACTTAAATTAACCCATTTCTATTCATCTGTGTGGTACCATGTGGCTCGTGGCTTTTACCTCTCTTCCTGCAGGTTTTGCTTCCTTTACGTCTGACTGGAGACTCAACCTTCTCCCCAGTATTCTCTGTCCTGAAAATCCTGCCTAGCTATTGGCCATTTAGCTTTTTATTAAACCAATCAAAGTGACACTTCTTTACAGTGTACAAAAAGATTTTTTTTTTGCAGCAATTACAGACATAAGCTATCACCTCCGGCCTGAGAGTTAACTTTTAAGTTATTTTATTTCCATTAACTTTCTACATGATAAATATATTTTGTTAATCTTTTAGTTATTTCTTGTTGATAGTAAAATACTACTTGGGTTAACTGAGAAAACTGAATTGAAAAGAAAACATGAGAATGCCTTTTAATATGAGAATACTTAATTTGTATTATAATCCTTGCAGGAAGAAATCTAAGAAAAAGAAGTCTAAGAAGAACAGAAAAGACTCCAGTGATTCAAGCTCCAAAGAGTCCCAAGAAGAATTTCTAGAGAATCCTTGGAAGGATCGATCAAGTAGGTTCTTGCAGTTGACTAACTCAAAACATGAAACAGTAACTGATTAGTCAAGTTGTGAATGTGCTTCTTAATATTTTTCATGCAGAGGCAGAAGAACCATCAGATCTCATTGGCCCAGAGGCTCCCAAAACACTTGCTTCCCAAGATGATAAGCCTTTGAAGTAAGTAGAAGCGTACAATTGTGGGGTTTGGTGGTTCTCTTTATTGTAGGCTATTTGCTTTGTTTTCTGCAGTACTGAGTATGGTCATGCCAGGTTAGCAGGCTGACCCTGAACTGTGCGTTCAGCCAGTAGCAGTGTATTTGCAGTATCTAAAGGACTTTCTTAGCTCAGTATGGTGCTTATACCTGTGATCCCAGCATTTGGAAGGACAAGGCAGGGAGATCTGGGAATTCAAGGACATTCTAGGCTACATTGTGATCTCAAGGCCAGTCTGGGCTACAGGAGACCTGGTTTCTCCAAAATAAAAACAAGCTCTTTAACTGTCCTTCAAAGTCCCCTTCCAATAGAAGGAGCATATGGCGAATCCCAAAGCTTCTACCATCTTTAGTCCTCACAGCACTGCTTGTTTCTCGTGTTCAATGCCATTTTTAAAGTTTTTATCAGTTTACCCATTTTTTATGGGGGAGGGGAAAGCATGAAGTCAGAGGACAACTTTTAGGGGTCGGTTCTTTTCCTCCACCATATAGGTACCAGGGATTGAACTTGGGTCAGCAGACTTGATGGTAAATGTCTCTACCTTAACTGTGAGCCTCCTCTGCAGCCCATGCTGCAGTATATTGTTTGTGTTTCCCTTATAGTGTAGTATAGTTATCTTTATAACTATATAAATTTTGTAAGTGCAGAGATTACTTTTGTGTCACAAGCTTCAAGTTTAATAGGAAATACAAGAAACCATCACTGAACTGCTTTAAAAAAATCTCTTTTAATCAAAGGCAAAAGATAATTTTTACCGTATGGCATTATTTTTTTTTTTTTTTGGTTTTTCGAGACAGGGTTTCTCTGTGGCTTTGGAGCCTGTCCTGGAACTAGCTCTTGTAGACCAGGCTGGTCTCAAACTCACAGAGATCCGCCTGCCTCTGCCTCCCGAGTGCTGGGATTAAAGGCGTGCGCCACCATCGCCTGGCCTGTATGGCATTATTTTATTATTTGTTACAAGTTATTTTGCGATATATTATTTATTTGGGTTTTTTAGCGAGAATGCTCTGAGGACAAACAATAATGGTAATACCTGATTAATTAACCCACAGTTATAAGGTGTGAGTTTTTACTTGTGAATATTGGTTCATTTGTTCTTCCTGATTATTTATACATTTCTAGGTTAGTAGTACAGTATAATGTTCTCTAATAAAAATGAAGTAACTCACATCAGGCACACAGCTGCTCAGTACTGTTATGCTCACTACTATCTGAGGGAAAATGACGTGTGCGCTCCTTTTCTATGGAGATAGTTTAATGAGTCTTTTGTGAATTCTGAATTACCTTGTAGCTATGGCCACGCTCTGTTACCTGGTGAGGGTGCAGCTATGGCTGAATACGTGAAAGCTGGAAAGCGAATCCCACGAAGAGGAGAAATTGGCTTGACGAGTGAAGAGATCACATCATTTGAATGTTCGGGTTACGTAATGAGTGGTAGCAGGTATTTTCTGGGCATTGAATCAGTTTCCATAATTAACTCTTTTCCTTCTCCTTCTCTATTACTACTAGGATTATATTTTGGTGATGTTTTCACTAAGTGACTATTTCCTAATGGAAAATAGTATACACGTACACACATGCTCACACACACACACACAAATACTGGTTTCATTAGGAAAAACATACTTAAATAAGATTTAACTATGTATAAAACTTAGCCTCAAACTTTACAATATCTCCAAATTTAAAGACTAGTTTCCAGTTTTATTTTAAACAACTGGTCCACCAGGCAGTGGTGGTATACACTTTTTTTTAAATAATGACTTTAATTATGTATACAGTGTTCTGTCTGCATGCTAGAAGAAGGCACCAGACTTCACTATAGGTGGTTGTGAGCCATCTTGTGGTTGCTGGGAATTGAACTCAGGTACTCTGGAAAAGCAGCCAGTTCTTTACTTCTGAGCCATCTCCCCAGCCCTCCAGTTTTATTTTGTATTCATATTTTGGTATAATTTTCCCCCTGGAAAATATAGTTAAGTTCAGCCATCTATCATAGAAGAATATGGGAATCCATGAGATAAACTTTGTTGGTTTTTGAGTTTGCCTCCAGGTCTCAGAGGACCAGAATTTCTGGAAGTGAGTAACAGTTAGGGATCATGAAGGATGTGAGGTTCAGCATGAGGAAATAAGACTATGGAAGAAACAGAAAATACTTGACCAATCAGGGAGAGGAAGGGCAGCAGTACTGAACTCATGTGGAACTGTGGCTTCTTTAAGATTACAAGCTACCTACTAAAACTGCTATTTTGAATTGATAGCAGAGACAAATATATGTGGACCCTTCTTTCTAAAGTACCCCAGAATCTTAGATTTCTGCAAACCAGCATCACTTTGGAGGATGACAGTATGGTAAGGACAATCCACTACAAATGTAAGGATCAGTAAGGAGGGTTCAACATAGCAATTTTTTTTTGATTGAGATGATTATTTACATAAAAGGTCCCAAAGACTCTTCAGGGCGTTAACAAATGGTTGCATATAAAGTTATTACAGAACCAATTGTGTTTTTATATCTCAGCAACAGGAAACTAGAAAATACTATTAAATATATCATCAATATAACTAATAATGTATAACTGCATAATATATAAGGAAATATAATTAAACATTTATAGTTTAAGTATATTATATAGTATCAGAATATGAATAATTTAGCACTAAATCTTAACAAAAGGATCCCCAGACCCCCACAGGAAAAACTATAAAACATAAAGAATCCTTAAGAGAATGTAGACATTGCTTAGTGGTTAATAGCACTGGCTACTCTTTTAGAGAACCCAGGTTCAATTCCCAGCATCTATATGATAGCTCACAAGCAGCTTTAACTCCAGTCCCAGGGGATCTGAAGTCCTCTTCTGGCCTCTGCAGGCACTTCACATATGTGCTGTATAGATAGATATACATTCAAATATACAAAACATTCATACACATTTAAAAAATTAAAAAGTTTAGCTGGGTGTGGTGGTACAGATTTTTAGTTCTAGCTCTCTGGCAGAGGCAGGCAGGTCTCTGTGTTTGAGGTCAGCCTGATCTACAGAGAGTTCTAGGACAGCCAGGGCTACAAGGAGAAACCTTGTCCTGAAAAACCAATGAATGGATGAATAATAAAAAAGAAACACTAAAGAAGAATTATAGAGACAGACCATGTTCAAAGATAGAATAGCAATATTGTAAAATCAGTTTTCTCAAATTTATCTGTAGATTCAATAAAATTTAAAACAAAATCACAGCAGTTTATGAAACTTAATAAAGCTGTTCTAAATGCTCTAAATGTTCTAAAATGTATTTGTTAGTTTGAAAGGCCAAGATTAGCCATGTTACTTCTAAAGAAGAGTAGGCAAATAAGATGTGGCCTACAAGAGCTGAGAATTAAGGAGCTTGCAGGCCTTAGGAAGCATAGGGAATAACCTAATTATTCAGTGGGATAAAATGCAGAGCCCAAGGACAGTTTTACATGTGTGGAATTTGTGTGTATGAGAGAGCATGCCAGATCTGTGCAGAAGTATTCAGGAAATGGAATAGGAAAAATGTCATCTATATGTTAAAAGAAGAACATAGAACACTGAGTCACTATATATAAAAAGTAGCCACTAGATAACATACTTTCAGAGAGGGTGCCTCTTAGATAAAAATGTATTTTATAAGCAATACAAAACATGTGCTACCTAGAAGTTTGCCTAGGCTAAAAGTAAGAACTTGTGTCCATCAAAAGACATTAAAATGTGAAAATTCCAAGCTCAGGTAAGATTCTTGCAATACACACAATTGATAAAGTGCTGATAATGAGAATATTTAAATGAACACCTATAAAAGAAATACGGGGAAATGACAGAAGGTCAATCAAAAGAATACATGTATCCTATATATAAACTAAATGATGTGCATGATTATTGGAAATGGAAATCAAGACCTTGGTGAAATACTGTTTTGTACCCACTTAATAAGAAGAGATTCAAAGTTTTGACAGTGGCAGATATTGAGAGAATGTGGTGCCACAAGACCTCTTAAACACTGGTGGTAGCATATCCATTAACAATGTGACATTATCTTGGGAAGTTGGATTCTCATGTGCATTATAACCAAGCAGCACTATACTAGGGTACCCAAGAGAAAATCCTACCCATGGACTAGAGACACGCATGTAGGTGTTCATTATAGCATCTTTCTGTTCCATGTAACTGCACTAAACAACTTAAATATATTCCCATTTCCTTGACTCTCCCATCTTATCCCGAGATACCATTACACGAACCTGAAATGATTCTCTCCTCTTGTTACCCAGTCTTTCTTGGTTTTTCTGAGAGAAGTTTCTTGAAATAATTATGTAGGCTTGGGTACATATGCACAAAAAAGGTCATTAATTTTTCTCTCTAAATAACAGACCCTTTGAATTCAACATTATAGTTTTCCTCTGCTTCTATACTTTACTGATCTAACTCTTAGACTGCATCCCGTTTTCTTTATGACCCTTCTGGATTCTAAGGATATTAAAGTATCCACAGGATCCCTCGTCAGTTATAGATTTTCACTTCATTCTCTTCTTTTATCAGTGACACTTGGCTAACTAAGAGAAATCTTTCATCTGCCCTGTTATGGACTCCACAAAGACAAAACCCACTATTACTGGCTGGGCATGGTGGCACATGCCTTATATTACAGTGCTGGAGAGGCAGAGGCAGGTGGATCTGTGTGAATTTGAGGTCAGCCATATTAGCCAGAGCTATTTAATGAAACTCTTTTTAAAAAACACACAAAAACCCAAAAACAAAAAAATGCACATAATCTAAAACATTTAATAAGTTTCCCATGTCAGTTTATTAGAAATAAGCAAAAAAGAATTGTCTTTAATCTGAAATTAATGATAATATCCACTATGCTGACAAACATTGGTGATCATCACTACTAGATATAAGTTAAAGGAAAAGGGACCATCGATAGATAAAATGTATAATCATTTGATGACCTATCTCCAGGTTCTATTGTCACCTTTTAAATAGAAGATTCTATATTAAGAAAGGATTAATGAGGATATAGTATAAGAATTATTAATAAGAAATTAATTAAAAACTAAAATTGTCTTTAGGCATCGTCGAATGGAGGCCGTGCGACTGCGGAAAGAGAACCAGATCTATAGTGCAGACGAGAAGAGAGCCCTTGCATCCTTTAACCAGGAAGAAAGACGGAAGAGGGAGAACAAGATTCTGGCCAGCTTTCGGGAGATGGTGTACAGGAAGACCAAAGGGAAAGATGACAAGTGAGGACTTTCCCACTGTACAAGTGGACATTTCTAACATCAAAAAGGAAATTGTGGGTTCTAGGCATAAAAAGGTTATTGTTTTGTTTGTTTTTGGGGTTACTTTTTGATGTGTGGTTTCAAGCAGTTCAGGTTGGCCTCAGGCTTTGTGGCCAAGGATGACTCTGAGCTCTTGGTCTCCTGCCTCTACCTTCCAAGTGTTGAGATTCCAGATGTGTGCCACTATGCCCAGCCAAAAAGGCTACTGCGCTCTGGAATGGCTTTTCAGTGCTTCCGTGCCTTCTGAATCCTTCAGTCCTTCAATAAAAGATGCTTGTTGATACAATTAGTAAGTTATTTTGGGCTTTTTAAGGTTGACCCTAACTTTCTGGTTTGAAAGTCCAAATTTTGAGTGAAATCATGCAATGTTAGAAAGGTGTCACAGAGAGAAAGTGGCAGCGGCAGCAGAAGTTTAAATTTTACGTTGTGATTTGGTGTGAATATTTTTAGCTTTATACAGTGTCTGCCCCTGCCCCAGCAGAACTTGGAAATGGCATATCTCTGTCTTGACTGTGTCACAAATGGGCTGTTAACAAAATGAATGACAGTGTTGCTGTAAAAAGCAATTCTGGAATTTGAAAACTGACTGTTTCTATAGTCTGCCCTAGAAATGTATTTTGGGCTAAGTCTACCTCTGCTCTAAAAGCAAGCAAACCAAAAGGCTAACTCACAGATGTGTGGAATAGAAAATGTGAGCATTAGATGTTTTAAGTTGTTAATGAATTACTTAAGATAGTTCTTTCAGCTGCCAGGGTGTAGCTCAGAGTTAGAACATGTGGTTATCATGCATGCGGCCCTGAGCTACATCCCCAGCAGTGCAAAAAAAAAAAAATTTTGAAATGCAGTCTTGGGAAGTCTCTTGTTGTGCCGGTATAAAAATACTATTTCTAGCTAAGCTGATATTTATTGATAGGATAATATCTAAAGGAATGAACGTCAGGAGTGCTAATGAGGGAAAATATAATGTCAGTATTTTAATTAGCTCTTTCATGATAATGAAAGTAAAATATTAAATGTTTTCATTTGTGTTCTTTATGTACTCAGATTTTTTTTTTGCGACAGAGTCTCACTGTGTAGCCCTGGATAGCCTGGAATTCCTAGAATTCTGCCTGCCTCTGCTTTCCTGGTGCTAGAATTAGAGGTGTGTGCCACTGCACCTGGCTATCAGCTTTGATTTTAAACATTGTTAAACTCTTCAGCTTTTTTATATCAATCAATGTCTTTAATCCCTAACTTTGTAGAAACCCTCCTCACTTTATCACTGCTCGAAAAGTTGAATATATGTTCTTGGAAAATGTGTTTTTAGCCCACAGCTGCTGAACTGGCCAGCAGTTAGCATGTAGCAACATCTGTGATCTTTGAACTTGAAATGATTTCACTGTATCTGTTCTTCTCAGTCTAGTAAGTCTGCAGTTTCCTAAAACTTCATGGAAACTAGCTTCCAAAGTTTCAAGTCTTACTGTTTCCTACACCTCCTCATGTCATACAATGTAAAGTTTATAATTCCTACTTTAAACTTTATTCTGGGGGGGCATTAGATTTTGTTAACTGGCTCCTAGCGACTGGATGAGTATGTTTTCATTTTTCTTAGGTAATGTAGTTTAAATGCAACAATTTTATGGTGTATAAGTATTATGGGTTTTATTTCGATTCTTCTCTTGTATAGAATAGACACAGTCAATGAAAGAAAAGATAGGAATTTATTTCAAAACCTACCATTCCTTGAGTCAGTTCATTTGGATAAGATCTGCAAAGATCAGCTTTAATAGCAGATCCTTTAAAAAAAAGTGGAAGGCTAAAAGTATTTTATTTTTAGCTTGAGTTATTGCTTCAAACTGTGTTTTATCACCTGAGCTCTAAGCCAGCCACTGTTTGCAAAGGCAAATCTTCCTGGTTTACACACATATGCACACACACGCGCATACACACGTGCACGCACACGCACACGTGCACACACATGCGCACGCATGCACGTACACACGTGCGCACACACATGCACGTACACACATGCACACACACGTGCACACACATGCGCACACACACATTTGTAATTGAACAAACATTGAGTTAGGACTTCTTTTTGCTACACTCCCAGTGAACAAGATGGTGGCTAGGGTTCTAGCTGTATTGTTCAAGTTCTTTAGGCCCATTTAAAATCTATGTAGAATGATTGTAATTTAAATACTTCATTTTGTTCTGTAAAGAGACTTACCTAGTTTCTTACCTCTTCACCTGTTGTTCACAGGGTTTTCTCTCCTTTTTAAATTGTTGTACAAAGATAATAGTTAAAAAAATAGAAGACTTGCTCAGTCCTACCACATGTCTTGTTTGTTACAAGTATTCTGTGTTCCTTGTATGTCTTTGTCACTCAAAGTATAGTGTAAATTTGTCTTGGACATTTTAAAATTGTGTGACCAAGCTTAGGAGTCTCATAAGGAAGGTAGGAATACATGATGACCCAGTGTGAAGGTAGAAACAAGACCAGAAAAGAATAAGGGCGCTAATCCCTCTCTAGTTCATTGTACTAATAAGCATGTGATGTGTTCTAGAAGCCAAAACATTCGGTTTCAGTATTTGGCAGTGAGGCTCACCTTACAGTAGAAGAGGTCTGTGAGTAAGCAAACCCTTCAGACTGGGTAGTATGAGCTCAGAAGTGTTGCCGTTTTGTTACCCAGCATACCCATAAAAATGTGTATCAAGCCGGGAGGCAGGCACAGAGAAGGACCAAACAGCTAAGGGCCAATGGGTGAACTTGAGCATTGTTGGAAATGCAACTCTGTGCTTGCCAAACTCCAAAATCATGATATAGTGTTGACAAAAACCTTTTCAAAAACAGAAAACAACTTATTACAGAATGGATAACAAATAAAAGCAAAAATGCAGTTGGGTTGTGTACCACAAGTTTATTATTCAATAAATATTATGTGGTTTGATGTGCTGTTTCATATTTTAATGTATCATTAAGAGTCCTCAGACATAACACAAGAATCAGACAACTTTGAAAGGAATAGACTCCAACAAAATATGTTTGGTCTCAGTAATGTCTCTCAGCCATTGTTCTCGAAATCGGATCTTTCCTGGTCTATAGAGGAAGGGGAAAAACATGCATACACAAAGCTTTTATAATCAAAACATTGAGACAGGAATTCCCTCCTTACATTCCCAGTGAACAGGGTTCTGACTGGTTTCTACTGGATTCCTTACTGTTCTTTAAGCCTAGGTATAAAGTCTTTTGGAGGGCTGCCATGAAGTAACATGGGTTGCTACACTTGAGCAAATTCATTGTGAGTTTCATGTGGTTCTTTATTGGGAGCGGAAGTCCTGAAACATAATTTTACTCTATAGTCCAGTCAAGCCTGAAACTTACAGCAGTCCTCCTGCCTCAGCCTCTCAAGTGCTGAGGTTATAGACATACATTATAATGCCTAAAAGGGGCATTTACCCATAGTAAATTCAGTATAATTGTCAAGTTTTCCTGAAGAGGGCTAGGGCCGTAGCTCAGTGGTAGGTTCCCTGCCTCATGTATGCAAGGTTCTGGGCTTGATACCCAGAAAACACACGCACACACGCACTCACACACACACACTTTCAAGCTTTGATGTTTCTGTAGAAATAACAGATATGACTCACTTTGCATTACCCTGTTCTATCAACTAATTCATAAGTTTCTAATTACTGAAAAAAAAACACTAAGAAAAACAGTTTTCTAGACTGCTGCCAGAATCATCCTTTCAGCCAGTCCTGTAGGGAAAGTGGTCAAAGATGAGGTGAGCTCTGCATGAATTATCTGTGGGTGTGGGCCTATGGGATTCCTAGAATGTGACAGCCTTTACCTCACCTGTTTAGAACAAGTCTCCAAATTTTAATTACCTTTGAAGTAGTTCTGAATTCTCAAAGATATAGGAGACATCAACAGGCATATCCTGAGAGAGAGGGACAACTGTAAGTCTGGACCAAGCATGCCAACGCTCAATCCTCCCCCTCTCCCCTTATCCAGAAGTATATATTTGCATTTTCAGGACCCATAAGTGGGAACTTATTAGCTGGTAGTTCTTTTGTCATTTAAAGGCTATTCTGCTAAAGACTTTTTTTTTTGGTCACAGGTACCTTAAGCTACACCACAAGATTGGAGACAGTCGCCAGAGGCAAGTGTCCCTCAACAAGAGCATGACTCAGTCTTTTGCCTTCTTTATTAATTTCTTTTGGCAAGGGGGGGGATTGAAATGGTTTTTTTTTTTCCGAGACAGGGTTTCTCTGTAGCTTTGGAGCCTGTCCTAGAACTAGCTCTTGTAGACCAGGCTGGTCTCGAACTCACGGAGATCCGCCTGCCTCTGCCTCCTGAGTGCTGGGATTAAAGGCGTGCGCCACCACCGCCCGGCTTGAAATGGTTTTTTAATATCGAAGTTTAGTTCTGTTGTCTTCTTTACATAGTGCATTTTAGTCAGCTGTGGCTCTCTACCTCTTAGGAATGGAACAAACAAGAAGGAAATAACATAGATGAACAAGTTAAAACATTCTCATTTTGAAGCAGTGGTTTTGCTGTGTTACCTGTACTGGTGGTACATACATACACACCGAGGAATGAGGACCAATAGTTACAATAGTAAGTAAGACCCTGGCTAAAAAAGAAGCTAGGTGTGATGGCACCTGTCTGAATCCCAGTACTCAGGAGGTAGAGGATTGTCACAAGTTTGAGGCCAGCCTGGTCTACCAAGTGAGTTCAGTGTCAGCCAGGGCTTTTATAGCAAGACCCTGTCTCAAAAAGCGGGAGTGTTTGGGGATATAGCTCAGTTGGTAGAATACTTCTCTAGCATGCCTGAAGCCAGTGCCTCATAAATTGAACATGGTGACCCGTGCCTGTCATCCCAGCACTTGGGAGGGAGAGGCAGGTTGGAAGCCAACCTGGACTATATGAAATCCTGACACATAAGATAGAAAAAAAGGAAGGAAGGAAGGGGAAGGGGAAAGAAGTAGAGAGAAGAGGGAACAGGCAATGCATTGTTTGGGAAGAAAATGTTCTAGTTAGAAGGAATGGTGGATGTCTCTATCAGGTTTATTGGAAGAATAGCAAGGTTGGAGTGGTAGAAACAGAATAGAGGGAAAGCGGCAATGAGAAAGCAGAAATAGTATATTTATAATATGTATATTAGATATAGTCATAGCTCATTGTTATTCAGATACAGTCTCTAGGTGTGTGCTATCAGAATTACCTAGGAGTTTGCTGAGAATGTATTATCTCAGCTGGGTGCTGGTAGCCTATGCCTTAACCCCAGCACTTAGGAGGCAGCCAGAGGTCTGTGGATCTCTGGTGGCCAGCCCGGGCTACAAAGTGAGTAGGACAGCCAGAGCCACACAGAGAAACCCTGTCTCCAAAATAAGACCCTCTGAATCTGAATCTTTATTTAATAAGATCCTCAAGTAATTTCCATGTACTTCAAAGTTCAGCACTATTGCGGGGACATTTTAAACAAAGGACCTGAGGCTGGAGAAATGGCTCAACAGTTAACAGCTCTCCTTCAGAGGACCCATAGTAGGCAACTTAAAACTGCCTGAAACTCCAGATCCAGGGGATCTGAAGCCCTTTCTTGGCCTCTGTATGTTAGATGCACTCATATGAACACACACAATTAATAAAAATAAATCTTTAAACACAGGAGTGACAGAAATTCGCTTTAAAGGGCTACTGCATGTGGGCAATGACAGGAGAGAGAACAGTTAAGCTATTGAAATAATCCTGGGGACAGAGGGAGAGAGACAGGAGATGTGGAATACTGTCCATACTTTCTTGATGGGTGAAGGGAAGGACATGATGGAAAGAGAAGAGTCAAGGAAGATGCCGAGGAATCAGCCATCAGCTCAGATGCAAAGACTTGAAGTGGGTCAGTTGTGGGGCGAAATCAAACATTCAATTTTAAGGCTAGGGAGACGGCTCAGGGCTAAAGCACTTGTTTAGCGTCCAAAGGCCCTAGGTCCAACCTCCAGAATCACAGAAACAAAACTAATTTTAAAAATAATAAGTGAAAGGTGCATTAAATCTCAAAATATGCTAGAGATTTGGAAATCATAAGATCTAGTGACATTAATTTTTCTTATTGAGTCACTTTGTTTTGTTTTTTGTTTTTCAAGACAGTGTTTCTCTGTAGCTTTGGAGCCTATCCTGGAACTAGCTCTTGTAGACCAGGCTGGTCTCGAACTCACAGATCTGCCTGCCTTTGTCTCCCGAGTGCTGGGATTAAAGGCATGCGCCACCACTGCCTGGCTTGATTCACTTTTTTTTTTTTTTTTTGAGATGAAGGAATCACAGTGTGTCACCAAAGTTGGGTATAAAAATTCTCAAAAAGTGTTTTTTTTTGGGGGGTAATAAACATTTTCAAGGTTCTTATTTTTATTATTTTATGAGTGTTTTGCCTGCATGTATGTGTGTGCACCACACATGTACCTGGAACCAAAGAGGGTTTCAGGGTCTCTTGGACTGTAGTTACAGATGACTATGAGCTGCCTTGTGGATGCTAGGAATCTAACCCAGGTCCTATGCAAGAGCAGCCAGAGCTTTTAACCACTGAGCCAGCCCTGGATTTTATTTTTAAATTGTGTGTGTGTGTGTGTGTGTGTGTGTGTGTTTGTTGGGGGATATGTGCTTATGAGTATCCAGAAGCTAGATCCTTTGGAGCTGGAGTAATTATGAGCCCTGTGTCTTGGGTCCTGGGAACCAAACTCAGCAAGAACAGCAAGCGCACGTAACTGCCATAAACTGCGTTCAAGTGATTCTTAACCTCCTGAGTGCTGAGAGCAAAGTGCATCACTGTACCCAGCTTGAGGTTTTGTTTGATTTTGAAATGTACCTCTTGCTGTTGCTCAGGTTGGTATGCGGATTCAAATGATTCTCCCATTTCAGCCTCCTGAGTGGGTGGGGCGGCTATAGGCAGGCATCCACGTACCGAGCTCTGGATGGTGGTTAAAGCCATATGACTGGATAAAATAACGAAGCTAAGTACAGAGAATGGGTCTGGGCATTGGGACATTGTAACATGAAGTTGACCGTGTGAGGCAGACACCAGTCCATGCCGCAAAGGAATGGTGAGTGCGGGACAAGGCACGCCAGGAGAGCGTACTAGAAACCAGATGCAAAGTGTGGAGGACAGTAGTCAGCGTGATAGGTGCTGCGGATGGGCCAAGTAAAATGAGGGCAGAAACGTGACTGCTAAGTAGAGTGGCATATTATTTGTGTTTTAATAAATAAAGCTGGCCTGAAGGTCAGTGCAAAGAAGCCACACTAGTCAGCCATACAGGCCAGGCAGTGGTGGCACACACTTTCAATCCCATCAGCCACACTAGTTAGCCATAGGGGCTGGATGGTGGTGATGCACGCCTTTATTCCGAGCAGTAGAAAGGAATATGAGGTGGGATGAGACAAGAACTCTCTCTCTCTCAGTCCGAAGGTTTCACTGAGGTCAGAGCTCTCTAGTGCCTTGACTGCTTTGTTTTTCCGATCTTCAGGTTGAACCCTAATATCTGTCTCTAGGTTTTTATTATTCATGCTACAATTAAGTTTTATGTGTTGGAGATACAGCTAAAGGACAGAGTAACTGCCTAGCACATGCAAGACCCAGGGTTCCATCCTCAGCACCACATAAATAAATAAACAAACAAATGGCTTGAATTTGTTAGAGTGAGCACTGGTAGCACACGCCTGGAATCTCAGCACGGGGGAGGCTGAGGCAGGAGGATCAGGATTTCAGGGCCATCCTTGGCTATTTAAGTAGTTAAAGATCACAACCTGTCCCCACAAAAGCCCAGTGTTTTGCAGTAGGCAGGGGAGTCGATGATACCCATGACCAAAGATGTCATCATTGCTGAATCCTCACTGAAGGGACCAGGATGCAAAAAGCAGAGCTTACCGGAGGTTTGCTCTTGTTGAACTTGATGGTGAAATAGGCGTTAGCACTGACTCTTGCTAGGGGTCTCACGGCAGTAGGGGCACTCCAGCGCACACGGTAGATATAGTGGAAGGAGTGAATTAAGTCTTTCCTCTCTATAAAATCTGCATAGTACACCCAGCGATTTTGAAACTCCCACGTCTGTTTCACAGAAAAAAGAGAAAGCTCACAGAGAGAGAACAGCAGGATCAGCTCAACAAAGGCAGTACGTAACAGGGTTACAGATTCTGAAATCTTGACCTTGTTCAGTTTGTTTCGAACTAGGACCCACTCTGAGTTATTCCCACAGGAGAGAGACAGAATAATTCGGAAATGCGAAACATTTGAGATGAGCTTTGGGCGGTGGCAGAAGCAGAATGGGGCAAGGGTTAAGGTGTGGATGTACACATCACACTTGACATTCTCACTTGGGAGGCAAGTGTGTGGCTAAATTGGAGACTAATCAGTGATTGGAATAGGTGTTCTGTTTACCCCAGGAGGCCTCTAGGGTAACGAAGCCCATTTCAAGCACCTGTCAAATTGGACTTACTTCCTTTGTTGTGAAACGTGGCTTAGAAAAGAAGGGCCGCGTTCTGGGGGAGATTTTTCTTTGAAGGCACTTGCTATGCAAGCCTGAGGACTTGAGTTCAAACCCCAGGATCCCCATAAAGGTCCCAGCTAACTCCATAGGGCTGTCCTCTGACCTCTCTATGTGTGCACTGTGGTAGGTGTGTGACCCCCCCCACCTTCCCCCGCACACAACAAAAAAGTAAAAGAAGGTCAGGCAGTTGGGTTATCTACCTCAAATGGGGGACTGGGAGGGGGGTGGTGCAGCTCAGTAGAAGAGTGTTTGCCTCCTGTGTGGAAGGCCTTGGGGTCTGATCCCCAGCATGGGTCTTCTACACTCTCTGAGACAGGGTCTCACTAGATAGTCCGGTAAGAAAAGACGTGAGGGTGGCAGGTCTCATCTGATTGGGGGCTGAGGGTGTAGCTAAGTTGTCAGAGTGCTCATGTTTGCATGCACAAAGCCCTTGGCTTGTCCCCAGCACTGCATAGGCCAGATGTGGTGGAGCACACCTGTCATACCAGCTTGCGGGAGGTAGAGGCAGGAAGCTCCGAAGTTCAAAGTCACTCTTAGACATCCGATGAGTTCCAGGCCAGCTTGGGCTTCAGGAAATCCTGTGCCTTTCCACCCCCCAAAATGCAATGGGATGGAGAGACAGGTACACAAGGAAGTGCCCTGAAGTTTGGCTCTCCAGAAACCCATATGGCTGGGTAATGGTGGTGCAGCTGTAATTTCAGCTTTAGAAGGCAAAGACAGGAAGCTGCATAGGGCAAGCTGTGGGATTGACTCATTGAGAGATCCTTCCTCAAAAATAAGGTGGAAGAGTGACAGGAGCCACACACACGCGTGCTCACACATGCATTCCCATAAAATGCATATTCATAGGCAACATATACCATACACATGAAGAAATTAAGTCATATCTGATTTTTAATCCAGGCTGTGGGAAATTTTGTTTTGTTTGCTTGTTTTTCGAGACAGGGTTTCCCTATGTAGCTTTGGCTGTTCTGCAGCTCACTCTATGGACAGGCTGGCCTCGAACTCACAGAGATCTGCCTGCCTCTGCCTCCTGAGTGCTGGGATTAAAGGCTTGTACCATCACTGCCTGGTTTAGACTGTGGGAAATCATAAGTGGCACAGTGAGACATTTTCCCTTTCTTTTGGCCATTAGTAAAAAGTAACAGGCTACTGACGGTTTCAGAGCCGAGTTTGTAGGTTTGAAGCCAAGCTTAAGGAAAGTAGGCTTGGCTTCACAGTATGGGGTGGTCCGCAGAAGTGAGGTTCAGGGCAATGGAGTATAGAGAGGAGGCCACTGCCCAGGGTCTGGTGAGCACCAACAAAGGTTAAAATGGAGTAGTGGTACCAGGATCTGAGAGGAGTGGAGAGATGTGAGCCACAGTAGGAAAGGACCCGCATGAATAGTTATTCAATATATGCGCATTACAAAGGGCCAAAGACATGAATGAGTAGGATGTTGTTTATATGCGTATGCGTATGTGGAAATAATGGTTAACCTTTTGTTATTTCTTAGGATCTTTCCAATTTGTACCTTTTCTTTTTCTTTTCTTTCTTTTTTTTTTTTTGAGAAATGGCTTCTCACTGGTCAGTCCTAGGCAAGCATTTGCCTGTCTCTGCCTTCCTGGCACTTGGATTACAAGTACACAGCATCACGCATGGCTTTTTAAGTGGCTGCTAGGAACTGAACTCAGGTCTTCGTGCTTACACTGCAGGCATATTCCTGACTGAAATATCTCTCCAGCCTTCCTCACCTTTTGGAGACAGAGACTCATGTAACTCAGACTGGCCTGGAATGGTAGTTGAAAATGACTTTAAACTCCCAATCCTCTCACCTTCACCCCCCCACGCCCCCAGGGCTGGGGTTACAATCCTGTCCCACTATACCTAGAGATACTTCTCTCTCCTTAGGCCAGCTTGCCCCCATTGACTATGTCAGCACAAAGTGCTTATGTTGAAATAGCATATCTTTGGGAAATGTACAATTAGGACGATACAAATGCATAGCAATGTGGTTGCACTTTTCTCTTTCAAAGATCATCCTACCTTGGGGCTGGAGAGATAGTTCAGTGGCTAAGAATGCTTACTGACTGGGGAGGTGGTGCACCCTTTTTAAGCCCAGCATTCAAGAGGCAGGGGCAGATGGATCTCTTATGTGTTTGAGGTCAGCCTAATCTACATAGCAAATCCCAAGCCAGCTTGAGCTTCATAGTGAGAGCCTGTTTCAAAAAATTAAAATAGGACTGGAGAAATGGCTTACTAAGAATGTTGGCTACTCTTTTCAGAGAACCTGGCTTCAACCCTCCGCATCTACAGTAACTCCCAGCCACCTCCCACTCCAGTTCTGGGGCATCTGACACTCTCTTCCAACCTCCACAGGCACCAAGCGTACACATGGTGCACACACATACAAGTCGGGGCAAAACCACTCGTACACATACAATACAAAGATGTTTTTCTTTTTAAAAGAAAAGAGCAGTGACTGAAGGGTTACAATGCTTCTATTAAAAACATAAGACAAGTAAGCAAAACTTTCCAATCTTGACTTTGGAACTCACAGGAAAATTATGTTTACTTATTCTAGGTGTCTTTGATGCCACCCCTTTTGTTTTCATGACCTCAAACTTTTGATCAATGGAGGACTTTTTTGTTGTTGCTCACACCCTGGGGTACCAAACTGGAGTGACCAAAGTCACTTACCGAAACAAACTTCTCAATTTGTTTCCGACCCTTTTCTGCTGTGAATTCTCCATGAGTGAGCCACTTAATGTTCTTGATGGGGTTTCTGGCTTCTGCAAACAAGGTAGAGGTGTATTAGTTGCCTGGTAGTGTGCTCTTACAGCAACGAGACAATTCTTTAGACAAATAAACCAGAAACTTACCTTCCACAAATTGAACAGCGGCAGCCAGAACACCTTCAACTATAGTCCGAGCTACCTCACCTGTCCCATCGTCTTTTTTTTCCTCTACCACAGGCTTTTTCTCTTTGACTTCTGGCACAACTTTCTTCTCTTTTGTTTCTGTCTCGGGTGCCTTCTCTTTTACCTCGGGTTCAGCCTTCTTGTCTTTTATCTCTTGTATTCGCAGAGACTTGAATCCCTTTACCTCAAGCAGAGGTGGCATGTCTTTCTTCTGTCTCATCTCTGGCATGAAGATCTTCTCTTTAAATTCTGGGACAAGTAGCACAGCTGGCACGACTGGCACGACTGGTACAACTGGCGCAGCTGGCGCAGTTGGAGCAGCTGGAGAAGCTGGCGCAGCCGGTGCAACTGGCGCAGCTGGCACAGCCACCTTTTCCTTTGGTTCTACTGGTGGCACAATTTTCTTTTCTTTGGCTTCTGGCACTACGGGCACAACCACCTTTTCTTTCATCTCTATTGACATAATCTTGTTTTCTCTCGTGTCTGTCACAATTCTCTTGTCTTTTACGTCTGTCACAAATGTCACCATCCTTTTGTCTTTCGTCTCTGGCTTCTTGTCCTTGGGATCTGAGATCGTCACAGTCTTCTTTTCTTTTGGCTCAGACACACTCTTTCTGTCCTTCGGATCTGTGACGATGGTCACAGTCTTTTTCTCTTTCTGATCTGTTACAGTCTTCTTTGGGTCCGCCACAGTCTTGCTGTCTTTTGGCTCTGTAGCACTCTTGGGCTCTGGAGCATCCGGTTTCTTTGCCTTGGCTGCGCTAGTGTTCTCCACAGTCTTACCCCTCTGGGGTGGGAGTCTTTTTCTGTTATCCATTTTATTTTGCCTAGATTAAAAAAAAATATTTATGTGCATGAATGTTTTGCTTGTGTGCATATCTTGCAGCAAGTGTATGCCTGATGCCTGCAGAGCTTAGAAGAGAACATTGAATTCCCTGTAACTGGAGTTACTGACAGTCGCATGCCATCATGTGGATGCTGGGACTTCAACCCAAGTCTTCTATAAGAGCAACAAGGGCCATAAAACAGAGTCATGTCTCCAATTCCTCCACCCTGTCCATTGGAAGTTCAAAATACTCAGGCCACACCTGCTGCCTCTTGAGAAGAGACTAGGGGTGAAGGGTGCTAGTCAGACCTTTTACTACCGACCCTTTTTATCTGCTTGCTGAGATGGACCTTGCCTGAAAACCAAGGATTTTCCATGCTGCAAACTGAGAGAACTTAAATCGAAATGCAACAGAGGAATTCCTAGCTTACTTGGACCATAACTCCAAATACTGACTCTAAATGCCTCAGTTCATGCTTTGAACAGATAAGGGGTCGAGCCTAGTTTAAAATTCGAATTTCATTTCTTAAAGACTTATTTATTTTATGTGTGCATGTTCTTGTCTGCATGTACATCTGCACATCACAAAGAGGGCATTGGATCTCATGACAGTTATGAGATGGCTGTGAGCCACCATGTGGGGGCTAGGAATTGAACTCAGGACCTCTGGAAGAGCAGCCCGTTCTCTTAATCACTGAGCCATCTCTCCAGCCTCCAAATTTCATTTTTAAATCTGTGTGTGGGTTTGCTTGTGCATGTGAATATGGGTGCCTGGAGATGCCAAAGGAAGACTAAATTGCCCTGGAGCTGCGGTTATGAGGGGATGTAAGTCACCTGATGTAGGTGCTGGGAACCAAACTTGGGACCTCTGGAAGCTCAGTACATGCTCTTAACCACTGAACCATCTCTCCAGCCCCAGCATGACTTTTTTAAAAAGTTGTGAGTTGAGGGAATAAAAGTGTATTCCAGTAGTAGGCCATTTATCTAACCTTGAGAAGCCTTGGGGTCCATCTCTAGCAACACACAACACACACACATACATATACTTTCTCTCTCTCTCTCTCTCTCTCTCTCTCTCTCTCTCTCTCTCTCTCACACACACACACACACACACACACACGTGCAAGCACACGTAATGAACCAAGAGGCAAGCCAGCAGAAGAGTGTTTTCATCTTGAATTTTCCAGGTATATAATTCTCAAAGATCCCAGGCATATATTATCTCAAGGAAACTATTATTTTTACCATTTCTTTCCCGAACATGTTATGTCACTTGTGCTTAATTAGCTTTGGTTAACCCTTTCAAAAATGTTAAATGGAGGTCAAGATGATGAGTATTCTCCTTTCTGTCTGGATTCAGTGGGGCTCTTGAACCATTTGGGATGACTCTGGTTTATGTTCTGAGATTTGAAGCTGGGAATAGTGACAAATATCTTTCATCTTAATTTTTGGGAGATAGGAAGAGTGCCGCAAGTGTTGCAGGAGGCCTCTTGTTGGTTCCTGGCTGCCCAGAACCCAAATAATCACACAGAAACTGCATTAATTAAATCACTGCTTGACCCATTAACTTGCTTTTTTTTTTTTTCGAGACAGGGTTTCTCTGTAGCTTTAGTGCCTGTCCTGGAACTAGCTCTTGTAGACCAGGCTGGCCTTGAACTCACAGAAAACAGAGATCTGCCTGCCTCTGCTTCCCGAGTGCTGGGATTAAAGGCATGCACCACCACCACCCAGCTAGCTCTAGCTTTTATTGACTAACTCTTTCATCTTAATTTAACCCATCTCTGTTAATCTGTATATCACCACGAGGTCGTAGCCTACCAGGAAACTTTCAGCATGTCTATTTCCTGTGGCTCCATGGCGGCTCCCTGACTCTGCCTTCTTCTTCCCAGCATTTACTTCTTTCCCGCCTACCTAAGTTCTGCCCTATCAACAGGCCAAGGCATCTTGTGCTACATAGTGACACCCTGCCTTAAAAAAAATAAGTGAACGGAGCTAGAGATAGCTTAGTGGTTAAGAGCACTGGCTGCTCTTCCAGAGGACCCCTGTTCAATTCCCAGCATCCACCTGGCAGCTCATAACTGCCTGCAACTCCAGTGCCAAGGGGTCTGATGTTCTCTTCTGGTCTCTGCAGGCATCAGGCACACATGTGGTGCACAGACACATGCAGGTAAAACACTCATACACATAAAATTTAAAAAAAAATTTTGTTCCTGTTTGAAGGAACAGAAATGTTTTTCTTAAAAAAATCATAAATGCAGTTCAAGTTTTCCAAATACCTTCAGCATTTGCTGATACCGTTAACAATAACTGAGCCTTAGCTTTCTCAGGACTGTGGACATAATAGGGGTGTGTCCATCGGGAGTTCTGTTTTTTCCTTTTTACATCTTTCCTCTTGAGTCTTGAAACACTTCTGAGAAATCATTTCTAGCTTGTAAATCATTTCTTGCAGGCAAATCTTTTTTTTAATTTAAAAAAATTTAGTTTTTTTGAGATGGGTCTTTTATAATTTATTATTTTTTAAAAGAAAAACTATCTTTTTTCATTTTACATACCAATCCTAGTTCCCACTCCCTCCCATCCTCCCATTCCCTTCACCTACTCCCCACCCCACCCCCCATCAAATCCTCAGAGAGGGCTTACTTTGGGGAAGGTCCAAGGCTGTCCCTACTATATTTAGGCTGAGCAAGATATTCATCTGTAGGAAATGGGTTCCCAAAAAGCCAGTACAAGCAGCAGGGATAAATCCTGGTGCCACTGCCAGTGGCCCCTCAGTCTGCCCCAGCTATACAACTGTCAACCACATTCAGAGGATCTAGTTTGGTCCTATGCTGGTTCCTTCCCTGTCCAGCTGGAGTTGGTAAGAGAAGGGGTCTTATTATGTAGCGTTTGCTGGCCTGGAGTACCCCGTGTAGACCAGAATGGCTTTGGACACACAAAGATCCATCCACCTGCTTGATTAAAGGTGTACAACCCCATGCCAGCCTCCTTGCCAGCAAACCTATAAATGAAAGGGAGGGGGGTGGCATTAGGTGTTTTTCCAAACTGAGCTCTTTATTTTTCTACAAAAAAAGCTCCCAATTTTGGGATATTTTATGTGCCATGTTTCATTTAACTACCATGACCCTATGACTGAGACAGACACTGGCTACTTTCCACATCTTCTGTCTCCTGCTTTGCTGGAAGGCTGACGGGAGTAGAGCACATGAAATGGCCCTCTAGTGTCCTAGGGAGGTCACATGCCAGGAAGAGCATGTGGACCTGTGAGAGGAAAACTACATTGCTTGCTGCCCCCCCCTCTATGGAATACCTGTGACTGGCTGGCTGCCTAGAGAAACTTCTAGCTTCTCTGGGCTGCTGTCTTACACAACTTGTGTCTGGTTCCCTCCAACTCCTACAAGCCTCAGCAAGCTGAACTCTGTATGTCTGTACTATGGCCGCATCTTTGTATTTCCTTGACCAACTATCCTAATTTAAGTATGCTAAGTTTTTTTTTATTGTTTTGAGACAGGGTTTCTTTGGTAGCCTTGGCTGTCCCAGAATTCACTTTGTAGATCAGGCTGGCCTCTAACTCACAGAGATCCTCCTGTCTCTGCATCCCGAGTGCTGGGATTAAAGATGTGCAACACCGCTGCCCGGCAAATAGAATGCTAATTTTTAAACATGTTTATTTAGTTCAGTTGACTGATTGTATGCAAGTGTACTGTGTATGTGCAGGAGACTGTGGAAACTAGAAGAGGGTGGGATCCCCTGGAACTAGAGGATTTTTTTTTTGTTTTTTTTTGTTTTTTTTTTTTGAGACAGGGTTTCTGTCTGTGTAAAAGCCCTGGTTGTCCTGGAACTAGCTCTTGTAGACCAGACTAGCCTCAAACTCACAGAGATCCACTTGTCTTTGCCTCCTGAGTGCTGGGATTAAAGGTGTGTGCCACCACTGCCGGGCCTGGAATCAGAGTTACAGGCAGTTGTGAGCCAGCTGATATATAAGATAGGAAAAAGAAATGCAAAAATATTAATTCACAAAAGGCTTCAGGGGCCTGTTTTCATCTTCATCTGGTCCAGATTGTGCTCCTTCTTCCTGCAAGCCTCTTTTTTTTCAACTCCTTAATGGGAGGGGGCATGGGTGCTCCAACACACATGGGGAGGTCAGAAGGCAACTTGCAGAAGCTGGTTCTCTCTTTCTACCACGTGAGTCCTGGGGACCACATTTATGCCCTGTGCCATCTCACTCTTGCTGCAAGCCCCTTTCATGAAAGACAACCCTTTGTTTCCCTTTTTAGCATCATTGGTCCTAAGTGTATGGTGGACACTGTGTAAGGCAATCAAATTCCATATATATATATATATATATATATATATATATATATATATATATGAAGCCCTGCATATCCTTTAAACATTCCTGTAATAACTACAGATAACTACAGACTCATGCTCATTTAGGCCTTGATATTTTCATTTTCCGCTCCACTCCCCTCCACCTCAGTTGTCCTCTTGCGGCAGCTGGCGTCTTTCCAAAGCCCACCTTTGGCTACATAGCAAGTTTGAAAGCAGCCAGCCTAGGTTACATAGATTCCCTCATCTCCAAAGTAACAACAGCAAACCAAAAAGGGAGGGCTTGAGGAAGGAAAGAAGGAAGGGTTTTAACTTCACCCATCTACGGACACATCAGTCTTAGGTGTCCCTCCCACTGACTTCTTTGGGGTCTGGGTAATTAATAGAACCACTTCAGGTCCCCAGTTGAGGCCTGCCCCATCCCAAAGAAACTCCGGTACCTAAATGAGTAGATTCCTTTTCGAAGCAGTAGCAGAGTTAGCCAGGGAAGCTTTAGCAGTTCTTGCAGGGCTTTGCCCCAAGATTCCTGGAGAGAATGTTTACAAATGCTACCATGGCAACGACGGCTCTTTGAACAATGGGAAGCTAAGCCCATGTGCCCCAGTCAATAAAAGCAAAGAAAGCAAGAGGAGGAACACACATTCTCCTTGCCATTTGGCCTCAGTACCAGAACTGAGCTGTGTGACGCAAGCTCAGCTTCTTCCCAGGACATGAGCTTTCAGGGTAGTGCCTGGAGGGTGATGTCACATTCCTCAGCCAAGAAGCACTGGGCCTTTGTATGCTCTGCAGGTTACTGCAACAAGCTATCTACTTTTTACAGTGCCGTCAGAATGTAGGTACCAGTGTTTCATATTTGGATGAAGTGAGGCACAGAGGATGTCATGCAAATTGCTGAGAGCTCAAACCCAGAACTATCTGACATCATTGACCACAATCTCATCTTTTCATGCCCATTCTGAGGTTAGGAGCTCTAATATGTTCAACTATTCTGAAAGATGTCTTTTGTGCATTGAGGATGAGAGTAGAACAATGATATCTGTACAGACTCAAGACAGTTTGCTTTGCACTTTTCTTTATCCATTTGTTGTTGTTTTTTTGTTTTTTGAGACAAGGTTTCTCTGGGTAACAGCCCTGGCTGTCCTGGAACTCACTCTGAGACCAGGCTGGCCTTGAACTCATAGAGATCCACCTTCCTCTGCCTCCCAAGTGCTGGGATAAAGATGTGCACCACCACCCAACTTTTCTCTATTTCTTGTCTACAAAATAAAGATGATCATGGCTTAGAGTAGAGGGTGTTGTCCTTTTTAGACAATGTCTTTCTATAGAGCCCTCCCTCTCAACCAGGGTCTCATGTATGGGATCTGAACTTGCTATGCAGCAGAGGATGGCCTTGAACTTCTGACCCTAAGCTATGGAATTCATGCATGATGCCAACTGACTTAATGTTCCAAAATCCCCGGGCGTTCCCAAGTGGCCTGCCCAGGATTCCTGGGTGGTTTCCCAAGCAGCTAGCTGCGGGAAATGCTGGCGAGTCCCCGGCGGGCTCGCAGAGCAGCGGGGCAGGTGCCAGGCCCCGGAGTGGCTCGTGGCAGGTCCTGGGTCCCACCACCCGAGTGGCGGCGGGTTCCCAACGGCAAGCGGGCGCATGGGTAGGGACATGTGACAGACACATAGTATGAATCAAAACTGAACCTTTACTACTTAGAGGAGAGAGAGAGGGAGGGAGGGAGGGAGGGAGAGAAAGAGAGAGAGACAGAGAGACATGTGCACACGCACACCAAGAGGGGACAGCGAGAGAGATTCAAGATGGTGGGGCAGGGGTCTGAGGTCACTGGGAGTGGGTGTGGCTTGTCCCTTAAAGGAACCAGAGACCAAAAGAATAACATTCCCACGTCTTCCTTACAATAAAAAAACAGAAGATTAGACACCACAGTTTGAAGGAATTGGGGCGGCAGATTCTCAAAACTGCTTCTGGCTGATTGTGGGAATCGTCTTTTGGGGCGGGGGGACCTGGGAAGGCTGGGTGCTGGCCACATCCTGGCATAGCTGGTCTCTTTGCTTCTGACTGGTGTCTGTGGCACGGAAATGTCTGGTGTCCCTTATCCTGTTTAAGGTATTGGCAGAACAAAGAACAAAGTTAAATTAAGGGGATAAAAATTTTTTTGGACCAGGGAATTGATGGGTGTAACTGACCTGTTTAAGATCCTTTAATTCAGCTCCCTGGAACTCACAAGAATTCCTTGGGTTTGTGAAAACAGAAGTTTTAGACACATGGAAGGCAGCATAATAGAGAAATTTGATTTGAAATTTATTTGGTGTGGTAACCTGGCAAAACCTCTCAGCTATCAAATTGTCTGAGATCTTTGAGAAGGATAAGATTTTACTTGAGTTACTGATTAAAAAATAACAGAGAACTTACTTGGATGGCACCCAGAGCTACTCTTTTGGGCCCTCCATGGTCGCTGAAGGTTGCACTTGACCTTTGCTGGTTAGCACCAGGCCTGCCAGGCTCCAGAAGATCCTGTGGGCTAAGAAATCTGTAGGAAGACAGGCCTACCTTGACCTGAGCAGCTAGGCTGTCGATTCCAGTGATTCCGTCCACATCTAGAAGTCTTTAGTTTAGACGAAAGGCAGTTTTGCCCAATGGTCAGCGCTTGGCAGTTGAAGCAAACTGCAGAAGGATGTTGTTCTGCGCCCATTTGTCTTCTTTGGAGGAAGCAGAGTGTTGCTGCTAAGGAGCCAACCTGTCTCTTCTTGTTATGAAAAGTTTTTTAATAATTAAATACTTAAATATCACATTCCCCGGATCTCTGAGCAGTTGAGGGCTGTTTATCAGGCATAGCTGCAGCATAGAATCTGTCTGGAAGGTTGGATCTGAGCTTCACTGCACTGGCTCTTAACAGGTAAGATCCACACTCGTAAAAAGAGAGAAAGAAAGAAAAAAAACTGCTTGTAATATAAGATTAGTGGCAGAACTGACAATGGTAGAGAACAGCTTAATATTAAATATAAGGCGTTTCTGTAAGAGACTTAAAAGTACATACCAGTTTAAAATATGAGACTTATGATTTTGTAGTCTGAAATGAGATGTAATGAGCAATTATTATACACAGAAAGAGTGAACAGGAATTGGACAACATGGATGGACCCTATCAAAGGCATGCCATTGTACAAAACATATGTAACAGGGTTAACATGAGGAGTTTAGTGAAAACCAGGTGAAAAGGCAGGGTATGCAGAAGTAAAAGTGGGAGAGCTTGGTCACCTGACCTGGCTCTCAGCCAAAATGGTGACAAAGTCACTGGACCCACCTGGCCCTCCACCAAGATGGCGACAGCCACGTGTTGTATGAAAAAAGTCACAATTTTTGAGCTGTAAGGATTTGAAGCTTAATGAGAGCGACTTAAAGGCATGATCTGCTCTGTTGCTGAGCCGCCATGACATAACAGAAGCCACAGAGGGGAGGGGCAAAAGGCTGGAACCGAAAAAACTGCATCATGCCACGGCTTCAATTGAAAAGCCGGCTGGAATTTTAAAGGCCGGGGAGCCGGTTGCTATCCAGAGCCAAAATTGTGAAAACCCACAAAAACAGCGTGAACACCCAAGACCACGTGGAAGAGCATCTTCTATCTGCGGGTGGGGTGCTATGGCCTAGCTGGATTCTGGTGACCCAGAAACCAGGGAGGCTGGGGGGGGCGGCTGCTCCGAGTGGCGATTAACCGATGAAAGAAGTGTTGTGCTTTCCTGTTGCTTTAAGGGACAAGCCACGCCCACTCCCATTACCTCTGACCTGCCCGCTGCTGCCATCTTGGGCCCTTCCTTTTCTGCTTCCTTGACGTGCGTGCTTTTTATTATAAGGAAGACCTGGGAATGTTATGGTTTTGGTCCCTTTAAGAGACAAGCCACACCCATTCCCCTCCCCATCCGCTGAGGCAGGCTGCCCTTCAGCTTCCTGCCTGAGCTCATTCTCTTTTCCATCTTCCTCTCGGAGAGGCAGCTTCGCTTCTGCCTCTTTCCCCACTTCTCTGCTTCCCCCCTTCTCTGTCTCTTTCTCCTCTTCTCTCCTCTCTCTCTCTCTCTCCCTCTCTCTCTCCCTCTCTCTCTTCCTCTCTCTCTGTCCCCCCCTTCACCCTTCCTCCTCCATAACCCCCTGAATAAACATTCAACCTCACCCTGCATGTCGTGTCTATCCCTGTTTCTGTCTTCTGCCCACCCGCCATGTGTCTCCCTGCCTGGAACCAGCCATTGCTCAGGGACCAGCAGCCGTCTCTGCCTGGGGCCCACTGCCTGCTGCCACATGGCCCGCCACCACTGCTCTGGGACCAGCAGCCGTCTCTGCCTGGGACTGGCTGCTCCCAGGGCCCGCTGCCTGCCACCACATGGCCCGCTACCACCATTTGGGACCTACAGTATTTCTGCTGCCTACTGCCACCGGGGATCTTGCAGCATTTTTTAAAAAAGAATAACAAGAAGAGAAAAAGGAAAGAGAGGAAATGGAAAAAAAAAGATAAAGAAACTAAGGGACCCTGGGTCCCTGGTCAAATGCACTGCACGGGAAGTGCATAGTGCTAACGCAGGCAGACCGATCCCCAGGACCCATCCAAACATGACTCCGGCAAAGGAAAGCAACCATAGCAGAATGGGGAGACACTCACCATTGAAGCCATCTGGGAAGCTGGTGGTGTGTAAGACTTTAAGACAATCCTGAAGCCATTTTTGACAATTCTGAATCCTCTCTGCCTCTGTGCCATAGTGCTTCCCCTTCTCCCCTGGGAACCAAGGACCTAACAGCTACACTCACACGTACTCAGTTCCTGAACAATTACCCATATACATATGTTTTGGTTCCGCCCCTGGGAAATGGGGTAAAAATGACCTCTTACCTCATCTGATCTGGCAACAGCTCTCCAGTCAATTATTGGTAATAGCCCTTTCAAATAAGCCAATCAGAATAGTCAAAGAGCAACCCCCTTGCTTCTGTGGCCCCTTTAAAAGTAGACTGTAAGCCAGGCGATGGTGGCGCATGCCTTTAATCCCAGCACTCGGGAGGCAGAGACGGGCGGATCTCTGTGAGTTCGAGACCAGCCTGGTCTACAGAGCTAGTTCCAGGACAGGCTACAAAGCCACAGAGAAACCCTGTCTCGAAAAACCAAAAAAAAAAAAAAAGTAGACTGTACCAGCTATTCGAGGTCCCTCGGCTTCCTGAATGCTGGGGGACCCTGTCATGACAGAATTAATAAATTCCTCATGCTTTTGCATCGGCTGTGGTGTGTGAGATGGTCTCTGAGGGTGACTCCTTCTCGGTGTTTTTGGACGCTAAAGTCCAACAGTGGGAATGGAAAAAGAATCCAGTTCAGGATATCTGAGTCATGTGGCACCAATTAATGTTCCATAATCCCCGGGTGGTTCCCCTAGCAGCTATTGGCGGGAAATGCTCGCAGAGTGGCTCGTGGCAGGTCCTGGGTCCCGCCATCTGAGTGGTGGCGGGTTCCCAACGGTGAGTGGGCGCGTGGGTAGGGACATGTGACAGACACATTGTATAAATCAGAACTGAACGTTTATTACATAGAGAAGAGAGAGAGAGACAGACACGTGCAGTGCGCATGCCAAGAGGAGACAGCGAGAGAGATTCAAGATGGCGGGGCAGGGGTCAGAGGTCACTGGGAGCGGGTGTGGCTTGTCCCTTAAAGGGACCAGAGACCAAAAGAATAACATGAGTTGTATCCTCAAGCTCGAGATCCCCATATGTCAGCTTGAGGGCAGCATCATGCCCAACTTTGAATAGGTTTTCTTTTGTCCTTCTATTCTCTCTCTCAAATTCTCTCTCTTCCCCATCTCTCCTTCCCTCCCTCCCTCCTCCCTCCTTTCTTCCTATGGTGTAGGAGTTCCTTCTGTTTGTGTGTTGCTTTCATTGGTTAATGAATAAAGAAACTGCCTTGGCCTAGTTGATAGGGTGGAACTTAGGTAGGTGGAGAAAACAGAACTGAATGCTGAGAGGAAGAAGGGCAGAGTGAGAGAAGTCATGGATCCTCTGCCAGAGATGGATGCTGTTAACAATCTCTGGTAACCCACTGCTACGTGGCGATACACAGATGAATGGAGATAGGTTAAACTAATATGTAAGAGTTAGACAATAAAAAGAGCTAATGGCCAAGTAGTGTTTTAATTAATAGTTTCCTTTTTTTTTTTTTTGGTTTTTCGAGACAGGGTTTCTCTGTGGTTTTGGAGCCTGTCCTGGAACTAGCTCTGTAGACCAGGCTGGTCTCGAACTCACAGAAATCCACCTGCCTCTGCCTCCCGAGTGCTGGGATTAAAGGCGTGCACCACCATACCCCGGCAATTAATACAGTTTCTGTGTGGTTATTTCAGGTGTTAGGTAGCAGGGTGGCCGGGACAAACAAGCAGCCCCTCTCTACAACACTCCTCCCTCCCTCCTTCCCTCTCAACCAGGGTCCCATGTATTCCAGGCTGGATCTGAACTTGCTATGTAGCAGAGGATGGCCTTGAACTTCTGACCCTAAGCTATGGAATTCATGCAAGCTGCCAACTGAGTTGCATCCTTAGACATGAATAGGGTGTTTGTTTGGACTTTTCTAGTTGTTGACTCTTGTTTTGTTTTTGAGACAAGTTCTATGTTAGCCCTGTCTGGCCTGAAATTTGTTATATAGACCAGGTTGGTCTTGAACTCACAGATATCTGCCTGCCTCTGCCTCAAAGAGTTGCTTTGCTGCTTTTAAAAAAAATGATAATTAAGCCCAATTATTTATATGAAAATTAGAAGCAGTGCCAGATATATCACATACTTTCTTTATAGTGGTTGGTAATATTCCTGGCAGCATCATTAATAATAATGATGTGTTTCTAAGATTTATTTTATTATTTTATGTGTATAAGTGTTTTTTACCTGAATGTATGTATGCGTACCACATGTGTACTTCGTGTTCATGGATGCCAGGCGACTGTGTTGGAGCCCCTGGATCTGGAGTTACAGACTGTTGTGAGTTGCTATGTGGGTGCTGGGAACTGAACCTGAGTCTTCTGAAAACAGTAAACACTCTTAACTGCTATACCATCTCTCCAACCCTATAGTAGTGACATTTTAAAAAATATTTTTATTAATGTAATTTCTTTATCGAATCTTTGGGAATTCCACATCATACACCACAATTCCACTCACCTCCCAGTCCCTCCATATCCTCCCCACACCCTGAAGTGCCCCCAAACAAAAATAAAAAAATTAAACCAAACCAAACAAAAACAAAAATAAAAACAACAAAAGAACAAACAACCAAACAAAAACCAACCAAACAAACATAAAAACCCCTTTGTTCCTCCATCATTCCTGCCTCTCCAACACCTCTTCATCGTCCTGGTAGCACTGGGAGCCAAGGTGTATCACACAGTCTACCCTTTTGTCCCATCAACTTTACTTGCAAATGCTTTCATTGCAATGAGTCCTTGACCTGGTTCAAGGCCTCTAGTTTCTGGTACAGCATCATCACTGGACCCTCTCCAAAACTCCTCTAGGATATCCTGTGGCTGCCCCAAGTCATGGAGAACAACATCCCTTCAGGAGCTCCAGCGGGTCCTAGATGGCGTAGATGTTAGGGCAGGCCAACCCAAGGCCTGGCTGTGGGTTTGGGTGGTAGCTGAACTGGTCATTCCAGGCCACCAGGGCTGTCCCCCTCAGGCGAGGGGCAGAGCCAGCTCCCCTGTACCCATGCCATCAGGGTCAGCTCTCCCCTACCTGTTATGAGGGTTGGGGCCAGCTCTTGCTGCTGTGCCCAGCAAGGGGCAGGGCCAGCTATCCTAGGGCCAGTGAAGAGCAGAGCCTGCTCAGCATGGTTCTCTGATTCCATCACACATGGTTCCCATTGCCCCCTAAGGGGTCACAGGCCCCAGATATCGACACAGGCCTTAGTTGCAGTAGGACCACGGACCCAGATATGGCCCTTGGCAACAGCTTGGGCCCAGATGACATCTTGGCTCTGGGTTGAAGCACAGGCCCTCAGATCAGGATGGTTCTGGAGGTGGCACACCATGTATCCCCCCTCCACAGGCCAGCCCTAACACCTAGGCCATAGGTTGCAGCCCTGACCCCAGACTTCCATATAACCTTTGGTGGCAACCCAGAATGTGGCTGCAGTGGGACCACGGACCCAGACATGGTCCTAGGCAACATCCAGGTCTGGATGTCACCATTGCCCCAGGTGTCAGTGCAGGTCACTAAGATACGCACAGCCCCAGTGGTATCATGGTCTTTAGACACTAACATAGCCCCAGATCTCGGGTATCCATGTGGCCTTCAATGGTAACAGGAACTTCAGACATCAACACAGACCCTGGTCACAGATCCAGACATAGCCCTCAGCTGCAGCTCTGGCCTGAATGTCACAATGGCATCAGGTAGCAATGCAGGCCACTCAGATCTGCATGGCACCAGTTTTAGCATGTCCCTCAGCCACCAACATGGACTCAGGTGGCTACCTGACTGTGGGCATTCACATGGCTCTGGGTGGCAACATGGGCCACAGACTTCAACACAGACTCTGGCTGCGGTAATACCATGGACTCAGACATGGTTCTTGGCAGCAGCCTGGGTTTGTTTGGACATCACCATGGCCCCAAGTGACAGACTGGAATGGTCCCTATGGCAGCCTGGCCCTTGGAAACCAACACAGCCCCAGGTAGTGGCACAGAACCCAGGAATCTGCACGGCCTTTGATGGCAAGGAGCCACAGTCATCAACACAGGCCCTGGCTGCAGCAGGGCCACAGACCCAGACATTGCCCTTGTCAGCAGCCTGGGCCTGGATGACACCGTGGCCTTGGATGGCAGCGTAGTCCACCAAGATCAGTGTGGGCTCTGGTGGCGGCTCAGCTCTTGGACGCCTATATGAACACTATTGGCAGCCCCAGACACTGGGCATCCCTGTGGCCTTTAGTGGTGACATGGGTCATGGTTGGCCACACACAGCCTGACTGTGATAGGACCATGGACCAGACCTGTCTCCTCCTCACTGCCTCCACTTCTTTGGCTCCACCTACTTCCACAGCCCATGAATCATTCTGCTTCCCTGTCTTTTCTATTTCCCCACTACACACTTGTTCATCATAATGGGATCCACCTACACATGGGCCCATGGCTATCTTCCTGCCAGTCCTGGTCCTGAGGATTCCAGGCTGGTCTTTGGGTGGCTCACACCTGCCTGAACCAGAGGGCATCAGATGAACTAGTAGTGACATTTTTAATGAAGCGGGCTTCGCTGATGAGGTAAAGATCTGATGACTCTTTATCAAGCTCTAGTCTCACTAGCCCAGGAAATGCTCTAGTTTCTGAATCCCTGCCCGGCACCATGCTGTGGGTGTTCGGTGGTTGTTCACTGTGACACAGATGATCTGCATTGGAGCAAAGAAAAGAAATGCTCCCTTCAATGTCTTTATTTTGCTTAGGACAAAAAAAAAACACCAATGCCGAGCTCAATACCTGGATGACACCATGTACATCAAGTTTCCACACAGTGAGATCCCGCTGACGAGATGGAGTTCCAGACAGGTGAGCAGAGGTGGTGAAGGGGGTGTGGATGTAGTGAGACAGTGTAGGAAGAACCCATTACATGCTGGGTTCCATCTCTAGCACCATGATAAAAGAGGAAAGAAAGTAGTAACTTCAGAGCTGGGTGGGGTGTTAATGCACACCTGGAACCCCAGCCTCTGGAAGCAGAAGGATCACCACAGATTAGAGGATGTGGAGGCCCCAGGACAGTGCGTGAGAGACACATAGAGGACCTAGTGTGAGAATTTGGAAGTAGGATTTTTTTTAAGGTTTTTGTGGTGGTTTGAATGAGATGTCCCTCATACCCCATATTCTCAGGCATTTGAATACTTGGTCCCCAGTTTGGGCGACATTGGGTAGTGGTGCGGGAGAATTGTGTGTATTCTGTCAGTCATGTTATAAATAAATGCTGATTGGCCAGGCAGGAAATATAGGTGGGAAAACCAGACAGGAAGTAGAAATGATGCAATGAGAACAGGAGAATTCTGGGAAGGAGGAAGCTGATTCCTCCCACTCCTGCACAGACCACCGAAGCAACAGGATGTGATCTGCCCCACTGAAAAAGGTACTAAGCCACATGGCTAACATAGATCAGAAAAATGGGTTAATCAAGATGTGAGAGTTAGCCAGTGAGAGGCTAGAGCTAATGGGCCAATCAGTTTCTAATTTATGGAGACCTATGTGTGATTTACTTTGGGGCTAAACAGTTTTGGTTTACCTGGTGGGACAGAAACCCCAACAACAAACAGGACCCTCCATGTTACAGGGTAGAACTAGGAGGTGTGTCCTTTTTTTTTTTTTTTTTTGGATTTTCGAGACAGGGTTTCTCTGTAGCTTTTGGTTCCTGTCCTGGAACTAGCTCTTGTAGACCAGGCTGGCCTCAAACTCACAGAGATCCGCCTGCCTCTGCCTCCCGAGTGCTGGGATTAAAGGCATGCGCCACCACTGCCTAGCAGGAGGTGTGTCCTTGATGGAGGAAGTACGTCACTGGGGATGGATTTGAGAGTTCAGACCCTCGCCATTCCTGGTTTGCCCTGTTTCCTGCTTGTGGTTTGAGATGGGAGTGGTGCGGGACAATTTCTTATATTCTGTCAACTATGTTTCAAATAAATGCTGATTGGCCAGTAGCCAGGCAGGAAGTATAGGTGGGACAACCAGACAGGAAGTAGAGACCGGGCAATGAGAACAGGAGAATTCTGGGAAGAGGGAAGCTCCCTTCAGAGTCCTGCGCAGACACCGAAGAAGGACAATGTGATTGCCCCACTGAAAAAGGTACCTAGCCATGTGGCTAACATATACTAGAATAATGGGCTAATATAAGTTATAAGTGTTAATAAGAAGCCTGAGCTAATGGGCCAGTTTATCATAAATATAGGCCTATGTGTGATTTCTTTGGGGCTAAATGGCTGTGGGACCTGGTGGGAGGACAGAAACCAGGCAGGACAGAAACCCAGACAACATGGGAGCTCACAGCTATTCCTGCTGCTACGCTTGGCTCTTGCTACCATGTTTCCCTAGCATGATGATGCTGGACTTTTTTTTTTCAAGACAGGGTTTCTCAGTGTAGCCTTGGCTGTCCTGGGACTCACTCTGTAAAACACGCTGGCCTTGAACTGAGATCTGTCTGCCTCTGCCCCCTAAGTGCTGGGACCAAAGGAGTGCATTATCACTGCCTGACTCAGAGGTGGAGTTTTATCCTTCTGGAACCATAAGTTTCAAATAATCTTTCCTTCTACAAGTTGTCTGGGTCATGGTGATTTTATTACACAATAGAAAAGTAATTAATATGGTTTATTTTTATGCATGTGCCTGCATGTATGCCATGTGTGTGCAGGTGTCCTTGAAGGCCAGAAGAGGATGCTGGAGCACCTGGAACTAGAGTGATGGGTAGTTGTGAGTTGCCATGAAGAGGCTTGGAGCCTAGCTTGGCTCCCCTGCAAGAGCAGTAAACTCTCTTCGTTGTTAAGCCATGTCTCCAGCTCCTGGGAAGGAGATTCATGATGGTCAGAGAAAGACGTGAAGGCAAGTAACAGGTAATGCCTTATAAACAAGATAGACCTTCTGCTGAGCCGTAAGAGGTCTCCCAGCAGGATAACCAGGCTTTTTCTCTGTAGCAGGAGCTGAAACATCAGCACCTGTGCCAAGCCAAGATGCAAACCAATTCTGGACATCTAGCCTGTAGTGGTAGCAAATTAGAGGCCTCTCGTGCAGCGCTAAGTGCACATTCTTCCCAGCTCTGCCAACTCTAATGCCAACTCAGGTAAGTGTGGAGGAGTGTGGAGAGCAGACTAGGGGACAGCAGACGAGGGGATAGCAGAACATGGGACAGTAGAACAGGGGACAGCAGTTAGAGGGAAAAGAAGGGCAGAGGAGAAGCTATGCCTTGGAAGCTCAGTCATCATTCCTTGCCTGGGAGGCCCCATTCCTCTACTCGGCCACCTCTCTCCCTGCTCCCGCCCACCCACTCGATGTGCCTCTAGTAATCAGGGTGTCTGGCCTCTTCAACACTCTACGACTCCATTTCTGGCCTTAACCATACATAGAGCAGGACTCCACTGGCCCATGGTTCATTCATGCCCTGGCATTTACCTGCGAGAAGGTCAAACCTGTCTGTACACAAGGCACAATGCCCCCTCATTCCATGGGACACTGGATTCTAAGGGAAGCTGCCTTTGCCTATGGCAGGCCAGGCCAAGGTAAGTCTATGTCCGTTATCTCCCAAGGACAGCTGCACATGCCCTGCATGGCTTACCTGGCTGTACTACCTGTGCTGTCCAGTACTGGACGGAACTGCAGGGAAGAGAGCAAGCGAGCACCTTGCTTGCTCTACGTGTGGGAAGTAGAGGGACTATCAAGGATACCGTGTTCACCAGAGAGTGCTGGCGAGATACTTGCAGGTTCCCACGGCGTTAGATTCTTGAATTGAGAAAAACCCAGAAACCGGCCCTGCATTAGTTTGCTTTCTGTCTATCACTGCGATAAAACACTGACAAAAACGTGGGGAGGAAAGGCTTTGTTTGGCTTACAAGTCCCAGTTTCAGTCCATCACCGAGGAAGTCAAGAGCAGGAGCAAGAACCGGGATTGCTCTCCATGGCTTACTCGGTCTGCTCTCTTCCACAAGCCAGGACCACATGCCCAGTGGCGACACCATACGTTGTGGACAGGATACTCCCACATCAACCATTAATCAAGAAAATGCCCCACAGGTTTGCCCACAGGCAATCTGATGGGGGAACCCCTCACTCTTTCCAGGTGATTCTAGCTGTATCAAGTTGACAATACAAACTAACCGACACAAGCCCCTAAGCAGGAGTGGACTACATCAGAGCACACGGAAGAGGGGATGGGGGGGGGAGGACAGTACAGATAAATCCTTGTTTCACTGCCAGTGGCCCCTCAGTCTGCCCCATACAACTGTCACCCACATTGAGAGAGCCTAGTTTGATCCTAAGCTGGTTCCCTCGCCATCATGTTCGTGAGCTCCCATTAGCTCAGGAAAGCTGTCACAGCGGGTGTCCTCAGCATGGTCTTGACCTCTTAGCTCATATTCTCACTCCTCCCACTTTTCGACTGGACTTTGGGAGCTCAGCCCAGTGCTCAGCTATGGATCTCTGCATCTGCTTCCATCAGTTGCTGGATGAAGGTTCTATGGTGACCTTATTTAGGTTTCTTAGCAACTCTTTAAAGATAGTAACTTCAAAACATATTGTACTGGCTAGTTTTATGCCAACTTGACACAAGCTAGAGTCATCAGAGAACCTCAATTGACAAAATGTTTTTGTAAGATTGGACTGCAGAGGGGCTGGAGAGATGGCTCAGTGGTTAAGATCATTGCCTGCTCTTCCAAAGGTACTGAGTTCAATTCCCAGCAACCACACGGTGGCTCACAACCATCTGTAATGAGGTCTGGTGCCCTCTTCTGGCCTGCAGGCATACACACAGACAGAACATTGTATACATAACAAATAAATATTTGAAAAAAAAGAGAAGTTTAAAAAAAAATTGGACTGCAGACAAGACTGTGGGGCATTTTCTTAATTAGTGATTAATGGGGGAGGGCCCAGCCTATTGTGGATGGTGCCACCATGGGCTCATAGTCTTTGTTCTATGAGAGAACAGACTAAGCAAGCCACAGAGAGCAAGCCAGTAATCAGCACCCCTCCATGGCCTCTGCATCAGCTCCTGCCTCCAAGTTCCTGCCCTCACTGCTTTTGATGATGAACTGTTGTATGGAACTGTGAGTGAAATAAATCCTTTCCTCCCCAAATTTCATGTCATGTTTCATCACAGCACCTACCAAAACCTCATCACTGTAAAAGAAAAAGGAGACTCTCCAAGAAGCCACACCCACACTCTAAACTGTGTGTTTAGATACATCTTAGTTTCTTCAGAGTGCTTCTACTTCTCTCTCAACCCCCACGCTTATGCCTGTATCAAAATAGCTTTAGTAAACTCCAACTTTACTTCGTAAGAAGGAAAATTGACTTTAGATTTTTTTTTAATTTTTATTCGGCATTATATAACTTGCGCATAGTATATAATATGCTGCATTTGCCTTTTAGCAAGAACAGATGATCATAGCTGAGTAATTTCTTTCATCAGCAAGGAAAATGCTTCCTTAATCAATGTTCTCCAAGCCCTGTAAAACAGTTTGAAAAGGAGAATGTGAGGATCCTGTTCCCATGAGAAATGTACCATGCTGTTGATTTCCAGTGTCACAGAATGACACTGTTAGTAAAGCAAGTGATTTACCATTCCACATTTCTCTAACTGCAACAATAGAAGCTGAATTGGATTTCATAATCCTTTTTTTTTTTTTGCTTTTTTCTTTTTTCGAGACAGGGTTTCTCTGTGGTTTTGGAGTCTGTCCTGGAACTAGCTCTTGTAGACCAGGCTGACCTCAAACTCCCAGAGATCTGCCTGCCTCTGCCTCCCAAGTGCTGGGATTAAAGGCGTGCGCCACCACCACCCGGCCAGATTTCATAATCCTTGAATAAAGACCTTTGAGCCCCCACCCCTTTGAGACAGGGTCTCACTCCATAGTCCTGGGTAACCTCAAACTCACAGAGATTCACTTGCCTTTGCCCTCAGAGTGCTGGGATTAAAGGTGTGTACCACCACACCATGTCTGGCCTTTTCTCTCTCTTTTTTTGGATAAGGTCTCATGTAATCCAAGTTCATCTTAAACTCCCTATGTAACCAAAGGTAAACTCCTGATCCGCCTGCTTCCACCTTTCAAATGCTAGGATTGTAGAGTGCACACTATACCTCGTTCACTTCATTTTCTGACAGCAGCAAACATATTATATATATGAAAAGCCCTTTTCTTCACCTTAACTAGAATTACAGTCAAGCAACTATTCACTTCCTGGATCCTCATACACAGGCCCCTCCATAAATTAGAGGACCACTACACTGTCTCACAAAACAGCACCAAACACAAGGCAAATACTGTTATCCTCATTCAAACTCGTCATAAACGATGAAGCAGAAACTCAAAGAAGTTAGAAATCACCCGATTCTACCTCAAGAAAACAAACACCACTTCTTTAAGTCAGTCAAATAGTAGCAAAGCCAAAATTCAAGTACAATGACCCTAACTCTAAAACCTTTGCTCCATAAATATGCAGACCTTCTAAAGAGGGCATAGTATCATATATCTGTAATCGCAATTCCAGCACTCGGGGAGGCAAAGGCAGGAAGTTTGCTCTGAGTTCAACTTTACTCTAGGCTACACAGCAAGCTCCAGACCAGCCAGAGATATGTAGCAAGTGTCTGCTTCCAAAGAAAAGCAGTATCAAAACCAAAAAAAAATCATTCACAATGCTTAAGACTCTACTAGAGATAAGTAATGAAAAGAACATAGTCAGGGGAGATGAAGCCACTGAGCAGCAAAGCACGGACTTTTTAAAGGAAGCTACTTATTATCTACCTTCTCGTCCATGAGAGTTGATTCTCAGCCAGCATCAAACTGAGCCCTGCAATACTTTTTACTCATTCTAACCATGCTTTCTCATCTATAAAATGAACACAAAATTCACCTAAGTTCATTGCGGGGAATCTGTGAGCTAGGGGCAAATACAAAGTGATTTAAGAAACTGAAAGAATTATGAGGGTGAGAGGCACCTGCATGCAAACCTGTCAACCTGAGTTGGATTCCTGGATCCCACAAGGTTGCAGGAGAGAACTGATTGCCTCCAGATTGTCCTCTGACCTCCACATGCAACCTGCATTCACACACAAACACATGCACGCACACACAACACACAAACAAATAAAATTAAAAGTAATTAAGAAAAAATTATCTTACAAGTTAGGAAAATATAGCATTAATCTGAGTAATATTAAAATGCTACTTGGCTATTTTTGACCTATAAAAATAACAGTTTCTTACAACTCAATTATGCATAAAATTATATTCTTTTCTATGTTTTATGAGTAAGATCTTTCTATGTAGTACAAGTTAGTATCAAACTCATAGATTTTCCCTGCCTCAGCCTCTCAGAGGCTAGGATTACAAGCATGTGCCACCATGACAGCTATATCAATTCTTTAAACAAGGTTTAAAAGGGCTGGCAAGATGCTTCCATAAGTAAAAGTGCCTGACACCAAGACTGAGGAGCTGAATTTGATCCCTGGGACTTACATGGTGAAGGGAGAGAGCTGACTCCCACAAGCTGTCCTCTGAGCTTCATATATGCACCATGGCACACACACAGAAGGAAGAGAAATTTCAAATAAATAAATAGCCAGGCCTGCTACTACACACATTTTATCTCAGCACTCAGGAGACACAGGTAGGTCAATCTGTGAGTTCAGCCAGCTTGGTCTACAGAGCAGGTTCAAGGCAAGCCAAAGCTACATATTCAGACCCTGCCTAAAAAAGAAACAGCAAACAAGCAAGTAAATAAATGGGAGAGTGTCGTCCACGTACACATTCAGGGGAAGTGTACCCACACATGTACGAATGCACACCACACACACATACAACACACCAACAAAGACCATTTTATATATAAAAGACGGCATACTTCACTAGAAAAAAACATGCCAATTAAATGAGTACCGTATGAACTTAGGCAAGGAAGTACCAGAACACACTGCAATCTTTCAGTCATCTTACCTTGGACACATAGTAGTGGTTGACTCCAGAGATACGTCTATCTCTTTCCATCAAATACCATTGGTAACGAAAGCGACCAACTCTTTTTTCCTTCAAGTAAAGGATAATGCAGTTTATAAATATGGGTGACCCAGTAAAAAGATAAAGCTCCAATTTTTCTTCAGTGACAAAGTAGGGGTTGAAGAGGTGGTTAAGAGCCCTTGTTATCTCTGGGTTCTCAATTGGTTTCTCAGTACCAACATGTTTTGTTTTGTTTGGGGGGAGGCAGGAGGAGACTAACTGCCTTGAACTCCATTCCAGAGGAGACTTGATACCCTCTCTTCTACTCTCCATGGTGCACACAAACAGAAGCAGACACACATTCATGTAAATAGTAATAATAAAATACATTTCTACAAAAAGAAATAATCCGCTAGAAAACTAGAATCATTGCTGAAACAAAAGCAAAACCAGACCATCAATACCATTATTTTTGGGGGGCGGGGCACTGATTTTCTTTCTTCTTTGTTTTCTCTCTCTTTTTTGGGGGGACAGGACCTCATTGCATTCTGGGCTCTCCTGGAACTCACTATCTAGCCCCAGGTTGACCTCCAGTCTTCCTCAATCTCCTTGCCCAAGCTTCCTGAGTGCTAGATTACAGGCTAGAGCCACCAAGCCCAGCCGTTTTATTTTGCTGCTGAGCCAGTGAGATGGCTCAGCAGGGAAAAGTGCTTGTTGCCCAGCCTGAAGACTTGAATTAGCTCTCTGGTACCACGTGGTAAGAGACAACTGCTCCCTGCAAGTTGTCCTCAGATTTCTGAAGGCTTGCACACACACTAAATGGAAAGTTAATTTTTATAAGATAAAACAATTGGCAGCTGGGTGAGGTGGGTCATGCCTGTAATGCCAAAACTCTGGAGGTAAGAGCAGGAGGATCCACAAGTTCAAATCCAAGCAAGCCACGTCGTAGAGAATGCGAAAAATGAAGGAAAGAAAAAAAAAATCTAGCTGTTGCTTTGTAACTCTAACAAACAATAAAGGTTAGAGTACACCTGAAAGAAAAGTCCAAACCAAAACAGAAGTCCAATTATAATCTGACAGTACTCTATTGTCGCTGGGGAGGCCTAGGAAGAGGGAAAACGAAAGCCACGATGTGAGTTCCTTAAGGCTTACACATTCAAGTGGGAAGCTGAAAAGGAGGCAGGATTGATTAAGGATACAGAACACACAGCTACGGAAACATGAAAGTGGGAAATTAAGCCAACAGAGGGAAGGTGTCGGACGGCTTAACGGGTAAAGGCCCTTGCCCTAAGCCTGTGGACCTGGGCTGTATCCCCTGGACCCACATGATGGAGGGAGAAACGCAATTCTGGCACGCTGAATTGTGATGTCCGCAGGTGTGCCTGACACGCCTACCCCCCCCCCCCAACACGTAAAAAGAAAAACGACCAGGAATGGAGAGATTGTTTAATTGGTTCAGAGTGCCAGTCGCTTCCGCAGAGGACTTGAGTCCGATTCCTGGCACCCACTTCTGCTGGCTCCTACCCTCCTGCAACTTCAGATCCAAGAGACCCGGTGCCCTCTTTGGATCTCCGCAGGCACCTACGCTCGCGTGCACAGTCACCCAATCGGTTTCCACAAGGAGATGAATGATGGGAAGGAATGGGGACACAACTACCTCCTCTTTCCTCGGTCTAGGCAGTAGGGCCCGGCTCTTGTACGCTACCTTGCTAACTGCCAAACGCATCGTTTGCCTTTTGAGCCACTCTTCCTCAACCAAAACCTCGCTATGTTCTGCTAAAGGAAAATGTGGAGTCCGCCGAGTCTCCGCTTTCAGGCAACACGCAAAGGAGGACAGAGCAGAGCGGCATTCCTCACCCTCACAGAGCGGAGCGGCAGCGCATCCAAATGGCCACCGTAGTCCCATGGTCCACAGAGCCCGGCCGTGGCCGCCTTACCTTGCCCCCGTTGGAAAACTTGTGGATGTACGCAGTGGACACCCCGGGGATGGTCAAGCACACGCCCATAATGGCGAGGCCAGGCAGAATCTCGAACCACATCTCCGAACCGTAACTCGCACTCCGAACCGTAACTCGCACTCCAAACCGCAACCGGCTTCTCAGAGGTGACCGGCTTTCACCTTCCTTCCGGCCGCAAGCAGAAGGGGGCGGTGCCTTGTACGGCTCAGGAGGAAGCGACGGTGGCCGCAGGGGCTCAAAAGTGACTGGCGTTCTCGGTCTGGCTGTCTTTCCCAGGCTGTATCTTTCGCCGCCCGTCCCCCACCCCCATCCAACTCACCGAAGCGGAGACCACGAAGTCTGACGACGCGGAGCGGTCCTGTACGCCGCGGCCGTTTCAGAGCTTAATGATCTCAAATGGCAGAACAACTTTCTCTGGGGAATTCGGCCGGCCAGGTGTGCACCTTCCTCTTCAAAAAGCCTGGGCGGAAAGGGGCAGCGGGGCGCCGAAAGCGCCCGCTCTGTGATGCAGGGTCCGGGGACAGTGGCAGCAGCAGCGACGAAAGCAGCGCTGTGGTTCGACCGGAGAAGAAGCAGGCAACCCACAATCCAATGATCCAGAAGACTCGTGGTAGCGGTAAACAGAAGACGAACTACAGTGGCTTGAGTAGCGAGGACGAGAATATACAGGAGGGTCTCAGCGTGGTCTACAAGTCGACCCGTTCGGCAAAACCCGTGGGGCCCGAGGATATGGGGGATACCGCTGTCTATGAACTGGACACTGAGAAGGAGCGCGATGCACAATCCATCTTTGAACGGAGCCAGAAGATCCAGGAGGAGCTGAGGGGTAAGGAAGATGACAAGATCTATCGGGGAATCAATAATTATCAGAAATATGTGAAACCCAAAGATATGTCCATGGGCAATGCTTCCTCCGGGATGGTGAGGAAAGGTCCCATCCGAGCTCCCGAGCATCTACGTGCCACCGTGCGCTGGGATTACCAGCCCGACATCTGCAAGGACTACAAGGAGACTGGCTTCTGCGGCTTCGGAGACAGCTGCAAATTCCTCCATGACCGTTCAGATTACAAGCACGGGTGGCAGATCGAACGTGAGCTTGATGAGGGTCGCTATGGTGTCTATGAGGACGAAAACTACGAAGTGGGAAGCGATGATGAGGAAATACCATTCAAGTGTTTCATCTGTCGCCAGACCTTCCAAAACCCAGTTGTCACCAAGTGTAGGCATTATTTCTGCGAGAGATGTGCACTGCAGCATTTCCGCACCACATCTCGTTGCTATGTCTGTGATCAGCAGACCAATGGCGTCTTCAATCCAGCCAAAGAAGTGATTGCTAAACTTGGAAAGCATCGAGCTGAAGCAGAGGGAGGTGCTTCTGATTTCCAAAAAGACCCTGAGGAGGAGAGTTCAGTTCCCATTATTTAGGTTTTCCGTAATTCCCAGTCGCAAAATAAATATTTTGTTGTTTGTTAAAAATCTTTTGGAATCTATTTTTCTTTTAGGAAAGTGGCAGAGAAGGCAGGCGATGGACTAGGGCCCTGGATGAAAGGTTTCAAGATAGGTATTATCTGGATATTTTTAGCCTTGAAATAGATACCTAACTGGTGAGTATTTCAGAGCCCTGTGTCATAAGTTGTGTGAATGGGAGAAGTCACGAAAAAAAGCTAAGATGTACTTGGGGGAACCAAAGTTGTGATGAAGTCAAGAACTGGACCTATTTATTATATCATATTTCTATATTATGTAATAGTGTAGAAATTACTTTGATGCATTATGTTGTTGGAGCAAGTGTTGTTTTAGAATGCACATTGGAGGGTTTGAGTTGGTCCTCGATCACTTTGAAAGTGTACCTTGCAATCTTTGGAAAGTGGTCCATGTTTCCTTTGGAGCACCTATAGGTAACCCCCATTTCCACAGCTGATGAAATATGATAGATACTGTCCAGTATAATAGGTATTAGCCTCATGTGGCTACTTGTGCTTGAAATGTATAGATGGCCACTAAATTGGATGTTACACTTAACTGAATTTGTGAACTTGGAGATAGTAAAAGGTCTAATGTTTTAAAATCCATAATCTGAAACTATCGGTGTTCTCTTAGACTCCAATAGAACTAATCACACCTTGTTAAAATCAGAACTAATCACACCTTGTTAAAATTAGTGTACTTGTAGTCATAATTGTTTGGGAACTAGTTTAGTGCTTGGCATATAGTTAAGAAATTGATGAAAGAGTTCTAAGAAAGGGGATTTAGACCAAAGCTTTGAGTCCACACCGAGGAATTTGAAGTTATATTCTGTAGGTAATGGGAAGATGAGGACTACACATACATTTGTGTAACATTACCGAGATGCAGAGAGGACAGGCCATACGATTAGTCATTATTTTAGTGATATAATTCAAATTGGGTTGAGATCAGGAAACAGATGAATGTATAAATTGAGTTAAAGTGGGCTTTATTCATATTTAAAGATATTCATTTAAAGATTTTCTTTGAACAGACATTCTTTTTTTGTCCCTCTTTGGCTTTTTGAGAGAGGATCTCTCTGTGTAGCCCTGGCTGTTCTGGAACTAACTCTGTAGACCAGGCTGGCCTCTCACTCACAGAGATCCGCCTGCCTCCGCCTCCCAAGAGCTGGCATTAAAGGTGTGCGCCACCACCGCCTGACTGAACAGAGGTTCTTAAGCACTGTGTTTAGGACAGGGGATAATAACAATGAATACAGTAGACACAGGCTGCAACTTCTGCAGCTGTATACTGAATAGTAGCGACAAATAAGGTTGGTCTCAGCATTAACCTAATCTCTTGGGCTGGTGACATGTCTCAGTGGGTGGAGGCACCTGCTGCCAGACCTGACCACCTGAATTGGACCCACATAGTGGAGGGACAGAGTTGACTCCCATCTTCAAGTACACACTGAGAATAAAGTAAATAAAATGTAATAGAGAAAAATAAGAACCTAGTCCTGGGACTGAGGAGAATATGGTTCCGTGGAAGAGCAACTGGCTGGAATGGCCAAGGGGAAAAAAGAATTGAAACACAACCTAGGACTCCACAGACATGAGACCACTTTTTTGTTTTCTTTCTTTTTTTTTAAGACAGGGTTTCTCTGTGTAACAGTCCTGGCTGTCCTGGAAACTCACTCTGTAGACCAGGCTGGCCTCAAACTCAGAGTTTTGCTTGCCCCTGTATCCCAAGTGCTGGGATAAAAGGCATGTATCATCACCGCCTGACAAGATCACTTTTTCTTACTATTTATTTGGGGTGTGTGTGTGTGTGAGAGAGAGAGAGAGAGACAGAGAGAGACAGAGCGAGAGATAAAGAGATAGAGAGAGACAGAAAGAGAGGTAGACAGAGAGAGACACACACACACAGAGTATATGGGCATCATGCATGTGTGTAGTGCCTTTGAAAGCCATAAGAGGGCACTGGGTCCCTGAAACTGGAATTAGGGGCAGCAAGAGTTCATATGTAGGTTCCCTGTGTGGCTAGGAAGGCCGCTTAACTGCTGAACCATCTCGAGAGCCCCATGGACTCACTGGATAGACTAGGATAGACTTTAGTAAAGACTGTATGTAGCATAACTGAGGTATACGAGCAGTTTACTAGAAACAGGGCTTGAAGACACAGGAAATAATATTTAAGAGATGTGCAGAAGAATCAGTTAAATGGGAAAGAAAAGAGGCTATTGTAGAGAAGGCAGAAGAAATGAAGAAATTCAGAGAAATAAATACAACAGGGGCCGAAGAGATGATTCAGTAGGGAAGAGTACTCGCTGTGAAAGCCTGAGGACCTGACGTAGAAAAGTTGGCCATGATTGCACGTGCATGTAACCTTCAGCTTTGTGGGAGCAGGAAGCCTGGGAGCTCATTGGCCAGTCAGCCTGGCCAAAATGGTGAGCTTCCAGCACAATGAGAGACCCTGTCTGAAAGAATAAAGCCCTGGCAGATGGCTCGGTGGGCACGACTGTCTGCAATTCAAGCCAGGAGACCTCAGTATGGATCACGGGAACCCATGGAAAAACTTTGTGGCAGTGTGTGAACCCCAACATTTCTATAGGGAGATGGGAGGTGGACGCAGGAGAATACCCTAGAAGCTCAGAGGCCATCTGAACTGGGATACACAGAGCCATGAACACGAGATACCCTGCCTCAAAAACAAGAGGGACGAAGAGACTAGATCGTTCAATAGTTAAGAGTGCTTACTACTCTCCCAGAGGACCCACAGCAGGCCGTTAACAACTGCCTGAACTCCAGCTCCAAGGGCTCAGTGCCCTCTTCTTGTGTGCAGATCTCCACAGACCTCCAGACAAGCCCTGTTCCTTATATGTGCCACCACACAGAAACCTGTATTCAATACACAAAAATAAATGTTTTTATAAGATGGGAACTAATGACTCAGTATGCCCCCCCCCACAATACATAAATAAATGTAATTTTTTGAAAGAGTGAAGAGGGCCAGCAAGATGGCTTAGAGAAGGTAAAGAGGCTTGCAGTCAAGCCCAATGACCATTGTGGGATGCTCCAAGCGTTGTGAAGGGAGGGAGCTAACTCCCACAGGTTCTTCTCTGACCTTTACATGAGCACCATGACAAGACACCCGACCCTCAGCACACAAATCATAAATAAATGTAGTTTAGGTTTTTTTAAAATTAATTTCAAATTCCTCTCTCTCACTCAGGACCGCGAGGGGTGCACCCACACACTGAGACAATGGGGATGTTCTATCGGGAACTCACCAAGGCCAGCTGGCCTGGGTCTGAAAAAGCATGGGATAAAACCGGACTTGCTGAACATAGTGGACAATGAGGACTACTGAGAACTCAAGAACAATGGCAATGGGTTTTTGATCCTACTGCACATACTGGCTTTGGGGGAGCCTAGGTAGTTTGGATGCTCACCTTACTAGACCTGGATGGAGGTGGGTGGTCCTTGGACTTCCCACAGGGCAGGGAACCCTAATTGCTCTTTGGGCTGACGAGGGAGGGGGACTTGACGAGGGGGGGGCAGGGAATGGGAGGTGGTGGTGGGGAGGAGGCAGAAATCTTTTTTTTTTTAAGAAATCTTTAATAAATAATAAATAAATAAATAAAACACAAATTCCTCTCTCTCTCTCTCTCTCTCTCTCTCTCTCTCTCTCTCTCTCTCAGAGATTTATTTTGTTTACAGTGTTCCGTCTGCATGTATGTCTGCAGGCCAGAAGAGGGCACCAGATTTCATTACAGATGGTTGTGAGCCACTACGTGGTGGCTGAGGAATTGAACTCAGGATCTCTGGAAGATCAATCACTGCTCTTAACCTCTAAGCCATCTCTCCAGCCCTGTAGCTTAGTTTTTTAATGGTGGAAAGCCAATAGAGGAAACCACCTGAAGTCAAACTGTCATGACACCTGTCCACACACACACACACATAACACACTGAGACTTTAAATTTTTATTTGTTTATTATATGTAAAAGTCACACACACACACACTGAGACTTTAAATTTTTATTTGTTTATTACATGTAAAAGTATTTTGCCTGCGTGTATATATGTATGTGCACCATGTGCCTGTAGTGCTTGGCAGGCCAGAGAGGGCATCAGATTCCCTTGGACTGAAGTTACTGGTGGTTGTTAGTTACCACATGGGGCTGGAAATTGAACCTGGGTCCTCCGGAAGAGCAGCCAGTGCTTTTAACCACAGTGCAATGTCACTAGCCCCAAATTTAAGTTTTAAAAATAAGTCTGTTGCTGTGGGATAATCCTTCTGTAGGCTGTGAATATGTATCACTCTCATTGGTTGATAATAAAGCTAATTTGGCCTATAGTAAGGCAGAATATGACTAGGCGGGGAAGCCAAACTGAACATACAGAGAGGGAAAATGGGCAGAGTCAGAGGGAGATGAGGCTGACTCTAGTAACATGTCATCAAACCTCCAGACATCTGGACACTCAGGCGTGCATGTGCACATGGGAGTGTGTGCGCACGCACACACACACACACACACACACACACACACACACACACAAATTTTTGGGGGATGTTGAGATAGCTCAGCAGATAAAGCCTGAGGATCTGAGTTTCATCCTTCAACCACATGACAGAAGTAAATTGTTCATTCTCTAGCCTTGCCCTCTGACCTCCTTGCCCTGGAAAACAGATAGGTTCTGTGTGCACATACAAAACAAAGAGATGTAAAATTATTAAATTTATTCATTTACTGTGTGTGTGTGTGTAGGTCACATCATTCATATGGAACTTAGAGTATATGTTATGGGAATCCATTCTGGCCTTCCACCATGTGGTCCCAGGGGTCAAACTTAGGTCATCAGATTTGATGGTATGTTGTGTGATAATTCTTTGGTATGGTGTGAATATGTTTTATTCCCATTGGTTAATAAAATTGCTGAATTGGCTAATATCCAGACAGAACATAGCTAGGTGGGAAATTCAGACAGAGATACAAGGAAAAGAGAAGGGTGCAATCAAGAGGCACAGGCCAGACTGGGTCTCTGAGAGCAAGATGGGCATGCCATACTGAGAAAAGGTACCACCACATGGCAGACGTAAATAAGGAATACAGGTTAGCTTAAAATGTAAGAGCTGGTTAATATAAGCCTGGGCTACTGGTTGAGCATTTATAAATAATATTAAGCCTCTGTGTGGTAGTTTGGGAAGTGACTGCTGGGTATTTGGGACTGAGCAGCTCTGAGACAGGAAACATCTGCCTACAGTGGTAAGAACCTTTACCCATTGAGCCATCTTGCCAGCCCAGCATTTAAGGGCCAGTGAGATGTATCAGCCAGTATAGGTAAGTACCTGCTACCAAGTCCGAAGATGTGCATTTGATTCTGTTATGGAAGAATTGAGCTGATGTGGGTGAAATGTCCTCTAATCTCCTGGAATTCATTATTTGGGCGTACACATATGTACACATACAAAATAAATAAAAAGATTGAAGTTTAAAAACATTATTATTTATTTTTATATTACGTGCTTAGGTGCTTGGTGTGTATGTATGTATGTATGTATGTGCATATGTACATGCTATATATGTATAGCACCTGCAGAGGCCAGGATAGGGCATCCGATCTCCTGGAACTGGAGTTATACAGATGGTTGTGAGCTGTCACATGAATGCTGCGTACCCACCACGCATGGAGAAAGAGAAAGCGCTTCTGCCAAATAGACTGTCTCCTGTAGACAGATTTGTCTTTGGACTGCCAGCCCACAAAAAAATGACATGGAGGCATTATTAATTATGAAAGCTCGGCCTTAGATTAGGCTTGTTTTTAACCAATTCTTTTAATTTAAATTGACATATATATATATATATATATATATATATTTCTAATTTATGTTCTTCCACGTGCTTGTTACTTCGTCTCCATTTTGCTTCCTCTGCATCTGACTGGTGACTCCCCATTTTTTTCTCTGAGTCCTCTCAGCCCAGAAGTCATCCCCATACCCTCTGCCTATCTTGGCTTTTTGTTAAACCAATCACAGTGACACATCTTCACGTAGTGTAAAGGAATATTCCACAACAGTCTCCCAGACTATGGAGCCAAATGAAGGTTTCATTGACCCCAGATCCTTCTATTTCCTACCCCTCTACCTCCTTCCGAGTCTTGTGTTTTGCCCTATGGGGGATGAATACAAGGACATGCTTCAAATCCCACTGCCCTCAGGCAGATTTATTGTTTGAGTTTTTTAGAATAAAAATTGATTTGTTAAGAAAAATGTGAAAAAAATGGGCTGGGGTGATGGCTTAGTGGTGAAAGCACTGGCTGTTCTTCCAGAGGATCAGGGTTCAATTCTCACCATTTACACAGTGGCTCATAAGCATTTGTAACTCCAGTCCTGGTACATCTGTTACCCTCATCTGGCCTCCTCAGACACAGACATGAAAGTGGTGCACAGATATACATGAAGTCAGAACACTCACGCAAACATAAAAACAAATAAATAACATTTTTAAAATGTGACTGGAGCTTGAGGGAGTATTCTATTGACCAAATTAATACAGGACACAATAGAGAGGTATGGTCAAATGATTAATAAAGAAGGGGAGGTAAAGGGGGCAAATAAATTGGAGAAAGTATGTTCGGAAGAAAACAAAACAAAATAAATGTATTAAGAAAGTTTTTTTTAGTGTCTTCTTGCATCAGGCCTGCCAAGTTCAAAAGGCAAGACCAAGGGCTAGCACATTACCTTGTGCTTTTAGAAAATAGATTTTATGGGCTGGAGAGATGGCTCAACAGGTAAAGACACTTAATGCCAAGCCCGAGGACCTGAGTTCAATCCCTAGGACCCACATGGTGGACAGTGGCAACCAGCTCCTACAAGCTGTCTTCTGACCTGCACACTCCCTCTGTTGCATGTGCACACTCATACAGATGCCCACAAAATAAATATAAAAGCAACTCTGAGGGCCTGAATATAAATGGCTTCGAACTCACAGAGATCCACCTGTCTCTGCCTCCCGAGTACTGGGATTAAAGGCATGCATCACCACTGCCCAGCCGAACCTCTGGTTTTTAAACCAACCCTGACATCTGACGACAATAGTGTCAACTGCAGTACGGGAAGCTGAACACTATGTAATTCGTCACATCTTTGAGAAGCTACTTTCTGAGTGGCAGGCATCTTAGTGAAGTTATAGATTCCCTCTCTTCAGTTAGGGAGCATCTCACAGCCTGGTCTCTCTCTACCATGTTTGTTTTTGTCCACCCTGTTAGTATTCAGGCATCTGCCCTGGCCTGCCCTTGGGGTCCTGACAGGGTACATCCTCAGCTGCAGCCACTAAGAGCACCTCCTGTGGACATTCACTATGTTCCCTTTTAAAAGGGCCCTCCACACCTCCCACCTCTTTCTCTCCTCTCTCCCTTTCTCTCTCCCTCTCTCTTTCCCTCTCTCCCTCTCTCTCCCTCTCTCTCTTCCTTTGTCCTTGTTTCTCCCCCTCCCCTGTGCCTCTCTTTGCTCTTTTGCTGCTCCGGTCCCCAGAGGCAAGTCTCCCTCTCCCCTTCCCTCTTTTTTACGTTTCCTTCTTCCTAATAAGTAACCCCTCCACTTGAGCTGTGGCACATACGGTGTCTTTCTCTCGTGCGCTGCTTTGCCACTTTTTGTTTTGTTTTGTTTTTGTTTTTCCGAGAGAGGGTTTCTCTGTGTAACTGTTCCAGCTGTCCTGAACTAGGCTCTTGTAGACCAGGCTGGCCTTTAATTTATGGAGGTTTGCCTGCCTCTGTCTCCTGAGTGCTGGCATTAAAGGCGTGCGCCACCTCCGCTGGATTGGCGCCGCTTTTTAAAAATTACATTGGTTCCCTGACCAGGAAAGGCTCTGCTGGTGCTTCCTCTTGGCTGCCAACAGTTTGAGGCACGCCAGGACCCTGAAACCCGGTCCACATAGGATGACAGTCTCGCTTCTCTGGATCGCTGGGTCCCTCCATTCAAAACTGGCACGGTTAGTGATCTCCTCCCTCTTCCCCACCTCTTGCTATTTCCCACGAGTGAGAACTCATCTCTTGAGCATGGTTTCTTGCCTTTTGGCCTCGTTAAGTCCTGGTACTCAGGCTCAGAGCATTCAGCCCTCACCCTTTGCAAGACGACTCACTTGGTGGCCTGTGCCTTTCTTGGACCCTTGAGTTCTTCCGGCTCTCCATTATGAACCCTTCCCTCCCCTTGAGTGATGACTCTCCTGAGCGACTTGTGCCTTTCTCGCTCCATCCTCGCTTGTTAAAAGCCATTGGATCTTGTTCTGTCTCACTCATGGGGAATAAGCCTACCAAAAATCTATTTCCGGGCACTCTATATCCTGCTATTTTACCGGACCTTTGCAACATTCTACCAGCGATCTTGATAGATGGAAGCATCACCCTTTCACCGGTTCGCTTTCCCCTCCCCAATAAACCTCTGCCACCAATTCTGTTGCATGCAGCATGCTTGCTCAGTGGCAGAGCTCACCGAAAGGTAATCACTTCACGCTGGGACCTTAGCCACCTGCTCACCCTCAACAGAGCCGTTCTCTTGCACCTGCAACAAATCTGCTTTCTCCTTTACTAGCGGCCTCGCTTTCCATTCAGTATTGGCAATTGGGTCTCTGGCGGGGCTACCTGCCTCTGACCATTCCCCTGGATGTGTGGCTTCATTTCTCAGGCACAATCCTCTTCTCGCCACCACGTGTGTGCCACGTGCACAGGGAAGCCAGAACAGGGTCAGATTTCCTGGCACTAGAGTCACAGACAGTTGTGAGCCACGTGTGGGTGTTGGGAATTGAACCTGGGTCCTCTGGAAGAGCAGTCAGTGCTCTTAACTGTTGAGTGCTCTTTTTCAAACCTGTTTTAAAAATGATTATTGGAATCATAGCATTGAGTCCTGGTGAATTACTTTGCAAATTTCCCAGGTTACAATGGTACAGAACGCAACCCCACCCAGAAGTATTCCCTAAACAAGAGCAGCAGCAATATTACACGGTTGACATTTATTTAATTGTACACTAAACAGGAGCAAGTTGGTTTTTATTTTTTTCCCATTAGAGAGTTACAATTCTTTGGGTGAGATTCCCATTTGATGCTTATTTCAATTTTTTTTATCCCCGAAGGCCACATTTAAAATTCACTTTACATATATTGGATAGGGAATTAAATATGCTGAAGTTTATTTTATTTCCAACTCCTCCCAAATTTCGCTTATTTCACAAACATGGGGGCACCTACGCGGATGCTTCTTCTGGTTCACAGGGCTCCCCTTCGGCTTCAACATTCACCGGTGTCCCAAGTTCCTTCCTAAGGGGAATAAAACAGCAAATGTTCAAGATTTTGTTATAGGTAAAATGGAATACATTAAACTGATGGTGACCCTCCTGCTTCTGCTTCTCAAGTGTTAGGATCCCATGAGTTGTGGATACTAACCTTGGCAAAGATGATCGTTCCCAGCCAGTGGGCCCTACAGCTTTTGACTATGGAGGGGAGGGCAGGAAGCTGGGAGAAGTCCAAGGCATCCTGGGAGGAAACTTCCCGCCCCCTAGAGTAAGAGATTTACCGCCCAAACACGTTGGGGAACTGAGTGCGCTGGAAGATCCGTTCCAGCTCCCTAAGGTGCAGCCCGTTAAAGGCGGTGCAGATGGCTTGGAGCTCAATGTCATCCTGGAGCTTCTGCATCTCAGCTGCGGCCTCACAGGTTGGCTGGTTCTGGTCCCTGTAGCCTTTCTTTTCCCCATCGTTCTTCATGGTGGGTGCTACCACACCAACACCTATAAAAACAAAAACCACTGCCTTCTCCCACAGCTACTCCCAAATCGGGTTTGGGCCAGATTTTATCACCACCATTGCTCCCCCCCGCCCCCGCTCCCACTGACCACAGGAGGCTTGGCTTCTGAAAAGGAGGATAGAGAGATCGAGATGCCAAGACATCCAGAGACAGACAACAGAGAGAAAAGCACAAAGGCGTTCAGCTCTACATCCCACATCTAAAGGCCACCACCGAAGAGTAGCATCGGTGGCATCCCGGTACCACCCTATCCACCTGTGTCCCCCACAGAGCTCATTTCGGGGGGGGTGGTGTATAACCGCTGAATTCCCCCAGAGGTTTTCCAATTGTAGCCCGAGCACTGACCTTTGGCTTTTTCCAAAGAAGCACCACCTTCCAGGTTCTGGAAGTTGGAGTTCTTGCGCTCGAACTTGCGGGGATGCTCCATTTCGAAGATGGCTTAGAGCTCTCTCCGGGACTCTACTCTGCGAGGTGGCAAATAGGAAGGTATGCTAGCTTTCTTTTTGCAAGGCTGTTGGTCACCACCAGGATATAAATGTCACTATTGAATCTTTAGAGTTATTTTGTTATTCTGGTAATTGTATTAATTCATAGGTGTCACAAGTGGGTAGGACTATTGATCATTTTTTTGCATACCATCTTCCAGTACTAGAAATGCTGGCTTTCAAGGATCAAGCTTTCAGAACATGTCCATATTACAATTTTAGAAGGAGCTGGTACAATTTTCCATTTATAATGTGGTATGATCTATCTTTTCCTTTCTCGATTAATTAATTTTTTTCATACAAGATAATTTGTTCATATTCATTCCCCTCTCAGAACCTAGAACTCTCCACCCCCCTACACAACCAACATCAGGTTCCTTCTCTCTCTCTAAAAATATAAAACAAAAACTTCCAAGAAACAAAAAAATAAAAATAAGAAAACCAAAACAGCAGACACACACACACACACACACACACCGGGGGGTGGGGTGGTAGGGGGAGAGAGGATTCCATTTTGTGTCAGCCAATTACTGGTCATTCATCCTACCCTTTGAGTGATTGTAGAAATCTCTTTTCTTTTCCCAGGGGGTATCATTTGCAAACTACTTCTTAGTTCGGGTGTAGATTTTGTGTGATCTTTCCCTTCTCAGTGGTGGGATTTTTTTTCTTGGTTGAAGCTATGCAGGCCTCATACATGTTGTTGCAGTCCGTGAGTTCATATGTGTATCCATCCGCTCACTGTGCTTCCGCCAACTGTTCTGCTCCAAGCTTTGTGAGGTAAATGCGAGGGAACGCTGCCTACCGACTGTGACGTCCACAGCGCTGGGGATTGGACGGCTAGGAGATACAGGATGATGGGGATTGGACAAATTGCACACTACTGCTGATTGGACAGTCTAGGGATTGTCCTTGGGATTGGCTGGGCTGAGATGCAGATACACACAATGCTAGGGATTGGAGGGGTTGAAATGTACATGAGGTACGAGGCTGGTGATTGGGCAGAGTGCAAAGGGCGCGAGATTGTGGGGTTTGGGTGGCACGCTTCTGGATGTGGCTGTTGTGAGGGTAAACATGTGACTTGTGTGGAGGAGGGGCAGGGGAATGAGAGGGAAATCTCGCGTGAACTGAGTCTGTGGAGATTAAAGTCCCCATCCCTCCGCCTCCTCACCCGGCACACATGCGCATTTTTGCCTTCGTGCCTCGTGCCTCAAGTGCTGGTGTGACAGAGACTGGATCTAGTCCCTCAAAGCAAGACAGGCAGCACTTTTTGCTCCACGGTTCTGGCCCATTCATTCTCAAAGTCCCTACATTGTAAATAAGACGAAACAATCAGGCAGTAGTTTACACGTTAAGAGTTTGCCTAACCACACACGAAAAGCCGAGTTGTGTGTTGAAAGGTGTCCAGGTTGCTGGAGTTTGGGACTCTGGATGCTCATATGAAAGCTCCCTGCTTTGTTTGGAGCTATTTTCATTTTCGATTACATTTGTTTATGTATGTATTTGTACACTGGTGGATAGAGGCCAGAGGATAACTTTCACAAATCCGGTCTCTCCTTCCATTATGTGGGTCTTAGGGACTATACTTAGTCTTCAGGCTTGGCGGCAAGCAGCTTAACTGCGGAGCCATCTCTGCCTGGACACTCCTTTTGCAAAATGCCCCAGTGCTCAGTTCTGGTTGTATTGAACACTTCCTGGTGTTGATTATCCGAGAGTGCTTACGCGATAAGGGGTCCTCCTTTGCCTCTACATAGGACTGCGGGGCATAGAGCATGTAGGAACTGCTTCTGTACCATGAAGTCTCTACTGTGGCTGTAGATACTCCACGGAATCTGTGCTGGTGATGTTGACTCGGACTTGTACATCCCAGAACCCGAGCCCTCAAACTTCCCCCACTCCTCTCCAACGGCCTCCTGTATTCCTCCTGAGATGTTTAGAGAGATCCAGCTCTATTTAGGAGCCTTCTGTTTTGGTTTGGCTTGGTTTTGTTTGGTGTTTTTTGGAAACAAGGGTTTCTCTGCACATCCCTGGTGTTATGGTCTGCGAGAAGTTGCATAAAAGACCACCAGCCACGTATGCAATAAGCAAGAACATTTTATTAATTCCAACATGTTGGGGGGGGGCATGGTACCGACCAGAGAAGCCCACAGACTCCTTTGAAACTGGGTTAGGAGAATCCCAGGGAGGAGAGATTGATTAGTCTGGGACTGATTGGTGGGTGGCTCTAGTTGTTAGAGAATTTTTAGTGGCAGGATTTTTTTTTTGTTTTTTGGGTTTTTGTTTTTTGAGATAGGGTTCCTCTGTAGCTTTGGAGCCTGTCCTGGAACTAGCTCTTGTAGACCAGGTTGGCCTCGAGCTCACAGAGATCCACCTGTCTCTGCCTCCCGAGTGCTGGGATTAAAGGCGCGTGCCACCACCTCCTGGCTCCAGCAGCAGGGCTGGGAAAGCCATCTTTAGCTCTCAGGAGACTGCTCATCTGCTGAGCCAGCAGAAGACCAAGGGGGTACCTGTTGATTGGTTGTCTCTGGGTTGTGATTTTTCCTGAGAACTGTTTGCTCAGTTTCAGCCACCTCCAGTAAACTTCAACTTAGGCCCGATTCCTGGCAGGGGCTGTTAGAAACCTGTCATGGCTCTCAGGCCCTCGCCCCTGGATGTCCTCAAACTCTGTAGACCAGGCTGGCTTTGAACACAGAGACCCGCCTACTTCTGCCTCTTGAGTGCTGGGATTAAAGGCGTGCGCCACCACTGCCAGGCTCTTTGTGACACTACTACCCAACTTTTGCACCATCACCGTCTGTCTGGAAGCATTTTGGTTAGACACCAAGCACTATTAAATAATGTCAAGAATGCTACTGTTATTTTTGTGGTCGTACACATTTATTATCTCGGCATTTGAGCAGCTAGGGAAGAAGGATTAGTAAGTACTGCTATGGGGTACATGAAGAGAAAATTTCCTGAGATGCCTGAATAAATCAAGTGGAGTCCTTTTTCCTTATTTATTTCCTTCCTTCTTTCTTTTTTTCTTTTCTTTTTCTTTTTCTTTTTTTTTTTGAGACAGAGTTTCTCTGTGAAACAGTCCTGGCTGTACTTGAATTCACTTTGTACACCAGGCTGGCCTTGAACTCATGGAGATCTCCCTGCCTCTGCCTCCCAAGTGCTGGGACTAACGGCCTGCAACACCACTCCCAGCTCCAAATGGAGTCTTTATTACCACTTGCAGGGCTGTCCCAAGCAGAGTATCAGGAAATAGTCTCAATGTCCAGTTTGAGTTTCTCAAGGCAAGGACCACAGTTGTGTGATGCGTACAGAGAGGCAGCTCTGGAAATCTGCAGCAAGAGTTATTTACAGTTATTTGCAGAAAGATAGCAGTTCAGTGGCCAGGATCAATGCTGAGAGCTGCTGTGGAATTATACAGCAGGTGACATCTAGTGTTTAGCAGGTCAACCCAGCAGTCGAAAGACTCTCTGATAGAGAGCTCCACTTGGAAAATCCGTGGAGTTACTGAATGTAAATAACCGGTTCCTTCTGTCTGTAATTTCGCTTATGCGCCACTATATTCCTTCCCTAATAACAGCTGTATGTGTGCCCAATAGAGCGAATATTTTTACGAGATAAACACACAAGCAGTGGGAACACATCTAGATGTCTTTCCCAGGTGTTTGTTGCTGATTCAGGGTCAGGCTTAAGTCAACTTTGGTAGACAGAAACCTCATGCAGCAAGGGCTTTCCGCACACACTCAAGATCGAGCCAATTGTTATTGTTAAGCTTTGAATTGCCATGGCATTTTCTGTCTGAGTGCCCTCACCAACTTAGAGCTATGTGCATGGCCAAGCGTTACTCCCTGACCTGAAAGAAACGGTGTGACTTACCTTGTGTTCTGAGCATGCGTCAGGCCCTGAAAAGGAAATGTACAATTGTCCCGCAGTTTGGCTGTGAGAGAAGGCTGCTGTGTAAAGAGCTGGGAAGAGAGAGAGAGAGAGAGAGAGAGAGAGAGAGAGAGAGAGCTGAGAGATGAGGAAGAAGCATGAGACAGTGTGAGAGAAGGAATGAGAGAGAGTAAAGAATGCGTGAATGATGTAGAAGTGTGTATGTGTGCATGTGCGCACATGTGTGTGGGCGCGTGCGTGTGAAATGGATGTAAAAGAAAGGCGTGTAGCCCTGTGGATAGAGATGTATGGCTGTGTAGGAGAGAGATGTATGTATGCAAACAGATATATCGCTGTATGTAAAGAGTGTAGCTGTGTGGAGGTGCAGGAATAGAGAAAGTTACCATCAGAAAATATGTGTTTGCTTCACTTGCTGAGAAGGGACTATACACCATAAGTGGGGGTGACGGCTTCTCACTTGCATCGTTCGGTTCAAAAGGAGTGAAGCCTAGGGCAGTGGTTCCCAACCCTCCTAGTCTAGGGGTTTGCCAGAAGGGAAGAATGGCAGGAACTGCCCAGGTCTGGGTTGAATTGGGGGAGTCCAGGGAACAGGGGGCACAACTGAAATCACTACGGGTATGCAGGGGAGACACTGTAGGGGATGAAGAGGAAAGGGTACCCTAGGGCTGGGGCTCAGGATGGGGTCACCTTTCATTCAGAGACATAAGGTGGAAGTAGTTCCTCCTCTGCATCAGTGAATAGAATTTTTGGTGCTTTTTCCCCTTGGAGCTTAGGTACCAGAACCTTGAAAACAGTTTAAAAGGAACAGCTGCCTTACTTGGGGGTGGCCTGTATTAGCAGGATAGGAAGTGAGGAGGGCAGAGCACTGTTGGTTGAAGGGGCGGCTGGAATGGTATTATTTAGAGGTTATGAGCTTTGTAAGTAGGGGCACCTTGCATCTGTTCACTGTCTCTCTGCACCATGGAACACTGGAAGATCACAGGCAGTCTCATGCTGATCCTGAGAAACACAAAGGCGAGCACAATATATGTCTGGTTTTTTCAGGAACCCTTTAAAACGTTGCAAGAGTGGGCAAAAAGATTCAAGTATTAGCCTGTTTCTGAGCTACAAGAATTATACACTTTAGAAAGACCTCAAGAAGTGTTAGATTCTAATCTGGGGAGGAAGGACAATACGGCTTCTGGGCAGGCGGCTGGAAACAAGAGAGAAAGTGTGCCAGTGGACGGGATAGGATGGAGTCTATTGTCCCCTTGAAGCAGCAGGACCCCTGCCAGAGTAGCTGCCAGTGCCCTGTGTGCCACATAGAGGGGGACAGGGAAAAGAAGTAGGAACAGCCAGGATATGCTTGGGCTGGCTGCCTGCTTCTTCTGATCTTGTGAATTACCTCATAGGAAGTTTCTCCTATAGTCTAGGGTTGAAATGAAATTCTAAGCTTAGGCAGAACCAGCTCTGTCTGGAAAGCCACTGTCTCTCCCTAGGGACTTGCTCTGCCTCTTTTGCACATGGTCAAGGGTGGGGTGAGGACAGCATGGGGGGGGACAAAAAGAAAGTGAGAGTCAGTACAAGTCCACTCTCATACTAGGGAAGGTCTTACGGTATGCAGCGCCTACTGATGGTCACTCAGCATTGTCACCTCATGGAAGGGAACCTGGTCATCCTGGTTAAAGGCCATTTCCTGACAACTTATACCAGTATCTTACTATTTTAGATGACACAGGAACAAATATATTGAGAATTTATCTCTTTATTGAAAATACAAATTTAGAGGGGAAGGAATATGAGTATAAAAATTGGTTTATTCTGTTGGTGACAGAAAAAAAAGTATCTGCATTTGTCTCCTGGGCAAGGATGAAACTCGAGGGCTCCTCCACAATCTTCACGGAAAGCTGAAGTTTTCTGCTCAGCAGGAGGAGTATTGCTGGGTCTTTATTTATGCCTTTTGATATTTCCTGTATTTTTCTCTCTTCCTCTTAAACCAATTCTATCACATGAGAAACAGAAATTGAATTATCATATAAATAATCTAAAAGCATACCATTTTCTTGATCTGCCAGAAGACCTTTCTTCCTTACTGCTCTAATTTTGGCTGGGGTGAGGGTGTGCAACATGGTACAGTATCCCCAGAACTGCAGAATAGTCCCAGGACAAATGTCCAGATGTGGCATGTCCTTCCCCGTCTCTACAGTAATCCACTCTGGAGGATGTGAGCAGCATTTTCAGGCAGATGCACCACTGTGCTTCAGACAGCCAGAATGCTGGGTGCCCTAATCTGTGTGGCTTTACCAGGGTCTTCAAACAGCAGGAGGAGGACAGGGCATTTGGACTCTATGCTTCCCCCATTCCCATCAGTCTCTATTTAATCAAGTTTACATCAGCATTATGAAGAGTGCAGGGTTCACCCTGTGAACTATCCTCACACCCAGGTTACCCCTGTAAGGACAGAATTTGTGTTTAGTTTTCAGTGTTTCAAATAGTGTGGGATGGTGGTGCCCCTAGCTACACTGATTTCAATCCTATATGTCATAACCCCAGAAAGACTCCACAGAGACATTCTACTTAAAGTATACTAATGATAAAAGGAGTTGTACAAGCTATGTACATGTTTATATATCTTATTGATCTATATACAATGCAGCTATGTGTGCATATAACATGGATGCATTTTTATAACTCAAACGCATATATTTATAATTTACACACAAGACAAGAGTATATAATATGTATGGATTTAGGGAGTGAAAGTAGCTTAGTCCCCACTCCTTTTTTGTTCCTTTAGGAAGTTGTGTTGAAATGACTGAAATCTGAAATGAGCCATTTCTGTATAGTAAGGCTATGTTATTCCCCTTTCTATCTTTTCTACAAAGATCACAAACTTCTAAAGTCAAATTGACAGGGCTAGGAAGATGTTTCAGTAGGTAAGAAGAACACTGCTGCTTTTGCAAGGGTCCTGTGCTTGGTTCCAAGCATTCAGATTGGGAGGCTCACAACTGCCTGCAACTAGGGCACCAGATAATCTAATGTCCTCTTCTGGCCTCCAGCACCCACAGATATGTTATATACACAGACACATCCACACATCTAAAGAAAATAAAAATAAAATTAGTCGTTAAGAAGGTAGTTTTGGGCCGGGCCATGGTGGCGCATGCCTTTAATCCCAGCACTTGGGAGGCAGAGGCAGGCGGATCTCTGTGAGTTCGAGACCAGCCTGGTCTACAGAGCTAGTTCCAGGACAGGCTCCAAAGCCACAGAGAAACCCTGTCTCGAAAAACCAAAAAAAAAAAAAAAGAATTTAGTTTTGGGCTGGCCAGTTTTGGCACATGCCTTTAATCATAGCACTCCAGAGGCAAAGGCAGGTGGATCTCTGTGAGTTCAGGGTCAACCTGGTCTGCAGAGCATGTTCTAGGACAGCCAGGGATACATAGAGAAACCCTGTCTCGGAAAAACCAAAATAGATAAGATAGATAAATAAATAGGTTAATAAATAAATATAAAGGTAGTTTTGATAGTTAGAAAAATGGTTTAGCAGTTAAAAGTGCTGCTTGATCTTCTAGAGAACGCAGGTTTGATTCCCAGCACCCATAGGGTGGCACACAACCACTTTTCACCCCAGTTCTAGGCAACCTGACATCCTCTTCTGGCTCCTTTGGGCACCAGGCAATGCATGTGGTTCACAGGCATAAATGCAGGCAAAACAGCCATGAACAAACAACATGCCTACAATATTTTTTAAATATTTATTAATTTATTATGTATACAATATTCTGTCTGTGTCTATGCCTGCAGGCCAGAAGAGGGCACCAGACCCCATTACAGATGGTTGTGAGCCACCATGTGGTTGCTGGGAATTGAACTCAGGACCTTTGGTAGAGCAGGCAATGCTCTTAACCTCTGAGCCATCTCTCCAGCCCCACCAACAATATTTTTAAAGGGTCATTTTTGGTAACAGTGTGAAGTCAACAACAAAACAACAAAATTTCATGGACAGAACAAAGCTGCCCTAGACCAGAAGCAAGTTCTAGAATGGCAGTTCTGCCAAGGTGCTTCCCTTTCCTCACCTGCACTTTGGTTTCACTCACACCGATGGATGCCGCCAGTTGTTTTCTGGGGGAAAAATGGCAGATGATCAATATTTGACACTATGGATAGAATAAAAATATGTACAGGACATTTTATATTAGTTTTAAAATGTTTATCCTATCATCCCACTTTTTGTGACATTTACCTTGGAAATTTTGGGTTTAAAAATATCCTATCAGTAATTTTATTTTACCAACCCACCATTAACAGGCATGAAAAGCCAAGCATGTCCCAATGAAATAACTTGAAAAACACTAATATAGACAGCAAAAAACTAATAATGGGGAGGGGGGAGACTCCTAATACTCGGTGTGGTAGTGAAGGAAACCTTTTTTTTTTTTTAAAAAAGCAAAAACTACTAAAACAAATTCACACAGGAAAAACTCATGTGAGGCTCTTTGTAAGGACAGAAGGACAAACTCAAAAGACAGAGACCCACATTGGAGCGCTGGACTGAACTCCCAAGGTCCAAATGAGAAGCAGAAGGAGGGAGAACATGAGCAAAGTAAGTCAGGACCACGAGGGGTGCATCCACCCACTGTGACAGTGGAACTGATCTATTGGGAGCTCACCAAGGCCAGCGGCCAGCGGGACTGGGACTGATGGAGCATGGGATAAAACCGGACTCTCTGAACGTGGCTGACAATGAGGGCTGCTGAGAAGCCGAGGACAATGGCACTGGGTTTTGATCCTACTGCATGAACTGGCTTTGTGGGAGCCTAGCCTGTTTGGATGCCCACCTTCCTGGACCTGGATGGAGTGGGGAGGACCTTGGACTTCCCACAGGGCAGGGAACCCTGACTGCTCCTTGGACTGGAGAGGGAGGGGGAGGGAGATTGGGGGGAAGAGGTGGAAATTTTCAATAAAAAAATAAAATAAAAAAGACCGATTAATGGACAGCACCCAAGGATTTCTACCATCCATTTCATATAGGAGGGTGTCAAACCTACAAGGAAGTGATATGTTGCATTTATTTTGTTTTTTTATTTGGTTTTCCTGTGCCACAGTGCACCTGTGCAGGTCGGTCAGTGACAACTAATAGAAGCTAGTTCTCTCCTATCGTGTGTGTACTGATAAATTCAGGTTCTCGGACTTGATAGCAAGCACCTTTGCCCACAGAGCTATCTCATCCACCAGAAAATGAGATATTAAAGGCATAACAGACATAAAATAAATGCTACTCTTTTTTTTGTACAATATTGGCTGCCCAGGCTTGAATTCTCCCAGTGAAGGAAGCCGGGGAATGAAGCTCCTTGTGAGATCCAGTTCAGCTTAAACAAGTAGGAAGCTCTTGTCCCAGGAAATTCAGGAGAAAAAAACAACACAGGCATGGTAGAATATGTCCAAGATTCTTGCATAAATGGACTCACAGAGACTGGGCTGGCTTGGAATTCATTCCTTAACTGAGGACAGACAATCTTGCACTTCTGATTTACCTGCCTCTCCCTCCTGATTTCTGAGATCACAGATGAGTTTTTTTTTCTTTTTCTTTTTTTCTGTTTTGAGACACCATACCACTCTGAAGCCCAGGCTGCCTGGAACTCATTGCTATAGTCTGATTGGCCCACCCAGTGCTACAGAAGCCACCATGTTCAATATTGGATCTTATTTTTATGGAGAATATATTTTTTTAAAGGGGGTAGAAATTCTAATGGGAGGTAAAAGGACGGTATTTGAGAGAAATAACTATATTTACGCCACTTAAGAAATACACGACACATAGATGTATCAGAAGTGCACCTGGGCTTTCTGTAAGAACAGCAAATGGTCTTAACCACTGAGCAACTTTGCCAGGCCCAGAGGTATAGAATTTTTTAAAAAGACCTTATATCAACAGACACTGCCCAGTTTTATACAATTAAATAGATGAAAATACTTTCATTCCCAGTTTGCCTAGTTCTCATCCCTCACCCCAGAACCCTAGTGCCAGAGAGGTTGAGGACGGGGTCTGGCGGCCTGGATGGCATAGGTGACTTTTGTCTTAAAAGGGCAAGAGAGAGGCTGAGGAGACAGTTCAACAGAAAAAGGTACTTGCCGGCTAAACTGGGGACCTGAATTCGACCCTGAGAGCCACATGGCAAAGAGGGGACTGATGACCCTAGTTGTCCTCACACCTCAGTACATATGGCATGGCAAACACACAATAAAATAAATGAATAAAAATAAAAAATGATAAATAATTTTAAATAGAGGGTAAGAGGGGCACTAGGGGAAAAGCAACAACAACCCTGGTTCACATGCTCTAAGCCAGATATCTGCTCACCTTGCATTTGCTTTGATGTAGTGAGCAGACTGGAAAGCAGTCTCCAGCTTAGACAGTTGCCAGCGGGCAAACCTGCTGCGTTTAGGCCTTGGCGCTGGCGCAGCCTCGTTGGCTCCCATGGCCCCGCCATCTGGCTCCTGAGGCTGTGGCTCATTCTCCTGGCCATGGCCACCAGCAGCGCCCTCTTGGTTCCCATCATCCACGGGGCCTGCAGCACCAGCAGCTGAGGGGCCTTCTCCTGCTTCTGCTCCGGCTGCTTCTGCTGCAGCGGCTGCGGCTCCGCGCCCAGCCTGGCCCGATCCACTGGCTTCCTCATTTCGTCCCTCTCCAGCCTGCAAGACCCTCAGTGCCTCAGCCTCTGGAAGTGGGAAACAGAAAGGGCACCGAGGTGACAGGGCCTCGTGATGCGAAATCCCGTGAAGTCGAGCGCCAACAGGCGACGCCAGTGCACGGGGCCTGCCCCGCCGCCTCTGTGGACGCTCCTCCCCCCATGGACAGCACCACCCCACCGTTCCTAGCACGCACTGACCATCCCAGTTGTCATCATGTCCCACATGAAGCAGGAAATAGAAGTTTTGACGCTCCATGTCCTTCCGGAATGCCGGCGTCGCAGTGGCTTGCGGCTTGCTGTCCGTCGTGCCTCTGACGAGTCGGAGCTGGAGCTTCCTGCCGTTCTCAACCACAGGGCTCTCTTCCGGTCTGGCACCCTGGTCCTCCACGTTAGTTTGTATCCAATCATGGGCCGGCCATCCTTGCTTCCGGTTGACTCCTGTTGCTATGGGCTGAGCGGAACTGAGGGCAGTTTAGAGCGGCAATGAACAGGCTGTGTTTGCGGGGAATGGATGGCACCTGGGCAAGCAGGGTGTAGAAGGGGCCTTCCAAGTTGTATCTCAACTGAGTCACCTGGCCTTGATGAATTATCTTCCTAGGGAATGGGTGGCGATCTAATCCACTGCTTATATACATACGAAAGCTGCACTTATATGCTTCGTGGCCTTTGCTTGTCTTTACTCTCAATCCTGAAACTGTTGTGGGCACAGTGCTGAGAATATGAGAATTTTTCTGTCTAGTCTGGCCACAGTCAGAGAGACACCCATTTTGGCAGGGGTTGTAGCTTAGTTGGTAGTGTCCTTAGTTCGGGGTTAGAGCCCCCGAACTACATGAGGCTGCTATGGTGTTTTTCAGTCCTGTAATGCCTGTAATCTGAGAACTTGGGGAGCAGAGGCATTAAGATCAGAGCTTTAGCGTAACCTTGGCTACAGAATGCATTTGAGATCAATATGGGGCATTTGAGACTCTAGGGGAAAAAAAGACATCTATTTATTTCCTTTTTGAAATTCAGATGTCTCTAATTTTTTTGTAAAGCGGTGAACAATGGGCCTGATTTAATTTTAATTGTTTTCTTTTTTAAGTTAATGGCTAGTTCAAATATAAAAAATGTACATTTCTACAGAAATGTAAGTAAGCTATACAAGCATCAGTGGTATGGCCTACCTCTTTTTTTTGTTGTTGTTGTTTTGTTTTTTTATACAAGGTATATGTAGTTCTGGCTGTTCTGGAGCTCACTCTGTAGATCAGGCTAGCCTAGAACTCACAGAGATAGACCTGCCTCTGCCTCCCAAGTGCTAGAATTAAATATGTGTGCCACCACTGCCTGGTTCTTTTGGTTATTTTTGAGGTATTAATTTTATTTCATTTCTCTTTCCTCCATCCAAGGGGTCCCATATACTCCCCCTTGCTCTCCTTGCTCTGATTTTCATCAATTGTTATTGTATGCATATATGTGTCTGTATATACATATATTCCCAAATATAATCTGCTGAGTTTATATAAGTCATTTGTATGTATGATTTTAGGGCTGACCATTTGGCACTGGACAACCAACTGGTGTGCTTTCCCTCTGGGAAAGGACCACCTCTTCTATTCCTAGTTTTACTCAGTTGCCTGGAGTTCTTTGTGTAGGGTTGAGACCTCCTGGGCTTTTCCCTGGGAAGTCTGACATGCTCGTTTGTGTCATCCTTGCTCAGATCACCTTTGGATGGGCATATTGCTTCAACTTTATGGGTATAGTTTCTGATGTTACTAGGAGACTTAATCCCACAACAAACTCTCAGATCCCCTGGCCCTTAGAATCTCTCTGCCCCCTCTTCCACAATGTTCCTGAAGTCTTAGGTGCAGGAGTGTTTTGTAGATGTATCCATTGGGACTGGACTCCACAACTCTTCATTTGATTGGGTGTTGTTTTCTGTAGTGGTCTCTATGTGTTATAAAGAGAAGTATCCTTGATGAGGGGTGAACACTTACTTACCTGGAAGACAGTAGTACTACGGGCAATGCAAACCATGGAGGCTTGGATCAGGAGACTTCGGAGGAGAAAAATATGAGCAACTGGGCTCGAGGACATTCTTGTGATATTTTGGCAAAGAATCTGGTGGTCGTCTGCTCATCCTAAGAATTTGCCTGAGGGTAAGTTGAAAGGTAGTAGACCAATTAAAGACAAGTTCCAGATAGCATAATACTGAATCTGGGGCACTTAGTAGTGATAATACATTTGTAGGTCTACAATGGAAACCAAATGGGGCAGAAGAAGGGCAAAATGTACAGTTTATTGATAATATGAGTACTATGAAGCTTGATGTAGCAACCATGGCTTGTTGATGAGGCTGTAGTTGTTGAGATTAGCTGAATTTAAGATGAGACCATCTGCTCTACGCTTATGTAACAGGAAGGATGCCCCCAGGGTAAAACCTCCTGGAACTAAGCTTCCAACTTGTGACAGGGATACTAAGGAATTTTCTGCTTCTGGAAAGCAAACAAAAGCTGCTCTAAATATGATTCAGGGGGAGAGAGTCCACCCCAAGCTGGCAGCTGAGCTTGGTAGTATTGTACAGTGCCTTAACTTTGTACCAGATGTTCCCGGTTCAAGAAACGGAATTCAAGGGCTCCATTTTGCCAGGAAGCAGTGTGGATTAATATCTGAAAGCTAGAGGGCCCCAGATATCACAAGGTCGAGGCATTAATATATTATTGGCTTCTTTGTCTCTTATATATGGTTACATACATTCTCTTTGAGTGTCTTTAAACTACTAGGCATTGGTCACTAGGATGAGAAAGGAGGGGTAAGGAAAGAAACTTCATCAGTCCCCCAGATTCTGTGCCTGTTACCCTCTACCGAAGGAGCAATTTCCTTATCATATCACTGTGACAAAGGGACAGTTGGCGCTTGTGGCGCCTGTTAGCATTCCAAAGCTCATGCTAGCCTCTAGGCTTTCTGTTTCATGACTACCTGTGGCTCTTCTCAGCTCTTGTCATCCCACTCTCTCCCCCAGCTTTTCATTCCTATATAACCCTGCCATCTCACCCACGCACTTTCTTGGTCCTCTCTTTTGTCTTCCTCTCTTGGAGCCCTTTCTCTTGCCCCTATTTCTTGGTCCCTTTTGCCCATACTCTCTTTTTCTTCCTTTCTCCCCCTCCGGCCTGATCCCTTCTCAAGGTAAAAGAACATTACCTTGGTTTAGGGGTCTATATTTCCATGGCTTCTATGAGACTAAAGGTAAATCTTATGACTAGAGTGTTAAGTTTAAATTCCTTCTTAATGGGAATCCGCCACCGCTGATGTAATAAGCCAGTCAAACCGAATTAATAAATCCAGGTTTATTCTGAGCAAAGCATTCCTGAGTGGTCCAGGGGAGGGGGATTGGGGTGTAGCCTCCATCCAAACGATTCCAGACTCTTTGGATATATGGATGCCAAGGGCTGGAGTGGTGCTTCCCCCAAGTGCTCCAGACTCGTTGGGTATGGGGCACCGGTTCAAGTCTGGCTACTTCCTGCGGGCATGGGACAAGGCAGGGTGGGAGAGAGTTAGGAGTTGGTGGGAGGTGTGGTTGGAGAGGCATCTGGTTAGCTGCCATCCTGGAGACCTTAGGCATCTGTTTTTTTGAGGGAGATGAGAAGGCAGGTTGTTAGGAGAAAAAATAGATTGTTATTAATGAATGGGGCTAGCCATGGGAAGGGTGGCTAACTGCTGGAAAGAACGGGATGGATAAGTGCCGTGGTTGTTCAGGAGAGGCACAGGTCAATGGGTGAGACATGAGAACAGATATGCCCTTTACCAGACTCGCTGAACATAGCGGACAATGAGGACTAATGAGAACTCAAGATCAATGGCAATGGGTTTTTGATCCTACTGCACGTACTGGCTTTGTGGAAGCCTAGGCAGTTTGGATGCTCACCTTACTTGACCTGGATGGAGGTGGGTGGTCCTTGGACTTCCCACAGGGCAGGGAACCCTGATCGCTCTTTGGGGTGACGAGGGAGGGGGACTTAATTGAGGGAGGGGGAGGGAAATGGGAGGCGGTGGTGGGGAAGAGACAGAAATCTTTAATAAATAAATGAATTAAAAAAAACAGATTTCTAGTTGCTCGTAGGTGCCTATTTGAGCCTGGAGAGGTGGTACCAATGGTAAAGTCCCCAGAACTGGTGCAGGTGCTGGCATTACCTGGAGAACTCTCTGCAGGTAGGCCTCGGCCCTAGCCGGGGTGAACCTGCAAAATATGCTTGGAAAGGAGTGGGGTTAAAATAGGCTCTGGAGACTGATAGTTTTCACCAGACCAGATTTCTTAATACAGCAGCAGAACTTCTCCCAGGAATCTGCAGGTATCTCTCTGTAAGACAGCTGGAACAGAAAATGAGCGGGGTCAAAATAGCCTCTGGAGACTGATAATTCTCACCAGACCAGATTTCTTGATACAGCAGCAGAACCTCTCCCAGGAGCCTGCAGGTATCTCTCTGTAGATAGCTGGGACAGATTGCTATGCATCTTGGAGTTATAGAAAAGGGTATGGCTTTAGGTTGAAAGGCATGAACATTTTAGAAGGCAATTAGAAGAAATTGAAAACTCTGAACCTCAGAAGTTATATCTGAAACATGATAATCCTGGCCTATGAAGCCTGTGAAAGAGGCACACTTGTCTGTACTTTTAGTGGGAAACTTAAATAATGAAGTACTGAGCTGCCAGTACCTTAAGTCATCAAACGCCATCAGATAGCTCTGAGAGAGATAAACAAAGGAGCAGAAGTGAGACAGCTGTTTTCATCTACGCAGGCAATCCCAAGTCTCTCTGTGGTCTTTGGCAAACAGCAGTCTTAGAAGCAGTACTTGCTTTCAGCTGCTAAGCCCAGGAAGCTGTTGGCAGGTTTCTGTCTCACCCGGTCCTTCAGTCCTTCAGTCCCAAAGGATAACACAGAGGTCTACATCAGTTATAAACTGATTGGCCCAGCATCTCAGGCTCTTCTTATTAACCAATTCTTCTAACTTACATTATCCCATAATTTTTGTCTCTGTTGGCCACGTGGCTTAGTATCTTTCTCGGCGAGGCAAGGCAGTCACATCTTGCTTCCTTTGTGGCTGGGTCACAACTAGACACTGAAACTGCCCTCTTCCAGAATTCTCGTTGCCCTGCCTATACTACCTGCCTGCCTATTGGCCAATCAGCGTTTTATTAAAAATAATACAAGTGACAGGATAAAAGACCATTGTCCCACAGCAGGAGGCCTGACAGACTTTCCTGTGGGGGTAGGGTTTGCTCTACCTGTCTTGGCAGGATGAGCTCATCGATTCCCCTAGTGTTACTGTCATCCATTTCAGGCAGGGTCCAGGCAGCTGATGAGGTGAAAGGCAGCTTTTTTTTCTGTTTACCGGGACTTGCCACATCCCAAAGCAAGCCTCTAGGAGTAAGGTCTTCTGCAACCCTGTATCTTCTTGGAGGAGCTACAGGATGCTGCAGGAGCTTGCATGTCTCTGTATCATAGGCAGCTCTTTCTTTAAATGACATACTGTCAGATCTGTAAAGGCACTTGAGGATCAGGGTACCTTTACCTGTCGGGTATATCTAAATTAGACATATAAGGTAAATTTGGAGATACAGTTTACCCCATCAGTTACAGCCTACTAATACTAGTAGAGGCAAAAAGATTAGGATATTTTTGTCTCTAGTTTTTAGCTGGGGTCCTGAGACCTAGTGTATAATCCTAATTTGGAGAAGGCAGAATAAAGTTTTCTAGAATTATCTTGTAAGCCAAAGTATATTAGACAGGACTATTTCCTTGGTGGGACCAGCGCATGTGGGTGTCTGTAGTAAAGATGGCACTGAGGTTTTGGTTTTGACCTCCACTGAGTGGCAGCTAACCACATGTTTGTACTTTTCCAGAGGAGTTGCAATCGGAAGTTACAAGTTTTACAGATTTTAAAAGAAGCACACATACACACACAGGCATAAAGCAAGCATACTCTAGTCTATGTGCAAATTTCCATCCGTACGTAATGAACAGACAAGACTTTTGACAGAAACAAAACTTTAACAAAAAGGACAAACAAAACCCTTGCTGGGAAACTTAAAAATCCTAAAATAAGAAAGAAACCATAAAAGTGAAAGGTGTTTTGTGGTGTTAAGGCAGCTCTTACCCTGCTGCCCAGAGCATGGAAAAGGTACTGCGGAGGGGAACCGAACAGTCAGGAACAAGGGGTGGCAGAGGGGCAGGAGCCATGTAGAGGACATAGTTGCAGCTTAAACTGTGGGGCTCCCAGGCCGTTGGGGGATGGGGCATGAAGCATAACAGAGCAGACTGAGCATTCAAGAAGGGAACACATTGGGGAAACTGGAAGATCATGGACAGAAGCACGAAATCCAGACAGGGAGAGAAGCAAGGAGATTGCCTGCAGGTGAAAGCCGTGAGCAGAGAGAAAGGCTAGGGACTGCAGGAGGAGAAGGGGCAGGGATGCAGTGCGCAGGAACCTGGCCAGGCTAGTTCAACCCCGGTTTGGATAAATTTTGTAAGGTGTTTGGGGAGCCAACTTGGACCCGGAAGTATCCATTCACAAGCCCTTAGCTGGAGACTCGGAAACCAAGACAGGGAGTCCTCTGAAATAGCCTGGGGTCACAACAGTAGGAGGTTTGGGATACTCCTGTGCAGGACATCTCCCTTACAAGGAGCCCCAAGAGGTAGAGGCTGTCTCTACCCCAGAACAGGCCAGCTACCTGGCACTGCAGTGTCTTGACAGGCAGACTGGAAGATGGAAGGGGTCCTGGACCCCTTTAGAGGCTGTGGCTTGGAACTGAGTTACCAAGCAAGTCTGTCTGATGGAGGAGAATGAAGAGTGGTTTTCCATGGCCACCTGGTAGCAGGAAAGACTCTACTTGGGTTCGGCACCAAATGTTAAGTTTAAATGCCTGCTTAATGGGACTCTGCCACCACTGATGTAATAAGCCACTCAAGCCGAATTAATAAATCAGGTTTATTCTGAGCAAAGCATTCCTGAGTGGCCCCAGGGGAAGTTGAGGAAACCACAAGAATGAGGGCTTTTAATGCCCTGGGAGTGAAGCCGCTGATGGTGGGCTTTCTCGGGGACAGAGTCTGGATTGAGGCAGGTCCAGGGGAAGGGGCTTTGGGTGGAGCCTCCACCCGAACACAGGGTAACTATACAAACTAAAATAAACAGTCTTCTGGAATCAAAAGCTTAACAATTATGATATTCTTGACTTCCCGCAAAGAGGTAAAACATCCCCAGATCATTTATCTGGGTTCTAGCCCCTCCAAGTCTAGATCTGAACATGAGCAATCTTCATCTCACTGGTGGCTTCTTCTGTGACTTTTCCTTTGTCATCTCTTTGTATCCAACAATTGCTCAGGTTGAACTATTCACAAACTCCCCCTTTAGAAACAAGTAAATAGTCTAAAGCTAAATGGTTTTAGTAAATGGCATTGTGCATTTTGGTCTGTGGTTTGATTAGGATGTTAAGGGCCTTTGCAGTTTCAGTAGTTTGCATTGCATTGCACTGCATTGCACTGCATTGCATTGCATTGCATTGCATTGCATTGCAGCAGCAGCAGCAGCTTCGAATTTAATGATGGGGCTTAGCATATAGATAGATGGAGATATGGCAACCCCAGGATCCATTCTCTGCCCAGGTGGCTGGACCATAATAATGGATCATATGTTCATGGGGCCATTTGTTAGCTTTGCAGTCAACAATCTGTAAGGTCTGTCAGTTTCTTTGGGTCTCCCAGTCCTCATATATCTGTATTTCCAAGCCCTTTCCTCTGGCAAATGGGAATAGGAAGAAGGAGGGCTGGATAGATCTTAAGATCTGAACCAGTTTTGGAGGAAGTGAAGCATAAGCAGTTCTCCCATAACCAATATAGTCTAACTGGGGCTTAATATTTGATGTTAGCACCGCAGTGCCCCATGCCTTCCAGAGGTGAGAGAAGTCAGATAAAAGGTGCAATCTGATTCTGAATAGTTTGGGGAGCCCTACTATGGAGTTTTCTGGGCACTTGCAGTGTAGAGTCTTTGGTTCAGACATGTTAGGCTTACAACAGAAACCATAGGGAAATGTATTTTTTCCCTATAACTCAGGTTTTAAGAAACCCAATTCTGGTAGTAGGCTTGGGAGTATCCTATTTTTATCATAAAGTTTGAGGGGACCAAATTGTCTAGCTTCACAAGGCTATTGATCTCCTCTATTAGTTCCTCCACATACATAGCAAGAAGAGACCCTAAGAGTCTGAACTGTTTTGTGCCAGGTTTAGAAACACATTTCTGGTTATGGTAAGTATTTGGTGGATGGGCTGCTATTTAGTTCCTCATAGAAGAACTGGAAGACTTGGTATGATATGGCTTTGTGGGTGACAGAAAGCTTTTTGAAGTGTAACATGCTCCCTGGTTCTGTGTCGAGAATAGTGAAATTAAGAGGGGTACAGGTCCCCAGTTAACAGTCTTGTGTTGCAGTTCCCTTTTGAAGAAGTACCATTTAGTCTGCCTTCTGCCAAATGGCCCAAATAATTCCTATCCAGGTAGGATGGTAGGTTTGGGGAGAGGGGATAATGATGTGGGATTCCCCTCTGTTTTCTGTGAATACCATTGGTTAATAAAGAAAGAAGGGCAGAGTTAGAGAGAAGCCCTGGAGCCCCACTGGAGACAGACGCCGAAACTACCCGGTAAGCCATAGCCACATGGCAATACACAGATTAATAGAAATGGCTTAAATTAAGATATAAGAGTTAGCCAATAGAAGCTAGAGCTAGTGGGCCAAGCAGTGATATAATTAATACAGTTTCTGTGTGGTTATTTAGGGGCCCCAAAGAACAAAGAGCAAAAGAGTAAGAGTAAAAAACAACCAGCTACAGGCCTGCTCTCCAGAGTGCTACTGCCAGTGGGGGGCATGCCTATTCTCCAACTGTGCCAACAAAGGGTGAGAGAGGGAGGGAGGTCATCTCCCCCTCACCCACTCTACCATATTCCAGATGAGGGCTGGGGTCTGATCTCCGTCAGGCATTCCCATGGCCTGATCATCTGTACCCCCATCAATGGGGGTCAGCTCTACAGTGCTGCCTGGACAAAGTGCAGGGCCTACCTTCCTGAGTGCTGCAGTCTGTGAGGGGCAGGATCAGCTCTCCCACTCTTGGACCCTGGGACCAGCTTTTCCCGCCTGGAGTAGGTAAGGTGCCTGGGGCAAGGGGTATCTCTCCCTCCTCATGCTACCATGGGATAGACCATAGGCTAGCTCTCCACTCACATGTCTTCAGGGTTGAATCACCTGCACCCCAGCTCTGCTGTGCTGTCCTGGCAAGGTGTAGAGCCTGTTCTGAGAGCTGCAGTGGGTGGGGGCAGGGCCAGTTCTCCCTAGTGCTTCAGCCAGTGAGGGGCAGGACCAACTCTGTGCAGCCCAATCCTCACTGCTTTCAGTGGTGACAGGAGCCAGGGACATAGCACAGACCACAGAGGCAGCAGGATCACAGACCCAGCCAGTTCCAAGCCAGACAAGGGCCTTAGGGACAGCCCAGGACCCCAGTGAAACCATGGCCCTGGTAGCAGCACAGGCTTCTCAGACCTACATGGCTCCAACAGAGGCTCAACCCCCCAACAGTGATCTGACCCTTGGTGGTGCCCAGGCCCTTGATGCGTCTGAGTGGCCCTTAGTGGCAATATGGGCCATGGATAGCAATACAGGTCCCTGCTGTGGTTGGACCATGGGCTCAGACAGGGTCCTCGGCAGGGGCCCAGGCCCAGATGTCACAGTGGCCCCAGGTGGCAGTGCAGGTCCCTCTGAACAGCATGGCCTGTGAACACCCGTATGGCCCAGGTGTAAGCCCAGATCCTGAGCATCCAAACAGGAATCTCAGACATCAGTGCAGACCCCGGCTGTGGCAGGGTCACTGACCCAGACTTGGTCACTGCTGCAGCTCGGGCCCATATGACACCCTGGGCCTGGGTTGCAGCACATGACACTCAGGTCAGTATGGGTTCAGCAGTGGTACAGCTCTCAGGCACCAAGAAGGCCACAGGGTGGGAGCCCAGATCCTGGGCATCAGTGTGGTGTTTGGTAGCAACACGGGTGACGGACATCAGCACAGACTCAGGCTGTGGTAGGACCACAGGCCAAGACATGGAGATCTCTCCTGGGTGGTGACAGAGAGGGAAAGCTGGCAGGCTGAACCAGACCAGCTACCAGCCAGACCCAGAATCAGGACAACAAGGTAGCCCACCCCACACCCACCTCATCTATGAGCCGCTAGAGCGCGTGACGGCACAGACCCAAAGCTGCAGGGTCTAAACAACACGGGGGGTGGGGGGGAGCAACACAGGATATCCAAGAGGGTCCTAGTCAGGGCTCAGTACCCACAGTGCAGCAGAAACCAGAGGCCCCGGACCAGACCAATGACTGCGTGCAACGAGCACTTTCAAGAAAAGGGCATATATGTATGGACTGAAGGGTGACCTGTGACACAGCGCAGCTTCCGCACCGAGGTTTGAGGGGTGTTTGATTTTTTTGTGATTTGGTTCGGGTTTTGATTTACTTTTAAACTTTATTTTGGCAGGGGAGATTGCAAGGGCAGAGGGCAGAAGCGAGGAGACAGGGGAATGAGTCATATTAGGATGTGTGATGTGAAATTCACAAAGAATCAAGAAAATGTTTTAGAACTAAATACAAATAAAAGCAAAATGTATGAAAAAACTGGAGATGGCATTAAAGATTCAAGACCCACTCCGTGTTGGTCAGTATCGTGTCTACCCTTTCAGCTCTCTGTGGTACCCATGAGACAGCCTGGGATCTTCCAAGATCACATGGTACAGAGGGGCACTGAACAGCAGAAGCTGGGTTTCCAGAGTTCCAAAGGCTGTAGCCCCCAGTGACTTCTCTAGACACACAAGGGGCCATGTTCTCCTATGCAAGGCTGGAATTCCTCAGCAGGGTCCTGATCAGAAGGGTTCCCCAAGCCCTCTGAACTCCTGCTGCAATCTGAAGCCACCATGCAAAAGGGGACATGCAAGAGGGGCACCTGCAGCTCAGGAGAGCAGGGCTGTAGCTCAGTGGAGTTCTGTCCTAAGGGCCTGAAATGCAGGGCCACTTGAGAGACAGGATAGAAACACCTGCATTACCAAGGAGGCTTCGGGACAAAGCTGTATGTTCACACAATTTCCAAAACAAACATGGTTAACATTTTAAAAACCAAATCATGCCCTTTGCTCTCTGCTTGGCAGGAAAATGAGAAGTGACAGACGGAACTGATAAGATGAAATAAGAAAGGGATCATTTCTTCCTCCCCTCCCTCCCTTCCTCCCTTCCCTCTTTCTTTCTTTCTTTCTTTCTCTCTCTCTTTATTTCTTCCTTTTTTTGAGACAAAATGCCCCAGGCAGAGCTAAAACTCAGTCTGAAATGAAGAATGACATGGACATCACAGACCACAGCTGCAGCAGCGTCGTTTACCCAGACATGGCCCCTGACACCCAAAGAAACCATGGCCCTGGGTGGCAGCACAGGTTCCCAATCTCATGGCCCCAGCAGAGACTTAACCCTCGGACAGTAACATGGCCCTAAGTGGTAGCTCAGTCCCCTGATGTCTGAGTGGCCCTTAGTGGCAATGCGGGCCATGGATATCAATACAGATCCCGGCTTGATTGGACCATGAACTCAGACAAGGTCCTTGGCAGCAGTCCAGGCCCAGATGACAGTGCAGGTCCATCTGATCAGCATGGACCCAGCAGCAGTGTGCCTATTAAACACCTACATGACCCCAGGTGGGGTTACGGAGCATGGCATCTGCACAGCCTTTGATGGCAACAGGAAAGTTGAACATCAGTGCAGACCCCGGCTGTGGCAGGGCCACTGACCTAGACACGGCCAAGGCCACAGTTTGGGCCTGTATGATGCCCTGGCTCTGGGTGGCATTTGTGTCTCACTCAGGTCAGTATGGGACCAGCAGTGGCACAGCTCTCAGGCACCAAGAAGGCCTCAGGATGGGAGCCCAGATCCTGGGCATCAGTGTGGTGTTTGGTGGCAACACGGGTCATGGGCATCAGCATAGACTGAGACTGTGGTAGGACCACAGGCCAAGACTTGGTTCTTGGCAACAGCCTGGGCTCAGATGTCATCCTGGCCCTAGTTGGCATCGCAGATCATCAAGATTGGCATAGCCTCAGTGATGACATAGTCCCCAAAGACCAACATGTGCCCAGGTGGCAGTCCAGACCCCAGACATCAGCTCAGCCTTTGATTGTAACAGGAGCTATGGACATCGATACAGATCTTGGCTGTGGAAGGGCCACAATTTTTTTTTTCGTTTTCTCTCTCTCTCTCTCTCTCTTTTTTTTTTTGACACCATTCAGTGTACAGCTGTCACACAGAGTCAGCATGAAGGGACACAAGTAGTACACTGGGTGTTTTGTTTTCTGATTTTTTAAAGTCATGTTCAGTTTATCAGGAACATAAAATAGATTTTCAGCCTTACTCTATTTCTGAAATCGAGAGAATTACACAATTTGAAAATACACCTTATGGAGTGTCAGCTTCCGCTCTGAGGAGGAAGGATAATATACCTCCTGGACTGGGGGTAGGACACAAAAGAGAGGGAAGCCCCTCTGCTGGTGGGATGGAGTGGATCCCAGCATTCTTTTTGAAGCGCAGATCTCTGGCAGAACCATTCCTAGGTGCCCTGGGTGCTTCATACTGTAGGAGCATTGGGAACAGAAAGCTAGACTTTTGCTACCTGCTTCCCATGAATTCCTTGAATAGTCTCTTAGGAAGTTTCTGTCAGAGTCCAAAGTTAGACCCAGATTCCCAGGATGGGCAGAATTAGCTCAGTTTTGGGAGAAAAACTGGTTCTTCCTAGGGACTTGTTCTCTCCTCCTTCGGCATTTGCGGTCTGACAAGTTAGGAGTGGGGGGTGTGGGCAGCATGATAGCGGGACAGACATGCATGGGTGGGTCAGGCCAAACCTACCGCACTACTTGGGAAATGCCTGCAATCTGCAGGGCACACCGATGCGCCGCTGACCCAGTGTTGCCATTTTGTGCAAAGAGACCTTGTCATTGTGTTTAAATAACAGTTCCTTGATAGCTTATACAGTCATCGTGACATTCCTGAAATTCCTGAAAACAAATGGGGACAAATGCGTGGAGAAGTCATCTCTTTATTGAAAATACAGATGCTGAGGGGGTACGAGTGTGAGTGTTAGCGGCAGCAAAAGCTTCTGAGCATCTGGCTCCTGGGTGAGGGCACTTCAGCACCTCTACACACTTCTGATCTCTCTTGTATTGTTCTCGCCTCCCCTTAAACCAATTCTACAAGCCAGAAGGAAAAAAAATCTGGTTCAGTAGGATAATCAGTATATAATCAGAAAACACCATGGGGCGTTAGCTGCCCCTATATTTTATACTGCACAGAAGAACCTGCTGTCTCACTGCCCTAATTCTCTGAGGGCCTGAGGGGCTGGCACAAGGTCCAGTGCTTGACTAGAATGTGGGAGGCCCTGGTTTCCACTCCAGCACTGCAAAATAGTACCTGGACAATTGTCCAGATGTGGCATGTCTTTCCCCGTCTCTACAGTAATCCACTCTGGAGGATGTGAGCAGCATTTTCAGGCAGATGCACCACTGTGCTTCAGACAGTCAGAATGCTGGGTGCCCTAATCTGTGTGGCTTTACCAGGCTCTTCAAACAGCAGGAGGAGGACAGGGCATTTGGACTCTATGCTTCCCCCATTCCCATCAGTCTCTGTTTAACCAATTTACATCAGCATTATGAAGAGTGCAGGGTTCACCCTGTGAACTATCTTCACACCCAGGTTACCCCTATAAGGACAGAATTTTTGTTTAGTTTTCAGTATTTCAAACAGTTTAGGATCATGGAACTCCTGATCCCATTTAAATTAATTCAAAGTAAATTTGAATTAATTTGAATAATTTATAATTATAACCCTAGTGGGATGTCTTTACAGAGACATTCTATCTGAAGGATATTAGCATTACAAGGACTTACACACAACATTTCTATATTAATATGCTATTAATAGAATAATTAACTCAGAAATTGTATTCATGTTTATATGTTAAAACACACATATTCGTAATTTATCTATAGGATACATGTATGTGTCATATATATATGTCTAGGGAGTGAAAGGAGGTTAGTACTATTCTGTGTTCCCTTTGGAAGTTGTGCTTAATCTTGAAATGAGCCATTTTTAGTTGGTTGGATTTTCTTATCCCATTTTATGCCCCAGAGGACATAAAACTAAAAGTCATTTTAAGGGGCCTGTAGGGATGTCTAAGAGTTAAAAACGCTTCCTGCTCCTATAAAGGACCTGAGTTTGGTTCCTATCACCTATATAAGGTAGCTCAGGACCACATGTAATTCAAGCTCCAGGGGATTTGACCCTCTCTTCTGGCCTCTGAGGGTACCTGCATATAGACGCAGACACATCTATACACATGAATTGTTAAAATATCTTTTAAAAACATGTTATTTTGAAATATAATGTGGTAAAAAAAACATGACACAACAACTCTCCCCACAGGACGAAAGTATTCAAGATAAGAAGCAAATTCTAGAATAGCTGTCTTGCCAAATTGTCTTCTCCTTACCTGAATTCTAGTTTCAGTCACGCCTATCCATCTTGCCAGCTGTTTTCTGAGGGGAAAAATGACAGATGTTCATTACTGGGCATCTTGGATAAAATAAAGTATATGAAAGATACTTTGTATATATTTTTAAATGTTTGTCGCATCCTTCACCTACTGGGACATTCACCTTGAAGATTTTGAGATTTTAAAAAATTCTACTGGTGCTGGGTGGTGGTGGTGCATGCCTTTAATCCCAGCACTTGGGAGGCTGAGGGAGGCGGATCTCTGTGAGTTTGAGGTCTACAGAGGGAGTTCCAGGACAGCCTGGCCTACACAGAAAAACCCTGTCTCAAAAAACAAATAAACCAAATCTGCTGGTAATTTTGTTTTATTATCACCCACCATTAGCAGACATTAAAACACACCATGTCCCCAATAAGAATTTTGAAAAAAAAAAACACTAATCTGGACAGCATAAACCTCCAAAGAAATGCTCCTAACATCAACTGAGGTGGTTCACAAGACTTTCTCAAATAATAATAATAATAATAATAATAATAATAATAATAATAAAGCAGCTACAAAACAAACACAAATAGGAAAAACCTATGTGAGGCATTTTGTCCGGATTGAAGGGTGAGCACGAATAAAGGAAGACAGATTAATGGGGGAGGGGGCACATCTGAAGACTTCTAATGTCCAATTAACTCATCAGGATGTCCAGCCTGCTGACCACCAGGGAAACGAAATATCACGTTTATTTGTTCAATTTATTTAGTGTGCATCAATGCATGCATTCTGTAGGTGTAGGGGTGTGTCTACCCGTGCTCTGATGCACCTGTGCAGGTCAAAGGGCAACTGAAGGGTGTTGGGTCTCTCCTTCCACCAAGAAAGTCATCCTTTGTTATTTTAACCATTCAACTTTTCACACATCTTTCAACAGGACCTTACTCATTACTCATTACTTCATTGCCCCAAGTTTTCTACTCTGATCCACTGAAATAATGTAAGAAGATACTTCCATTCCCATTGTCTTAGTTAGGGCTACTATTGCCGTGAGGAAAACAACATGACCAAAAGCAAATTGAGGAGGAAAGTGTTTCTTTGGCTTCCACTTCCAGATCATCATTGGAGGAAGTCAGTACAGGAAGTCAAGTAGGACAAGAACTTAAGAGACGGGAGTTGATGCAGAGGCCACGGAGAGGAGCTGCTTACCGGCTTTCTCCTTATGGAGCCCAGAATGACTGACCAGTGGAGGGATGGCCCTACCCACATGGTCTGGGCCCTCTCACATTAATCACCAATTAAGAAAATACCCTTCAGGCTGGTCTACATCCTGATCTTAGGGAGGCATTTTTTGAGGTTCCCATCTCTCTGATGCCTCTAGCTTGTGTCAAATTCGCAGAAAACTAGCCAGCAGGCCCATTTTGCAGGACTCTCACCACTACCCCCAGCACACTGGTGCAGGAAGCAGGAGTCTGGCAGCCTTGCTTTGGGAGGGGGATTTCATTTACATAGGGTAAGAGATGGGCTGAGGAGATAGTACAGAAGCTAAAGGCAACTGCCAGCAAGCCCGAAGGCCTGAGGGTGATCCTGGGTCTCTGTGGTGGAAGGAGACAAGGGACTAACTCTATTGTATTCTGCCCTTCACACCATCAAATGACACTAACACCCACAGAAGAGCATTCCCACACCCACAAATAAAACCAAGCAAAGGAATGAATTAGCAACACGCAGATTTGAAGGAGTGGTAAAGGAGGAGGATCAGGAAGAGAGCCAAAAGTCACCCTGGGCCACCACGTGCTCCCAGGAAACAGGGTTTCAGGCTACGCTATCTGCTTACCTTAGTTCTGCGCTGATGTAGTGATTTTGCTGGAAAAATCGCTCCAGCTCCTGCAACTGCCACTGGTTGAACTTGTACTGGAAGCCACGTTGGCGCACCAGCACAGACACAGGTTGTGCACATTCTGCAACCTCCATGTCCCTGGGGACTGGCTCTTTTGGCTGCTTCTCATTCTCCTGGTCACTGCGGCTGGTGCCATGGTCCTCTTGTTTCAAGTTATCCATGAGGCCTGAGGCACCAGCAGCTGAGGGCCCTTCTCCACTGAATTCTTCTGCTTCTTCCCCTTCGGCTGCGGCTGCTCCTGCCTGGCCCTGACCACTGTCATTTTCCATCCTTCCCTCTCCAGTCAGAAAGATCTGTGTCTTTACACCTGGAAGTAGAGAGACAGAGAAAGGCCAGGAGTTAAAGCCCAGGGTGACCCGAGGGCGCCGTGAAGTCGCAGCGAAGCCAGCAGCACACAGCGCCTGTCTAGTCGTCTCGGTGGGACACTCCTCCCCTCGTGGACATCTCTGATTCACCTTTCCCAGCACACACTTACCATTCCGTTTTTCTTCATCCTTATCAAGTCCTTCATAAAGCAGGTAGCTGGTGTCTCGGCGCTCCATGCCTTGAATGTTCACTAGCAGCTTGCCTCAGGAGGTTCTGGGTTGGAGCTCTTGCAGTTACAAAAGCCCGAAAACCCAAAAGCCTCTCAACCAGGAAGAGTTCTCTTTTGGCCCTGGGGGCTGGTAGTACAGGTTACCAACTATCCAATCATGAGCTTGCTATCCTGGCTTCCATTTGACCTCTGGCTGCTACAGGTTGAGCCCCTAAAGCGCAAAACAGAGCCCTTTGGTATGGCAATGAGCAGAATACATTTGACTGGAAGGCACGGTCCTTGGGTTTGTAGGGATGCGGACAATACTCTCCAAGTCGCTGCTGAGCCTTGGTGAGTTATCTTCCTAGGGAAGGCGTGATAGTCATCTGTGCCAACAGATTTATATTGAAGAAGAAAAGCTCTGGAGGCTCTGGAGAGATGTTTGTAGACTATCACTTAGTTAGTTGGGGCTGCTTTTTCACAGCCTTAATCACTGTGCTCTGAACAGAAGAAAGTGGATTTCTGCGAGTTCCAAGCCAGTCTGGTTTACATAGTGATTTCCCAGCCAGTCAGAACCACAGTGAGACAATTTCTTCTCAGGGCCTAGTAGTTTACCTGTTACTTGATAAAGAACAGAAATTAAAGATTATCCCATGAGGTCTTTTCCTTTGGGTTTTCATAGAAAGCGAATTTAGAGTCTGTCGTATTTGCATTGTCTGCCTTTACAGGAGCTGGGGCGTGGATTGGGGTTTAGTAGGACCTTTAAGCCTTTTAAAGTGCTGTTAAGTACTGTTGAACCTGTGAGAATTGTCACACCTGGGCTGAGGTTCCTCGGTTTTCTCTTGAATGCATTTCTGTGAATGGTCAAAAGTCAAGAACAGACTTTTATGCCTGGTTTCCATCCCAGAGTCAAGCAGCCCCTTCTCTGGCATGTGTGGTCAGACTGGTCCCAAGACAGCCAGCTTTTCCCAGCATGTTCTGGTCAGTCTGAGAGTAGAAAGAGCCTCAGACAATTATGATATCTCCAGGAAGTTCCTTTTGTAGGGTGCCTGAGTAGGAATTCTTCTCCCACCAAAAGATTTACCTCAGAATTCCAGAACTAAGTCTATGGATGTATGTTTCCTGCCCTTTACTCTTTGCTATGTAGCCCGAAGCTGCTGTTGTCAAGGTACACAGAGCCTGGGAATTTTTTTCTCTCTAATTCTGGTCAAGATTGCAAAGATAACCACATCCGTGTTGAGCATATAGCTTACTGCATAGAGCCTAGCCTAGCACACACACCACTACAGCTATTTCCAGCACTGTATAAGCCAGCACGGAGTCTCCGTTTGTGATGCCTGTAATCTTAGCTCTCAGGAGGTAGAGGCATAAAGTTTAGAACTTCACCTTCAGCTACAGAATTTGTTTGAACCGAGCTAGGGACACATGCAGTTTTTTTTTTTTTAAAAAAAGCAAACTCCATCTCCTCCCCCAAATTCCAATATTGCCCTTTTAAATAAGGTAGTGGGTGATGGGCCTGATTTAGTTTTTAAATTCACTGATATATGCTTCTTGTCTTAATATGTGATTTATCCCGAAAAGTGTTCCTAGTATATTTTTAGCCGGGCGGTGGTGGCGCACGCCTGTAATCCCAGCACTCGGGAGGCAGAGGCAGGTGGATCTCTGTGAGTTCAAGACCAGCCTGGTCTACAAGAGCTAGTTCCAGGACAGGCTCCAAAACCACAGAGAAACCTTGTCTCGAAAAAACCAAAAAAAAAAAAAGTGTATTTTACTGCTTGTGGTTCTAATGCACGTAGGAGTTTTAGCTGGGTAGGACTACTGGTTGCTTTCCCCCCTTGGCAGCTTACACAGCACCTTTGGAGACTACGAAAGCCAGTCTTTGTGGAGGGGCTTTCATGTCAGTTCCAGTGGTATTCTGCACGTCCTGCGTGTGAAGTGTTACGTTTCCAGCAATACGGACTCACCGTTGCTTCTCTAAGGCCACTGAAAGCAGCAGCATTAGCCTGACAACTTTCAGGTTTTCTCACTCTCTCCAACTTGAAATGGGGCTTCTCATGCCTGCTATTGGGGGTTTTGTTATATAGTTTATACCTCTTGGGGGGAGCACTGTCAACCCAAGTGGGATAACTGAGCTTAGAGAATATATTTTTCCTAAGCTAGTCTAAGTGCTCTTGCACATGCATATGCACACACACACTTACATATCCTAAGCATGTATATGTGTTTATACACATAGACTTAGATGTATTATGTGTAATTTTAGGTAAACAATTCCTTATTTTTTTCAGACATCCTTAGTGCTGTTTTACCCTCTCTCTCTTTCTTTAATGACCTCCCTCTCCACTCTGCAATTAAAGGTCACATTTTCCCATTTCTCTCCTTTGTGTACTGCTGTTCTCTAGTGCTATCCGCTCCCTCCCCCTGGTACCTTTTTGCTATGCTGGTTCCTGCGGCTACTCCAGGATACGTACTGCCATCCGAAGATTTGGATCTTGGAGCTTCACATGAGGGAGACCACTCTTCATTTGTCTTTCTGGGTCTGGCTTATCTCGCACAATATATTTCCTAGCTTCATCCACTGCAGATTTAATAACTTCATCATTTTTACAGACAAGTACTGTGGTATAGCGTGTCTGTACTACATTTTCACAATCCATTCATCACTTGAAGGACATTTAGGTTGTTCCCATTTCCAAACTATTATGAACAGGGCCGCAGTGAACATGCCTGAGCTCGTCTCTGTGGAATAGGATGTTTTGGCCATATGCCAAGGAGTGGTATCGCTGGGTCCTCTAGTAGATTTAATTTTAGCTTTTCTAGACTTCTCCACACTGATTTTCAGAGCGGCAACGGCACTTTTTTTTCACCTATGGTGAGCAAGGCTTCCCTTTCCCATATCACAGCCAGCATTTGCTGACAGTTTAGCCATTCTCACTGGGGGATGTTATTTTCAAAGTGGTTTTCATTTGAATTTTTTTAATTGCTGAGGATATTGAACACTTTTTGAGATTTTCTTTAATTATTTCTTATTCTGAGAGCCCCTTGTCCAGATCCATAGTCCATTTTTTTTTAACTTTGGGTCATTTCTTTTCTTGAGTTTAGTGGTGTTATTATTTGTGTGAGTGCTCTGGACATTGTGGATATGAGTTGTTTGTCTGATGTACTGCTGACAAAGATTCTTATTCACTTTCAAGGCTTCCAAGCCAGTCCGAATCAAAATTCCCACATCCCTTACAGACTTAGAAAAAAATCTTGATTATTTCTTTTGCTGTAAGAAGGCTTTCATTTTATGAGTTTCCATTTGTCAATTGTTGATCTTAATTCCTGAGCAAATGAAATCCTATCCAGAATGTCCTTTCCTATGCTTATCTCTTGTGGGGTAATGCCTATGTTTTTCCCCCAGTAATTCCAGCATTTCAGGTTTCATTCTGGGGCCTTTAGTCACTTAGTCCATTTGGCATTAATTTTTGTTCTATTTACATGTATGTTTGTTTTTGGTGTATATGCAAGGCTACCGGCTTGAAGTAATTTTTTTTTGAGACAGAGTTTCACCTTGTAGCCCTTGAATTCACTATGTAGACTAGGCTGGCCTCAAAATCACAGAGATCCCCCTGCCTCTGCCTTCTGAGTGCTGGGATTAAAGGAGTGAGCCATTACCATTTGGCCTAGTTTTGTGATTTGATTTTGTTTCCTGCCACTTTGTTGATCTTTTTTATATATGCCTGTATTTGGCTTGCCAGCACTTTTTCTTTGTTCCCATAAAAAGTTCAGGCAATACAGTAGCAGTAGCCATCTCTAAATCCAGTTCTGGTGAAATTCGGTGTGGGGTGGAGGTACAAAGCCCCTAGGGATAACTGGCTGAACTGGGGAGCTCCAGGTTCAGGGAGAGACTTTGTCTCAAAAAAATAAGGCAGAGAACCAGGCAGTGGTGATACATGCCTATAATCCCAGCACTTGGGAGGCAGAGGCAGGCAGATCTCTATGAGCTCACTACAAAGTGAGTTCCAGGACAGCTAGGGCTGTTACACAGAGAAACCTGGTTTCAAACCCCTCACCTCCCTGCAAAAAGCTAGAGAACAATTGAGAAAGACACCTGACATAGACATCTGGTTTTCATATGCACAAGCACACGTGCACACACACCCTTCATGCACATCACTAGAAAGAAAAACCAATAATGTTATTTGGAGGTAAGATACTAGCTTCCATTTTGATCTCAGTTTATATGATTTTGAAGTGATCTTTGATTCACTAAAGTCTTTGGCCTGGAATTGAATTTTATCTCTTATCAAGGTCATGGGAAATTTCTTTGGATTTTACTTGTCTATCTGTATATTTTTCTAGATTTTGCTTTTAAAATGCTTTTATTTTATGTATGTGGGGGTTTTGCCTGAATGAATATCTGTCCACCAAGTGCATGTAGTACCTGAGCAGTCCAAAAGAGGGTGCTGGATCCCCTGGGACTGGAGTCACAGAAGGTTGTGAGCTACCGTGTGCTTAGAGGGCACGAGTGAGTGGGTCTCTGATTCTTTTCATGTCTTTTCTTTAACTTTTATTGATTCTTCATGGATTTCACACCACACACTAAAATTCCACTTATCTTGCACCCTTATCCTCACATCTACCCTCTGCCCTTGCAACCTCCTCCCAAAACCAAACCAAATTTAAAAGAAAAAACCAAACCAAACCAAACCAAACAAAATGAAACAAAAAAGGAGAATAATCTTGTAATGGAAGCTGTAGTGTGGCCTGTTGAGTCACATGTAAACAGAGACTGCACTTTCATTTCCTGGTTGCCCAGACTCAAATAATCACACAGAAACTATATTAATAACAGCACTTTTTGGTGGATGGCTCAGACACATTTCTAGCTAGCTCTTACATCTTAAATTAACCCATTTCTATTTGTTTATGTATTGCCATGTGGCTGTGGTATTACCTCATTTTTTACATGTCTTGTTTCCTTGGTGGCTGGCTGGCATATGCTTGACTCCGCCTACTCTCTCTTTATATATATCTCTATTCTGCTAAGCCACTGGCTGAACAGCTTTATTCATCAACCAATAAAAGCAATACATATACAGAAGGACATTCCACATCACCCACACAGTTTTTACCCTTTAGTTCATTTATCTTGTAAGTGTTCATTGCCATGAGACATTGGTCTGGCTCGAGGCCTCTGGCTTCTGCTACACCACCAACAATAGGCCCTCACTGGGACTCAACTTGCATATCCTGTTGTTGTCCTGTGTCATGGAGATCCTGCAGTTTGGATTTGAAGGGTTGTCCCCTTTACATGTGCCAACAGTTCCTAGATGATGAGGTGGACGTGGAGGTGGGCCAACTCATAATCCTAATTCTGGGCCTGGATGGGGGCTAGCTTGGCCAACCCGTCAGCTTCCCCTCAGCGTCACTACCTGGGTGAGCTCTCCAGCACTGCCTTGGCTAGTTCACCCAATGCAGCCTGCAGAACGATGAAGGGCCAGTTCTCCTGCTCTCAGGTCCTCAGATCCTGGTCACCTATACTCACACCACTAGGATTAACTCTGCTGTTTTGCCCGGGAGAGGTGCAGGGCCCTCTCTCCTGATTGCTGTAGGGGGCATATGGGGCAGTGTGTGTGTGGGGGGGGGGGTTCAGCTCTCCTGCTTTCATACCCTCAGAGCTGGTTCATCTGCACACCTTACAACAGGATCAGTGTTGCCCATGTGGAGTGCAGGGCCTGCTGTTTTGTGAGGGCAGGACTAGTTCTCTCACTCTCATAACCCAGGGCCAGCTCTCTCTCATAGCAAGGGGCGGAGCTGGGTGGGGGAGGGCATCTTTCCCTCACCTATGCCATCAAATGGCAGACAAAGGGGACAGGGTGAGATCTGTTGCTCCCACACTCCCAGGGCTGCCTCACCTGTGTCCCTGTCGATAGGGATAATTCTAATGTGCTGTCCTTGTATACTTGTCTCATAAGTCACGTTTGAAGCAGGCTATATATGTTAGCTATGTGCTCTAGGTCCTCAGAACAAACATCACACCAAACCCTCTCTCGGCACCCTTAAGTGAAGGATGCCGCTCTTGCCTCTCTTGGGAGCATCAGCCTGTGCTTCCAAGATTGGAAGTGTGGGGCAGAGGACAGCAGGAGGTACAAGCAGCTGGGGGGTATTCAGCTGGAACCTCCAGCTCACTCCTGCCTGATCCAGAAAGCCCCGTTCCTCTCTCTCCAAACCCCACCCTCTCAGAGAACCTCCAACAAAGAAAAGTCACCAAAAAGTCCAGTTCTGCATTCTTGGTGACGGTGGCAGCTCCCCCTGAAATTGCCAGTAGCCCAAGAACCCTCCTAAAGTGGTCAGCTTTTGACCATACTCAGGCACAAACCCAGCTTGTGGAGGGCACATCATCACCCCTTCCCTACAGAGATATATGCTTCCTGTTTTAGTTTGGCCGCATGACTTCTCTGCCCTGATCTCTGGGACTGGAGGACTCACCCAGGAGTTGCTTTACTCAAATAAACCCATTCTTTTATCTTTTCCGTTCAGCTTGATCTGGCTTACCGTGTTGGCAGAGAAACCTATTATTGCGCTAGAAAACCTATTACTGTGTTCTGAGTCTGACAGAGCAGCTACTGAAGAATTCCAGCCCTGAATGGGGTGGGGGACCATGGGCTTTGCGGTAGAGATACCTGCTTCTTCTCAGTGTCCCTGCACATCATCCGTGACTCTGGAAGATCCCAGGAATGAAGAACCACAAGGTGGCTACAGTAATGTATCACACTGGGTGTTTCCTGAGTTTTTAAGGGCTATCTCACTTACCAGAAGCTATTTAAGAAGTTACGGTATTGAAAAAAAAATAAAGATTTTAAATATTAGTCTCATTCTGAAACTTCGAGAAGATATCTTAAGTGTCAGTCAGCATATGCTCTAGGGAAAAGGGACAACATGCCTGCTGGGTTTAGGTCAGAGGACAAAAGAAAGAGCCTCATCATGGACTGGGTGGGATAGGTTCTTCTCTTCCCTTCGAAGCAGCAAGACTCTGGCAAAGTGACTGAAATGTCCTGTGTTTGCCATGGAAAGGGATAGAAGAGAAGAGTTTGCGGAGCAGCCTAAATTAAAAGACACTGGGCTGCTTCCCAAGAATTGCATGAATGGCCTATATAAGAAAGTTTCTCAGAGATCAGGTTGAACTAAAATTCTGAGTATGACCAGAGTCAGCTCTATCTAGATAAACACCGTCTCTCCCTAGGGTCTCCTTGTCCTGAATCTCTTGTATATTTTTTTTGTCCTAAGTGGTAGGAGAAGGGGTAAGCCCAGCATGACAGGTGAATAAAAAAGAATGTGTGGGTCAGTGAAAACCTACTATGCAATTTGGAAAGCTCTGGAAAGCTCTTGAAATACAAAAGGCCTCCATAAGTTAGAACGGCAATTTCAACTCATGCAAGGAGGCCTTGTTATTCTGTTTAAAGGAAATGTCTTCAATAGCTTACACACATATTTTACTAAACCAGAAAGCACATGAAACAAACTTATTGAGAGTCTACAATCTTTATTGAGATGTGAGTGATTTGGAAATAAGACTATAACAATATATTGTTGGTGACAGAAAATAAATCCGTGTATCTGACACCTGGTGAGAGTGGCACTCTAGGTCTCCCCCACAATCTTCAGAGAGAGGTTACGGGAAGCCGGAGGAGAACCTCTGGGTGCTCACAGTCTCATATATCTGCTGTGTTGCTCTCTCCTCTTCTGAAACCATCTCTACAGTGATTCAGTGATTGAGGAAAAGGAATCAGTTCAGCACATTAAACTTTATGGACCACAGCTGAAAAGCCTGTCATGTAACCTAACATATCAGTGATAATTTAGACCGCACAGAAGAACCTGCTGTCTCACTGCCCTAATTCTGTGAGGGGCTGAGGAGCTGGCACAGGGTCCAGTGCTTGCCTAGAATGTCGGAGGCCCTGGTTTCCACCCCAGCACTGCAGAATAGTCCCAGGACAAATGTCCAGAAGTTGCATGTCTTTTCCCTTCTCTACAGTAATCCACTCTGGAGGATGTGAGCAGCACTTTCAGGCAGATGCACCAGTGTTTACATAAACTTTATGAGTGCTGGGTTCAGCCCGTGAACTATCATCTCACTTAAATTGCTCCTGTAAGGATAGAATCTATACTTCGTTTTTAGTATTTCAAGTAGTTTAGGATCATGGAGCCACTAGTCAAACTAATTTGAATAATTTATATATCACAAACCCAGTAAGACTCCACAGAGAAACCCTACCCAGAGGATATCAGTATTACAAGGAGTTGCACATATGGAATATCTACTTTTTTTATCTAGATGAAATTAATATATCTGTATATATACTACATACCTATTTTATAAATTAAAACATATATGCTCATAATTTATTCATAGGATACATGTATGTGGGAACATATATGTCTATTGGAGTAAAAGCAGTTTTTAGTACTATTCTTTGTTTCTTTCAGAAGTTATGTTCAGTTATGGGATGTGTCCTTTCTGTAGGGAGGCTTCATTATTTCATTTCTACTCACAAAGGCCATAAAGCTCAAAAGTCAATATGAAGGGGATGCAGAGATGCTCAGCAATTAAGAGCACTTGAGGCTCTCGCAAAGGACTAGAGTTTGGTTCCAAGCACCTATTGTGGGTGGATCACAACCACCTTTAACTCCAGCTCTAGGGGACTGATGCATCTTCTGGTACTTGTACACATGTTGTATATGTACACAGAGACACACACACATAATAAAATTAGAAAAACAAATTTTAAAAATAATTTTCAAAGTGTTATGCCAACAACAAAATAATTTCATAGATAAGGTAAAAGAGCCCAAGACCTAAAGTAACTTCTAGAACGACTGTCCTGACAAATGGCTTTTTTCAGTTTACTGACCTTCACCACAGGTTCACTCACACCCATCCATCTTGCTAGTTGTTTTCTGAGGGCAAAAATAGCAGATGTTCAGTATTTAGCATTAGAGATGAAATAATATGTGAAAGCTATTTCATATTTGCTTTAAAATATTAGGCTCATCACTCACCTTCTGTGACATTCACCTTTAAGGCTTTGGAGCTTTAAACAAATTCTACAAGCACTTTTTTTATTAATGTACCATTCACAGACATGAAAACCCAAGCATGACCCCAATAAGCAATTTTAAAAGCACCAACACAGGCACCAATAACCTCAAAAGAAATGCTCTTAACACTGGGTGTAGTGGTGTAGGAGACTTTGTCTCTAAAAACAAAAGAAAACAAAACAAAGAAAAAGCTACAAAGCAAATACACAAGCAAAACCCTGTGTGAGGCCCTTTGCCTGGACAGAAGGATTAATCTCAAAAGAGGATGGATAAATAAGGAGCACATGAGGATTTTTAATATTCAGCTTATAAGCGAGAATGTCCAATGTGATCCATCATTGGGGGAAATAGAATATTACCTTTATTTTAATTATTTGGTGTGTGTGTGTATGTACACGTGCACATGTGCCCCAGAACCACAGTAAACAAGGGGAGGCTAAAGGACGCCTGATGGAAGTTAGTTTCCTTCTTCTACCATGGATGTGGATTCTGAGGGTGGAACTTAGGTTCTCCAGCTTGGTGGCAAGTGCTTTTACCAACTGAACATCTCACTAGCCCCGGGAAATAAAATATTTAAAGCACAACAGACAGGGAACATTAGAAAAACCTTCCAGAATACCCTTCTCGAATTCCTAGAGTAAGAGAGGCTCAGGTAAAGGGTCCTTGCAAGTTCCAGGCCAGCCAGGACTACAGAGTGAGATTACCCCTCAATAAATAAGAATAAACAGAAAAAGAAACCCAGAAAAGCTGGAGCATGCCTTAGATCTCAGTCCAATATTAAGTACTGCTTTTATAAACCCATTTTTTTTTTGTGGAATAGGTAGCAAAAAGGGAGGCCAAAAATAGGAGGAGAAAGTTGGAGTCAGGCTTGGCAGTACATTTAAACCCAGCACTTGAGGGGCAGAGGTGGGTGTTTCTCTGGCTTTAAGGCCAGTCTGCTCTACTGGCCTCAAATATGAGTTCCAGGCCAGGAAGGGATTCATAGTGAGACCCCGAAGGTGGGGGTTAAGGAGAGAAATGTTCCAATGAGTTCATAATTATAAAAATTACAAAAAAAACCAAGATGTGCAGAGTTATCTAAACTTTTGACAAGAGAAGGATGTCACTCTGTATTATCCCAAACATACCTCAGGCTTACACGCGTCTTTTAAGAGGACTTTACTAATATAGCAGACATGACCTGAAGTTTTCCACTTGATTTATTTACATATTATATAAAATACATTTATTCCAATTTTGCACGACTCTTACAGTTTCAGAGGGTGAGTCCATGACCAATACGGCAGGAAGCAAGGCAGCAGGTAGGCAGGCATGGCGCTGGAGCAGTAGCTGAGTGCTTACATCTTCATCAACAAGCACTGGGCTGGGGATGTTGTTAACTGGGAATGCTGTGGGCCTGCTCCAGAATTATAGTGCAGGACACAGGATCCAGCAGCCCAAATCTTTTCAGGAGTCTAATATTTCAAGAGGCAAGTGTTTTGGGGGGCTCACAAGATTGCAAAGTGGGATACAGCTGGCCTGCTGGCCTGCAAGCCTGATGACCTGAATTTGATGCATTGACTTACTCCTACAACTGTCCTCTGACCTCCACATGTGCCAAATGGTGTGTGTGAACGTACACACACACACACACACACACACACACACACACACTCTCCACACTCACTAACGTACACCAACAAATAAATGGAGTTAAATAAATATTATGTAATTAAAAAAAAAAAACGACGGCATGTCGGGGACCAGGGAGAAAGTCAACTGTCATGGGGGACATGCTCTCCTTAAGTAAGGCATCAGGCCAGGCAAAATCCTCACCTTGCTTTAACGCCGAGGGAGCCATTGGCCTGGAAGATGCGCTCCAGTTCCCCCAGCTGCCACTGGTTGAATCGATGGCGTAGGCGACGTCGTGGCACCTGCCTTGGCACAGACGGCAGTCTCGGCCCAGTATCAGGAATCGGTACCGCCGGCACTCTCTCGCCACCCACACGATCAGGAATCCGCTCCTTTGGTTGCTGCTCACTCCTGTGGTCTCCGTTGGTACCACCATCATCTTTGTTCATGTCATCATCTACGGGGCATGAAGTGCCAGCAGCACAGTGGCTTTCGCCATTTGATTCCTTTTCTGTTTCCCGTTCTGCTGCTACGGCTCCACAAGCTGACTGGCCCTGTCCACTCTCTTCCTCATTTCTTCCGTCTTCAGCGAGTAAAACTTTCAAACCTGGAAGTGGGGAAACAAAAAGATGAGGCATAAGGCGAGGGCTCGGCATAGGTGTAAAATCACGGCGAAGCCGGAAGTGTGCCGTGCCGTATCCAACCATCTCTCCCGAACCCTTACTCTCATGGAGATTGTTAAACCACCATTCCCAACCACTTACTGACCATTCCCTCCTATCCTGTCACTCTCATCAACTCCCAGATTGAACAAGTAGCTGATCTTGTAACACACATACCTTGAACGCTGTCCATTTTTGTTCTACGTCTAGCAACTAGACAGAACCTTCGGAAGTTCGGTTAAAGAGTAGAACTGTGACCCTTGACCTGGAAGAGATTTCTTCCTGCCTACGCCCTATATACAATGTGTCCAGTTATAGATGTACTGTCCTGGCTTCTTACGGGTTGATCCCTGAGGTGCCTACATAAGAGCAGTTTGATGCTTTGGTGAGCAGCATGGTTTTGAAGGAAGGGCACGGTTATTAGGAAAGTAGACCAGATATGTCCTTTAAAATACCATCTCAACTAAGACCTCTGACCTTGGTGAATTATCTTTCTAGAGAAGGGGTGGTGGTCAACTATGGAAAACAAATCTTAGAGTGTAAGAAGAGATTCCTCAGTAGTTCTGGAGACATTGGGGACATTTTGGAGAATTACCTCTTGGTCTAGTGTCCCACACTAGGTCCTTGGTAGTTGGCAGAGACAATAAATGAATGCGATTATCTAGGAAGCCATAGTCACACCTGTGCTGAGGTTCCTCATCTTTCTCTTGAACACATTTGTAACGTCTTCTGTGAATGGTCAGAGTGTCAAGAGCAGGCCTTTGTGCCTGGTTTCCATCCCAGAGTCAAGCAGCCCCTTTACTGGCAGGTGGTCAGACTGGTTCCAAGGCAGCCAGCTTTTCCAAGCATGTTCTGGTCACTCTTAAAATGGAAGGAGCCCTAAAGTACTAGTGTCTGTCCAGACACACACTATTTGGTGCTGGGAATATTCTTTAGCCCTGGTGCTGAAATTCTTCCAGGATAAGACTTACCTCACAGTCTGGTAACTACCTCACCGCTAAATCTACATATTTGTCGTTCCTGAATTTTCTTCCCTCTTTGCTCTAAATACTGACATTGCTTTTGTCAAAGTATCAAGAATATAAGATTTTTCTTTCTAGTCTGACCAGAATAGTAAAAACATACATTTCTGAGCTGGGGTTGTAGCTCAGTTTACAATAGTTCTTACCTAGCATGCTTAAAGGCACAGGATCCCTATGAGCTGCATAAAGCCAATATGATGTGTGCCAGTTCTGTAATGCTATCAGTTGAGGAGTTGGACGCTGTAACGCCAGAGTCATCCTAGTCTACAAAGTGAGTTTGTGTTCAGTAAGGGACACATGACACTATCTAAAAATAGAAAATGATACTCTGTCTAAAAAAAGACAACCATTTCTCTCTACCAATTATGCTATTTCTATTTACAGTAAACAAGTGAGCAGTGGGTCTGATTTAATTTTTAAAATTTACTAATGTGTTTTTGTCTTATTATGTAAACTATCTGGAGAATATTCCCTGTATGTTTGAAAAAAATGTGTATATTACTTCTTGTGGTTAGAATTTCCACTTTACCTTTTAGGCTTTAATATAGTGAGTTCACATTGCCTTAGGATGCTCTATTTTTATTATATATTATTAAAAATGATATATTAAAATCTATATTGTTATAGAACTGTCCATGTCTCACTTCATATTATTATTTCAGGTGAGCTTTTTTAAAATGTTTTTTTTTGACACAGAATTTCATGTAGTCTCACTAGTCCCAGAATTCCCTATATCTTAGGATAACCTTCTTCTGGTCCTCTTCTACCTCTCTCCCATTTTCTGGGATAATAACATTGCTACTAACATCCCCTGCTAACTTTTTGAATAATTGGTTATATAAGATATGAAGGCTGGGCAGTGGTGGTGCACGCCTTTAATCCCAGCACTCAGGAGGCAGAGGCAGGCGAATCTCTGTGAGTTCGAGACCAGCCTGGTCTACAGAGCTAGTTCCAGGACAGGCTCCAAAGCCACACAGAAACCCTGTCTCGAAAAAACCAAAAAAAAAAAAAAAGGATATGAAATTTTCCATTGACAGGACTTTAAATTTTATTTTCAATGCCTTAAATATGTTGTCCAAGGTATTTTATGACCTCCATGTTTTCTGAGGGCACTATTCATAATATTGATATGCCATTGGATGTGATGCTACTTCTCTCTTGCTGTTATCATGAACAGGTGAGCTTCAGTGTAAATATCAAGCTTACTATGTTTAAGGTGGTTAGGCTTTCTTGCATGACTAGTAATTTATCCCTTTATCCTATCATTTCTATATCCTATTCCATTTTTTTCTTTAGAAAGAGATCTTTGAGTTTAATTCTTTTTATTTGCTTGGGATAATGCTCTTGTACACTGTAAAGATTTGTCACTTGTATTAGTTGAATAAAACACTGATTGGACAGTAGCCGGGCAGGAAGTATAGGCAGGGCTACCAGACTCAGAGAATTCTGAGAAGAGGAAAGGCAGAGCATGAGTCACCAGTCAGATGCAGAGGAAGCAAGATGAGAATGCCTCACTGAGTAAGGCACCAAGCCACATGACTAAACATAGATAAGAATTATGGGTTAGTTTAAGTTGTAAGAGCTACTTAGTTATAAGCCTGAGTGAGCTAATAGGCCAATCAGTTTATAATTAATATAAGCCTCTGTGTGTTTCTTTGGGACTGAGTGGCTGAGCAACCAGGCAGAACAGAAAATTCTGTCTACATTGCCTACCACCAATAACAACTTGTAACCAACCCTCCTTAAATGAAATACACATCCATAACACACTTTTGGGAAGGTGGGTATAGTTCTCTAGACTATTCCTGTTGTTTGGGGGCAGTAACATCTTTGGAGAAACCTTAAATAAATCAGGATAATTGTTAGCAATTATCTTTGTCAGGATAATTGCTAGCAAAAGTCAGCTGGAGTAATCTGTGAGACTGAATCATTTCAGTCAGCAGCCTCAAAGCTGTTATGGATGCTGGATCACCTGGGGCATCATTTAAATTGGTATCCGGTCCACTTTCTCTGAAAATCTATAAACTTTTAAAGGTAACATACAAATCTGTATTAGTATAAGTATAGATTGTGCTTTGTACATGAGTCAGTTAAAGATGACTTTTTGTTATGTGTTTAAGTAGGTAAAATATACACCACATGTCTTGTAGTCCTCCTAGGTTTATTTCTTTATGTTTTTAGCCAGGATTTCCAGGGGGTCTTCCTCAATCAAACCTGATTTTCTTTAACCTGGAATGAATCCATAGCCTTTCATTTCCTGTGGAAATAAAAGCATAACTTCTTCCCCCAAATAACATATTTTGACTTAAAATTTGAAGTAATTTTTAAAATATATAGGTTGGTTGAATCTAGAAGTTTTAAAATCCAGTTTCTCTTAGCAGTCAAAAATTTAAAGACAATAAAAAACATACAGGATCCAGATTCTCTGTGTGTTCTTTATCTTTATGTAGCTTATATTTTTTCTTATTGTATTCCTTTTTAAGGACTTTATTTAACTTTTTTCTTTTCTCTCCCAAACCTGTATATGTTTTTAAGTACACTGTAACCTGTTTAGAGGTTTATTCCTGTCTGAATCTGTCTTAACTGTATATTTGTAGCCTTTTCTGTCTGCATGAACAACACCCCGCCCCAAATCTTCCATGCAGCATGTAGTCTAAGCCCATGGGCAGCAGCTGAGAGGTGCCTCTCTGTACTGGGGCCCATATGAAAGACTGCAGGCATGAGAAACACAAGAATAAGAAGCCAAGTTTAGCTCTGTTTTTGTGTGTTTTGAACCTTTTTTTAAAGAAAGCTTTTTCAGGTCTTATGTGGATCTACGTTGGATAGTGGGTACCATTTGTAGTCAGAAGTTTCTGTCCTGTCAGCCAGCTCCTGAATAACCAACAGCTACTTCCTGCTGCGGGAGCTCCTTCTGCTCCTTCAGCCAATAGCCTTCCATATACCATCCCACTGGGGTGTGGTCTCTTTCACTTTAAAAAGAAGCAGCAGCCCTCTTCTTGCTCTTTTGCTTCAGACTCCTTTCTTGGATAACATATAGTTATCCTCCTGGATATTGGAAGTAGACAAGATTGCCAGGCAAAAGTTGGGAGCATGGGGGTGGGATTGGGTGGGGTGGGGGTAAGAGGAGATGGGGAGAGAGAAGGGAGAAGGGGAGGATTGGGGAAAGCTTGGGGGAATGGGATGGATGGGATGGAGGAAGGGTGGATATGGGAGCAGGGAAGTAGATATCTTAATTAAGGGAGCCATCTTAGGGTTGGCAAGAGACTTGACTCTAGAGGGGTTCCCAGGTGTCCAAGGAGATGTCCCCAGCTTGTTCCTTGGGCAGCAGAGGAGAGGGTGCCTGGACTGGCCTTATCCCATAGCCACACTGATGAATATCTTGCATATCACCATAGAACCTTCATCTAGCGATGGAAGGAGATAGAGACAGAGACCCACACTGGAGCACTGGACTGAGCTCCCAAGGTCCGAATGAAGAGAAGAAGGAGGGAGAACATGAGCAAGGAAGTCAGGACTGCGAGGGGTACATCCACCCACTGAGACAATGTGACTGATCTAATGGGAACTCACCAAGGCCAGCTGGACTGGGACTGATGGAGTATGCGATCAAACCGGACTCTCTGAATGTGGCTGACAATGAGGGCTGACTGAGAAGTCAAGGACAATGGCACTGGGTTTTGATTCTACTGCATGTACTGGCTTTATGGGAGCCTAGTCTGTTTGGATGCTCACCTTTCTAGACCTGGATGGAGGGGGGAGGACCTTGGACTTCCCACAGGGCAGGGAACCCTGACTGCTCTTAGGACTGGAGGGGGAGGGGGAGAAGGTGGAAATTTTTAATAAATAAATAAAAAAATTTAAACAGTACACAATGTACATAAAAAGAGGAGATTCTGTTAATTACCTAGGTTACAGAATAGGTTTACAGAAAATAAGGACACAAAAGGCACAAATTAGGAGAGACCAGTTACAGACTCTTAATTACTTTCAAATATTGTTAGAAGACATTTCCAGTCTACAACCAGCTTTTGGGATAACACCTGATCTAATATGTAATTTAAACAAAACCTTAGATGGTGACAAAGATTTGAATAGTCCCAGAGAGTTAACAGCTGAAGCAGAAAAGGAACTGATGATGGTTGAGGAAAAATTACAGGAGGCACATGTGGATAGGGTGGATCCAAATCTTAGTTGTATTCTAGTCACATTGCCTTCCAGAATTTTTCCTATGGGAAAGGTATTATTTTAGAATGGGTTTTTTACCACACAACCCTAGTAAAAAATTTAAAACTTATGTTGAAAAGGTCTCTGAATTAATTATAAAAGGTAAACTGAGACTTTGTCAACTAGCAGGTATAGATCCAGCAGAAATTATAGTGTCTTTCACTACTGATGAAATAAAAAAGTTATGGGAAGACAATGAACCATGGCAAAGGGCTTGTGCTAGTTTTTTTTGGGAGAAATTAATAGCAACTATTCCAAAAGTGGTAGACTTAACCTTATAAAGAGAGCAACAAGTTAAGGAGATTATGAAGAGATGCCGTACTTGCTCTTTATATAATCTAACACCACTACTTGCAGGGACTAATCCAAAGGGTACTCAACGGAATGAAGTCTGGCAGATGGATGTGTTCCACTTTGCAGAATTTGGCAAATTAAAATATGTACACCACACCATTGACACGTATTCAGACTTCCAGTGGGCAACTGCTTTAAGCTCAGAAAAAGCTGATTTGTACATTTATTAGTAGTTATGGCCATCATGGGTATACCTGCACAAATAAAGACAGATAATGGTCCAACTTATGTCTCTAGGAAAATGAAACAGTTTTTTGCTTATTATAGTATTAAGCATGTTACAGGTATACCTCACAATGCTAAAGGTCAAGCAGTTATAGAAAGATCAAATCAAACTATAAAGGATATGCTGAACAAACAGAAAGGGGTAGAAAATGCCCCCAGAAATAGATTACATAATGCTTATTAACCTTGAATTTTCCTAACACCAATGAGAAAGGGACAACACCAGCAGAGAGACATTGGATAATGGAAAAGTCTGCTGAACTGAATCAACCAATTTATTTCAAGGATGAGCTGACCTCTCAATGGGAGCCAGGAGATGTGCTATGTTGGGGAAGAGGTTTTGCTCTTGAGTCCTCAGGAAAAGAAAAATGTTTACATTGATCCATACATTCCTTTATGTCCTCTATCATGATCCTTACCCTGACCACGTTGCACCAGAGATGAGCAAGAGGAATAAGGAAAATCTCTAGGGAGACAGTGTTAATCCAGAAAGAATTGGTTCTGGCCATACCTGGGATTTCATACCCACCATGAAGTCAGAGAAACTTTCCAAGAGGCTACTCCCATGAGTCTCAGGAAACAACAAAGTGTATTAATTTAGGCAGCTCCCAGATTTGTTTACAGTTCTCCATTTCTGTGGAGACTACACGGCATTAGCAGCCATTCTGCCAGAGGTCCTGCTGCTTCAAAAGGAACAGAAGAACCAACCCACCCAGCCCAGAAGGAGGCTCCTTTTTCTTGGCTCCTACTCCTAGCCCAATTTTCTCCCTGAGAGGAGCTGGCTTGACACTTTAAAAGGTATATTTGTAAATTATACAGTTCTTGAGGTTTCAGAAACAAATTAATATTTAAACTAATTTTCCACCCTTGTAATTTCTTAAACAGTTCCTAACTAAGTTTAGACGTCACTCAGAATTTCAAGAAACACCCAGAGCACAGCATTATTGTGCGCAGTCTGCTGGCTCTCGGTGGCAAGCACACCACTGTGTCATTTTCTATGGTTTCCGATGGTGCAGAGGGACATGTAATGGAAGCTGGATGTCATTTTCTTAATGCTACCATGAGGACCTGCCTTTAGCAGCTCAGGGATTGAAGGAGAGTCATAGAGTCGGTGAATAAATCACTCAACTTGACTTTTCTATCTGAGAAAGTAAAGCTTATTCTCTGGGGCCAACGAGAGGGGCTAAACTTAACTTTGTGTTGGAAAAAAAGGAAAACACACACACAGTCACACCTAGGGTCTTTCCATCATCTTTTGTCTCTGTTCTCTTTATTTTTCCCTTAGAGCTTCTATGTCCCAACAAAATCTTTCAGGCAATACAAAATTATAATGTGGTTACATTTAATTTTTTCAAGTGAATAATTATAATGAATAAAGGTTAATATGTTTCCCATTTCCCTTACATTGTTGAGCATCCTATATACTAGAGATGAAAAACAAATTATGTCAATAAGCCACATGCATTCCTATCCAAGCAACTTGTTATAGATTAACAGTGTAAGCAAGCAAGGTATTTTTCTCAGCCAGGTGTTTTGCTGGCAGGCTGCATTTTGCAGTTACAAAGAAAGGATCAATCACTTTATTATTTATCTCAAAGGGTAATCTTTTTTTTGATTTTTGAGACAGGGTTTCTCTGTAGTTTTTGGTTCCTGTCCTGGAACTAGCTCTTGTAGACCAGGCTGGCCTCGAACTCACAGAGATCCACTTACCTCTGCCTCCCGAGTGCTGGGATTAAAGGCGTGCGCCACCACCGCCCGGCTCAAAAGGTAATCTTATAAGCAATCTTAATCACAAGCCTAAACTTTTGTACACAAAAGACAATAAGTCATCTCTATTTTAAATCCTCGAAGTGTATACCCACTTGTCAACAGGTTTTTATATCAAAAGGCTGAGGGCAGAAAGGACACAAGGAATGAATCACCATCTTTGATTGCAAATCTCTCCTAACAAGAAAGGCACGTCAGCCAGAAGTAGACAGTTTCCTATTTGTTTCTGCTTCCTGACCTCGATGAGTCCCTCGCTCAGCTATTAAACATACGTTTTCTAAAATTTAAATAGATCCCCAAGATTGTCTGCCTCAAAGCCATTCACAGAAGCATCTTTCCGTAACCTTAGTCATGTGTAAAGCTTTGTTTCAGATATGATGCACACCAAAACCTGTGACGACATCTCCCAACATCAAGATTAAAAGATCTTGAGCTATCTGGGCTTCTGGGACTCAAGAGTTTTCCTTAATCATTAACCTAGGCCACAGTCTATGCGACTCCTCAAGAGAAACTAGCCATGTGACACTTTCTTGTTCTTCTTTTCCATTCTCAGCAGCCCCTGCTTTATCAGGGGTGGGGATAAACCATGTCTTGCTTTTACCTATGTTAGTTTTCCCACTAAGCTAACCTCTATCACAATCCCTTACTATATTTATTAAAGATCCTCAATCATAAAAATCCTATTTAAACCAACATCATTATTTATTTATTTAAGTTTTCTATCTCTTCCCCGCCACCGCCTCCCATTTCCCTCCCCCTCCCCCAATCAAGTCCCCCTCCCTCGTCAGCCCAAAGAGCAATCAGGGTTCCCTGCCCTGTGGGAAGTCCAAGGACCACCCACCTCCATCCAGGTATAGTAAGGTGAGCATCCAAACAGCCTAGGCTCCCACAAAGCCAGTATGTGCAGTAGGATCAAAAACCCATTACCATTGTTCTTGAGTTCTCAGTAGTCCTCATTGTTTGCTATGTTCAGCAAGTCCGGTTTTATCCCATGCTTTTTCAGACCCAGGCCAGCTGGCCTTGGTGAGTTCCCGATAGAACATCCCCATTGTCTCAATGCGTGGGTGTACCCCTCGCGGTCCTGAGTTCCTTGCTCGTGCTCCCTCTCCTTCTGCGCCTGATTTGGACCTTGAGATTTCTGTCCGGTGCTCCAATGTGGGTCTCTGTCTCTGTCTCCTTTCATCGCCTGATGAAGGTTAATATTTAGGAGGATGCCTATATGTTTTTCTTTGGGTTCTCCTTGCTATTTAGATTCTCTAGGATCACTAGCCAACACTATTATTGTATAAATCATTGCTTCAGTTAAACTGTACAGCTTAGGAGGAAATTATCTTCATAATAATCCACAGGTTAAATGCCCAATAGCACAAGATAGTTCCATGACATGATCACACTACATTAAACTCAGTAGGGATTTCCCACATCCATTCACACCATGCAAGATACAGAGAAAAATGGCAGTGGCAAGCATGTAAAGACAGCAGTAGCCAGAGACACTCTGGGGCCAAAGCCCTCAGAGACCTAGCCTAACTGAGATTCACCCATGAGAGATTTGGTTCCTGGTGGTCTGACCTCCCAAACTTCAATTGCCACGTGCTGCTCCTCTGACATGGCCTTCGACATTTTCCCTTCTCTCATAGCCCTCAAGGGGTTAAACTGATTATGCAGTGGGCATGCCCACCTGTGCAGAGCTGGAATTACTGAGGAGCTGCTCCGTCAGACTCATGCCCCTGCCACTTATATTAACTACTCTGCAAAGAGCCGTCCCCTCCTCATCTTTCTCATCCTGCACAAGACTCAACTCCAAACAGATCAAAGCCCTCAACAAAAGACCTGATGCCCTGAATCTGATAAGGGAGAAAGTGAGAAATGTGGTTCAACATACCAGCACAAGAAAGGACTTCCTGAGCAGGCCTTGCTGATGTGGGTGTTAAGACCAACAACTGGCCAATAGAACCTCATGAAACTAAAAGGCTTTAGCACAGTGGAAGAAAAACATCCTTCTGGTAAAGAGGCAGGATATAGAATGGGAAAAAAAATCTCTGCCAACTATATAGCTGACAAAATCTATATATCTCAAAAACCTAAACACCAAGAAGAAAATCCAGTTTAAAATTGGGACTTGAAATTAAACAGAGAATACTCAAAAGGGCCATTGCATTTATGATTTCAGTGGTTGTGGCTGTGGCTGCCTATAAAAGACCTGCACAGGACAAAGCCAGTCAAAATGTCGGCATAAATTGGGGAGGGCCTCATGAAGTTCCACCCAAATGGAAGCTCTACTGGCCATTGACAGCTGCTGCGGGAAGGAGAGTCAGTTTTCTTCAGGGATAAATCAGGTCACGAGGAGACCATGTGTGCTCCAGTAGATAGTCCTCCATCCATATACACACACAGCAATAAGTCGACTCAGTGAAACATGAAATTGGGAGAGGAAGGTGGTGAGGAGAAAGGGAAGAATTGGGGAAAGGGGATGTAGGGTTGATTTGATGGAATTCAGTTATATGCATGGATGCAAATCTCAAACAGTAAAAATAGAAACAATAAGTCAGGTCCATTGCTCACAGCTTGGTGGGGGAGAATTGTGTATTTTGTCAATCATGTTTTAAATAAACGCTGACTGGCCAGGCAGGAAGTATGGGTGGGTCATCCAGACAGGAAGTAGAGGCAGGGCAATGAGAACAGGAGAATTTTGGGAAGGAGGAAGCCCATTCCTCCACATTTTTCCCAGATCACTGAAGAAGCAGGATGTGACCTGCCCTGCTGTAAAAAGGTACTGAGCCATGTGGCTAACATAGATAAGAATAATGGGTTAATATAAGTGATAAGAGCTAATCAAAAGCCTGAGCTAGGGGCCAATCAGTTTTATAACTTATGGAGATCTCTGTGTGATTTTCTCTGGCATTAAATGGCTGGGGGACCAGGCAGGCCAGAAACCCCAATGAGCCCGGCTCCTCATGTTACAGCACCTTTACAGGAAAATAGAGAAATGAGAATTGATAAAAGGAAATGAATGGCTCATTTTTGAGACATAGTCTTATGTATTGCAGGCTGGGTTCGAACTCAGTCAGTAGCTAAATATGATTTTGAGAAGCTGATCACCCTGCCTCAATCTCCCAAGGGCTCAGATAACAGGCATTGAAGCACTGGACCACCATGCTTGCTTTCTTCAGTGCTCTAGATTAGCCATAGAGGGCTTTATACATGTTAGATAAAGACTCTGCACAATGAGCTATATCCCAGCACATAAATGAGTGTTTTTATAATCACAGAAGGAAGAGAGAAAAATATTTCCCAGGTCCTGTAGACCTCACCAAAGGAGATTTAGGTCATACAGTAAAAACATAGGGCAGGAAGCAAACATATGCAGATTTAGCGGTGAGGTAGTTACCAGAACTGTGAGGTAAGTCTTATTCTGGAAGAATTTCAGCACCAGGGCTCCAGAATATTCCCAGCACCAAATAGTGTGTGTCTGGACAGACACTAGTACTTTAGGGCTCCTTCCATTTTAAGAGTGACCAGAACACGCTTGGAAAAGCTGGCTGCCTTGGAACCAGTCTGACCACCTGCCAGGAAAGGGGCTGCTTGACTCTGGGATGGAAACCAGGCACAAAGGCCTGCTCTTGACACTCTGACCATTCACAGAAGACGTTAAAAATGCGTTCAAGAGAAAGGTGAGGAACCTCAGCACAGGTGTGACTATTCTCACGCTTTGCCAGCGCTCATGAAGGCTGGACGGTACTACTAAGCTCCTCCTCAGTAGCCCTGGTGAAGATGAGCCCACCGATCTGCCTGCTGAACAGCCCCAGGTCCTGCAACCCTGACCAAGCTCCTGCAAAGTCAGAACATGGAAGCAAGGCAGGATCTACCTTGCTGTGGAAGTCCAAAGAAGAGCCTCCCAGATAAACACATTACTTAGTATCCATTCTCTGCCAAGTTGCAAGGACCCAATGTCAAGACTAAGAGATATTGTCCTCACATCTCCACAAGGTTTTAAAGGCTTCTGGTGGATCTTTTCTTGCCCCCTGCAAATCGGTTCCTGTGGTTGACCACCACCCGTTCCCTAGGAAGATAGTCACCAGGGTGAAAGGACTCATGAAGTTGCAACTCGGAAGGCCCCTTCTATTCCGTTGTCCAGGTGCCACCCGTTCCCGCACAAACACATGCAGCTCACTCAAGCTTCAGGCTGCACTCAGTTTTGCCCCTGAGGATCGCAGACCATAACAACTGCAGGCCAACCGGAAGCCAGGACGGCATGGCCAGGATTGGATACATGCTAATAAGGACTATGGGGAGGGGGGACCCGGAAACCAGGAAAACCCCTGCGGGTTGAGGAGCCTCACTCCCAGAGCGGTAGAGGGCTCCAACTCAGAAGCTATAGAGACATAGCAAGTCCGCTCGGACACGTCAGAGGCATGACGGACAGCAAGCCGTAAGCCACTGCGACGCCGGCATTCTGGAAGGACATGGAGCGTCAAAACTTCGATTACCTGCTTTACGTGGGACTTGACGACGACGATGACAACTGGGATGGTCAGTGCGTGCTAGGAACGGTGGGGTGGTGCTGTCCATGGGGGGAGGAGCGTCCACAGAGGCGGCGGGGCACTGGCGTCGCCTGTAGGCGCTCGACTTCAGGGGACATCGCAGCACCCGAGGCCCTGTCACCTCGGTGCCCCTTCTGTTTCCCACTTCCAGAGGCTGAGGCACCGAGGGTCTTGCAGGCTGGAGAGGGAAGAAATGAGGAAGCCAGTGGATCGGGCCAGGCTGGGCGCGGAGCCGCAGCCACTGCAGCAGAAGCAGATGCAGCAGGAGAAGGAGCAGAAGCAGGAGAAGGCCCCTCAGCAGCTGGTGCGGCAGGCCCCGTGGATGACGGGAACCAAGATGGCGCCAGTGGCAATGGCCAGGAGAATGAGCTGCATCCTCAGGAGCTAGTCCCCAAAGCCATGGAGGGCACCGAGGGTGTGCAGTCTCTGCCACACTCAGTATCTCATGTACAGCCTGTATCAGTTACACTTCCCTGGGTACAGCCTATGCTATATAGAGCAGGTCCTGTACAGCCTGTATCAGTTACAGTTACCCGGGTACAGCCTATGCCATATACAGTAGGTCCTGTACAGCCTGTATCCGTTAAAGTTATGCTGGTACAGCCTATGCCATATACAGTAGGTCATGTACAGCCTGTATCAGTTACACTTCCCTGGGTACAGCCTAGGCCATATACAGTAGGTCCTGTACAGCCTGTATCAGTTACAGTTCCCTGGGTATAGCCTGTGCCATATTCAGTAGGTCCTGTACAGCCTGTATCACTTACAGTTCCCTGGGTACAGCCTATGCAATATACATTAGGTCATGTACAGCCTTTATCAGTTACAGTTCCCTGGGTACAGCCTCGGACAGATAGAGTAGGTCATGTACAGCCTGTATCAGTTACAGTTCCCTGGGTACAGCCTATGCCATATATAGCAGGTCCTGTACAACCTGTATCAGTTACAGTTCCCTGGGTACAGCCTATGCCATATACAGTAGGTCATGTACAGCCTGTATCAGTTTCAGGTCCCTGGGTACAGCCTATGCCAGATACAGTAGGTTCTGTACAGACTGTATCAGTTATATTTTCCTTTATACAGCCTATGCCATATACAGTAAGTCCTGTTAAGACTGTATCTGTTACAGTTCCCTGGGTACAGCCTATGCCATATACAGTAGGTCCTGTACAGCCTGTATCAGTTACAGTTTCCTGGGTACAGCCTATGCCAGATACAGTAGGTCCTGTACAGCCTGTATCAGTTACAGTTTCCTGGGTACAGCCTAGGCCATATACAGTAGGTTCTGTACAACCTGTATCAGTTACAGTTACCCTGGTACAGCCTATGCCATATACAGTAGGTCATGTCCAACGTGTATCTGTTACAGTTATCCGGGTACAGCCTAGGCCAGATACAGTAGGTCCTGTAGAGCCTGTATCAGTTTCAGTTCCCCGGGTACAGCCTATGCCACCAATGGTACACTGTGCACAGCCTATGCCAGTTAGAGTGGCCTGTGTACAGTCTATGCTAATTAACATGACTTATGTACGGTCTATGTCAGTTACGGTGCCCTATGGACAGCCTGCGCCAGGCACCTTTCCCCGTGCACCAATTATGCCAGCTATGGTGCCCAATGTGCCGCCTGTGTCCGTAACAGTACCCAATGTTCAACTTGAGCCAGGGTTTCTACCTGGCTCACAGCGTCTGCCACATATGGTACCCTGTGTACAGTATATGTCAGTAACAGTACCTAATGTACATCCTATGTCAGTAACTGTGCCTGGTATGCAGCCTGGGCCCATCACAGTGCCCTGGAGACAGCCTATGCCCATTAATGGACCCAGTGCCCAGCATATGGCAATCATTGTGTGGCAGAGTCAGCCTATGCCCATTTATGTGCCCCGTGTCCAGCACATGGCAGTCACTGTGCATCAGAAACACCCTATGCCTGCTAATGTACCTCATGTTCAGCGTATGCCAATCACTGTGCCCTGGGTACATCCTATGCCTGTTACTGTACCCCAAGTCCATCCTATGCCAGTTATTGTGCCCTATGTACAGGCTGTACTAGTTAAGGTAGCTAGCATACCACATATGCCAGTTCCTATAGGAAACCCTATGCCAGTCAGGGCTGCTTGTGTACAGCCTGTACCCATTGCAGTGCCCAATGTACAGACGATGCCGGGTACAGGACCCAATATACAACACGTGCCACTTAGACCCTGTCTTCAGCATAGGCCAACTGCAATGCCCCATGTTCAGCCTGTGTCAAATATGATGCCCCGTGTGCAGCCTGTGCCAGTTAGGATGCCACATGTACGACCTCTGATAGTTACAATGCCGACTGTCCAGCCCGTGCCTACACTCGTGTCCTGCCACCCCCTCCGTGAAAGGTTTATGAGGCTGCAGCTGCAGGAGTTGGAGTGTGTTTTCCGGAGAAATCACTAAATGCTGAACAAGGGTAAGCAGGCCGCACGGCCTCGTCCTTTGAGAGGGAAACAAACTGCTACAAAGGGGCCTTTGGCTCGCTGGCCCCTGTCCTTGTTTTCATTCATTGAAAAGCTTACATTACATTTTGAAGGTTTATTCTTTGTCTTGGTGTCGGGGTGGGGGGAACTTGGTTCCGTCTTTCAAGGATGTGGGTCCGGGGCTCAAATCGGCTCCTCATGCTGTCTGGCAAGCAGGTTTATCTGCTGAGCCATTTTGTCTGCCTCCTATTTGTCCTCTGGAACGGAAATCAATCCACGCATTCAGGTCTGCAGGAGCCCTGCCTTGCTGTCCTAGGGTTCTGTGATGGGCTCTTCTCAGGTAGTATTTAGGGGACCGAGTAGAAATGTTTGACCAGTGCCTGTTGATCTAAGGAGGTCAGGTCGGGACTGCCTGGGAAGCCTGAGATGTGGCTGGAACCACACAGGTAACACTCTGCCTTTGTTGGAAATGGGGATACATTTGGACATCGCATATGTTTTGGCTTAGTGCTGACTCACGGTAAACACATCGACACAGTTCCCTTAATTACTGTTTTTGGTGTTTTCTGAAAATTTCTGTGCCCTCCCCCAAAATAGTTGTCCATAAGGATAAGCTTCAGTGTTGTGCATGGTGGCTGCTGCGTGTCATCTCAGACCTGAGAAGGCCAAATCTGGACCACAGTGGCCCAAGCTGCAGAGAAATCTATCTCAACACAGAGAAAATAAACTGTGTTCTTCAAACCAGGTGTGCCTGCAGGCTCACTACTTGAGAAAGATGCTAGGTCCCACATTCAAGGTTGTTGTCCTCAGTTATGTGATTACAGGTAGCTCAGTGCCCAGGAGACTCTTTCTGCTGGTGGTTTAGGCCTGGGTTTTCTTTTTCTTTTCTTATTTCTGGTTTTCTATTGCAGGGTCTCACTCTGTAGCCCAGAATAGACTCTAACTTTCAGGATGGCTCTTGTTTAAGTCTTCCTCATGCTGGGAATCCAGGACTGTGTGGCCAGCAACGGACACTTTCTGGACATGTGTTTTGTGCCTGACATGAGTTTAACATTTTGATCCCTGGGCTTAGAAATGGTTCTCTCCCGAGACCCAGAGAGAACCAAGTCCAGGTAGCCATGCTCTCTCATTCCCCATGTACACTGTGACCTAAAATACAGAAACATGTTCTCTCTCTCTCTCTCTCTCTCTCTCTCTCTCTCTCTCTCACACACACACACACACACACACACACACACACACCTCTCTCTCACACACACACAGACACACTTCTCTCTCTCTCTCTCTCTCTCTCTCTCACACACACACCTCTTTGTCTCTCTCTCTCTCTCTCTCTCTCTCTCTCACACACACACACACACACACACACACACACACACACACACACACTATATGAAGCGAACGTAACAGGCCCTGGCCTGATGAGCTACGTGTTGGACAGCTTTATATGTTAACAGAACATTAGGAGTCCTCAGACAATTTCCAAGAAACCATCTTCTTTTGTGTTACCCTCCCACCATGGCAAAGGCCCGCACACAGGATTTTCCTGTCAGCATTTGGTTTTGTAACTCTTGCTTTGTATTGTGACATTTTTGAGGCGGTTTTATGCTCCACACACCCAGTGGTCAGAGCATCTCTCTGAGGAATTCTCTGTCTATATTGTTGGTTTTCAATTACTGACTAGCTCTGGGCCTAGGTTTTTGACTATTGATAGCCCTCTCTGATGAATTAAAGTCACCTGAAGAAACTGCTGTTCCTAGAGGGTGGGGACTTAGAATAGTATTTTAATAAATGTAGAGTCTGTTATTTCATCTTTCTTTCATCTGTGCGTCCAAATACTGACCTGCTAATTTTGTTCTCAGGAAACAGTTGGCAAGATGGATGTGCGTGACAGAAGGCAAACTGCAGGTGAGTAGTCATCTAAAAGCCATTGGACACAGCACAGCCATTCGAGAACTTCCCTCGGGGCTGGGACATGTTTGTCCTGTCACCAAAGTTGGAGTGTTGTTCTGACCTCACCGTGTCTCAAAATGACTTTGAAAAGGTTCCTTTTAAAGTGTGTGTCTGTGTGTGTGTCTGTGTGTGTTTGTGTATGTGTCTGTGTGTATGTCTGAGAGTGTTTGTGTGTGTGTGTGCGCGCGCGTGCACCCGTGCTCCAGCAGATAATTGTGAGCCATAAGACACGTGAGCTGCAAACTGAATTCAGGTCCTCAAGAGCAGCAAGTGTCTCTATCCTTGGGCCAGCGCTGCAGCCACATTGAAGTAATTTTCAGGCTTTGTGGTCTTGGTGGGGAGGATATTAAAGCTGAAGCCTCACTATGCAGAACCAGCACATTTCAGTCCAAAGCCAACTTCCTAATGGGACACTGATTAGAACAAAGCTACTTTCTCTCTTAGACATGCATGTATCACACCCACAAGTGTCCTGTGCTTAAATTATGGACATGTGTGCTGTAACTACAAAATATGTAAATGTTCTATGTGTCGATAGCTGTATGTTTCAGGTTTCAAACCAGGGACAGGTGTCTAAAGTGTCTATTTAGCATATCAAAGCAGACCTGGCCACCAGGTTCTCCCTGCACCCAAGGTCCCTACCTGCAACAGGCCGTGCTGGCTGGCACATACTCCTTTCCTCCTTCGCTCCCTCCCTCCCTCCTTCCACCTCCTTTTCTCTCTCCCCCCTCTTCCCTGTCTTCCTCCCTCTATACCCTCTCCTTCCCTCTCTTTCTTCCTCCTTCCTTCCCACTCTTCTTTCCACCATCCGTCCCTCTCCTTCCCTCTCTTCCTGTCACCATCCCTCTCTCCCTCCCTCCTTCTCTCCCTTTCTCCCTCCCTCCCTCCCTCCCTCCCTCCCTCCCTCCCTTCCTAAACCTCGCCAGGTCAAGCTAGCTTGCCCTTCCCCAGCTTTCCTTCCCAATATAATAGATTCTTTTTGGTTACCTGTTCTTTTGTCTACTCTATTTGGGCCTCCTGGATGCTGCACCTGTTTCCTCTCTTTGCTCTGCACCCCCTCACCCACTATCGTCACATGGGACAGCTCAGTCTCGTCATGTTCCCTCCGGACTCCCACACATGTCCCTGCCTCTGCCTCGCTCTCCATATATCTGTAATAGCCCTTCTTCATCATGCCCAGGACCAGACATTCTCCTTCCGTTTTTATTTCTTCTTTTCAATTCTTCTGGCAGTGAAACCTGGGACCAGTCGAGTTCCTTTCCTTTTAATTTATTTATTGTTAATTCATCTGGTGCTGACTCCCCGGAGAGGCATAAATGAGCCTCCTGCTCGGGAACTCGGCCTTTCATAGCCAAGCATCTGCTCTGACTCTCCTCAGTATGTGCGGATCATTTGGTTCTGCTGGCTTGTGCCACCCACAACATTAGATTTCACAACCTAGGGTCTCATCCTTCAGCTACTGCTCCCCTCTGCCAGTTTTCTAACTGCTGCTCTCATCTCTCTGGTGTCTGGCCAGATATGCCCTCCAGGTGGACACTCTATACTCTATCCACGTCTCTATGACTCCTTCAGTTGGCTACTGCTCTGGCCTTCTTCACCCACGGGGACATCTCCCTTTGCTCCTGCTCTCTCCCCTCCACTTCTTACTGCGTAAGTGTTACTCCAAGCTGCCTGCTGTGTTTACTGTTACTACAAATCCACCATTCTACACCAGGAAGTTCTTCTTATGTCCACTGGGCTCTAATAAGAGGGACAAGGGACACCTTTCCCCTGTGACTTAGAGCGTTTTTGTCTCTGACAGGTGTCCCATAACAGTTGGGATGCCCTGGACAGACGTTCTTCTTACTAAGCATCTTACACATGTCAGTTACTGGCATTTCTGGACTATGGCCTGCTACCCCCACCTGGGGCTCTCTCCTACTGGCTCCCTTTCCCCTGTCTCCCCCGCCCCTTCTCCTCTCCCCACATGCCACAGCTCAGTCTGGACACACACATTCTGAACTCTTCCAGATGTCCCTGCCTCTGGATATGCTTTCCCACATATCTATTATAGACTTTGTCCTCCACTGTACCTAGGTGCAAGTCAGGGTCCTGCTCTGTTATGTCTTCTTTCATTCCATATTAACAATACATTTATAATAGGTAAACATACACTCAAGTCCTTCTGTGCTGATGTCCTTTAGTTAGGGTTCTCTGTGGAGTCTTCCTGGGGTTATTACATATAGGATTGAAATCATTGTAGCTAGGGGCACCACCATCCCACACTATTTGAAACACTGAAAACTAAGCATCGATTCTATCATTACAGGGGTAACCTGGGTGTGAGGATAGTTCACAGGGTGAATCCTGCACTCTTCATAATGCTGATGTAAATTGGTTAAACAGAGACTGATGGGAATGGGGGAAGCATAGAATCCATATGCCCTGTCCTCCTCCTGCTGTTTGAAGAGCCTGGTAAAGCCACACAGATTAGGGCACCCAGCATTCTGGCTGTCTGAAGCACAGTGGTGCATCTGCCTGAAAATGCTGCTCACATCCTCCAGAGTAGATTACTGTAGAGAAGGGAAAAGACATGCAACTTCTGGACATTTGTCCTGGGACTATTCTGCAGTGCTGGGGTGGAAAACAGGGCCTCCGACATTCCAGTCAAGCAATGGACCCTGTGCCAACCTCTCAGGCCCTCACAGAATTAGGGCAGTGAGACAGCAGGTTCTTCTGTGCAGTATAAAATATAGGGGCAGCTAACGCCCCATGGTGTGTTTTCTGATTATGTCTTGATTACTGAACAAATCCCTCTTTCCTCTCATTGTAGAGATGGTTCAAGAGGAGGAGAGAGCAGCTCTGGAGAGGGCAGAATCTGTCAGAGCTTAGCAGTGCTCCTCCTGGGCCCCACTCCACTTCTCTGAAGACAGTGCACAAGCGATAGAGTGCCACCCTTGACCTGGAGCCACTTGCGGTCACATTTGTTCTTCCACTCACGTTACTCCATCTTTCCTCTCTAAGAACTTGAAATAAATACCTTGTAGTTCATTTGCTTCATGTGTCGTCTGCATAAGTATGGTATGTGTGCCGGTTATCCATGACATTTGTGCAGGGAATGCCAGTTAAAACAAATGACAAGGTCTCCTTCTGTAGGGTGACATCGCTGAGTGAGCAGCAGTAGGCCTTCTATATCATACGCCGAAGAGGAAAAACCTCTTGGAAAGGAGACATGACACCTCATCCACAATGATGATAATCATACAGGTGGTAAGAAAAACATAGGATAGGGGCAGGGTTCTGTTCTTATCCCCACAAGAAAACACTCATCTGTGAAAAATTCATGGGACTCTGGATGTTTGAATACTGACAGTTGGAAAAATAACTACCCAATAGGGACTATCAAGAAAACTGAATAGGTTCTGTATGTATAAATATCTAAGATATACATTTATATTTCTAAACTTACAGAGCTTGTTTTGGAGTTGGACTCTGGCTCAGTCCCTCTCTAATTCCAAGCCTGTTGTTAAGAGAAAAAAAAATAGAGTTTTTGGAGTTTATGTCTCACGTCAAGAGCCATAATATGGGACAGAAAGAAAAATGAATTTAGAAAACATCTTTGCTTTTCTTCATATCTATTTTTGTCTTTATCATGCCTTTTATTGAATATATACATCTGTATATGTCTATATAAATAATGTTTAAGTTTTCCACAGTGAACAATGAGTTTTTCCTGAGTAATCTTTGAAGTTTCCAGGAAGAAGATGGGGCCCCACAACAACAACTCCACCTGGTTGATATGATGTCATGATACTGATAGCGCTACTACAAGACCTGTTTTGGGCACCAGCTGCACAAGACAGTTTCAACTTGGTTAGCTGAAATGGTGCACATCTTGTACAACATTCTGGCCAGACCTCCAGAAAATACTCAGAGACTGCTTGCAATTTTAAAAGACATTGATCTTGAAATTTAACCATCATTTTACTTTCACGGGATCCCCAAGAAAGAACGTCACCCCCATGAAAGCTGGAAGTAATTCTAGAGGATGATGTCCCCTCTCCCAGCACAGTTTGTCCTCAGACTTAGGGACATCATTTAGGGGTTGATTATAGTTGATATACGGTTGAGGGTTGGGGGAGAAATCTTATAAGCTCAGGAATCTGTTTGATTAAAAAAAAAAAAGAAAAATTGGATGATGGGATAATAGATTGGTATTTGTGATTTATTGTTTATAGACAATTGCATTGGATACAAAGTTGAATATTGGATACAGTATTGAATATATTGAATATTGTATGCATGCTTCTACCTCTGCTTAAAACATTTTTATGGAGACGCGGCGGAGCGGCGGCGGCCAGACGCACGGAGGCGGAGCGGCGGCGGCCAGACGCGGCGGAGCGGCGGCGGCCAGACGCACAGAGGCGGAGCGGCGGCGGCCAGACGCGGCGGAGCGGCGGCGGCCAGACGCGGCGGAGCAACACCGCATACAGGAAGAGGCTTTCGGGGACCGGCGCAGAGGCAGACCCAAGCGGCGGGAACAGGCTTGCAATAAGGAGAGCAGATCGCCCTACTACAATCGAATCAAAGAGGTAGGCCTTTGGTTGGCCAGGTCACTGGCACAAGGGGAGCCTGGTCCTGTCCTGAAGATCCTTCAGAGGGGTGAGAGGGTTCTTGGCCTGCAGCAGGAACCACGAAAGAGAGTGAGGGCATTCTGTAAGCTGAGCCCTTGGCCAGCAGGGAAACCTGATCCGGTTTTTAAAGGACCCATTGGATAGGATCAATAGGAGGAGATGGGCAGGCGCCAAGGCAAGAATTCTCCCAATAATCCGAAAAACAACATGAAAACATCAGAACCCAATGATCTTACAACAGAAGTATTTGAACAACCTAACACAGAAGAAATGGAAAAAATCGACTTTATGAAGATAATAGAGTCCCTTAAACAACATGTAAAAAATGCCCTTATAGAAATGGATGAGAAGTATAACAAAAAGTTTGAAGAAATGAGTAAATACGTACATGATACCCTGGGAAACCAAGAAAAAACCATCAAACAGGTAATGGAAACAGTTCAAGAATTGAAAACTGAAGTGAAGGCAAAGAAGATAATACAAACTGAGGACCAGCTGGATATGGAAAATCTAGGCCAACGAGCAGAGTCTACAGAAACAAGCATAATCAATAGAATACAAGAGCTAGAAGAAAGACTCTCAGATGCTGAGGACACCATAGAGAAAATAAACGAACAGATCAAAGAAAACAGCAAAGCCAACAAATTCTCAACACAAAACATTCAGGAACTATGGGACACAATAAAAAAACCAAACCTAAGAATAATAGGAATAGAAGAAGGAGAAGAGTCACAGCTCAAAGGCCCAGAAAATATTTTCAACAAAATTATGGAAGAAAACTTTCCCAACTTAAAGAAAGATATTCACTTAAATATTCAAGAAGCATACAGAACACCAAACAGACTGGATCAAAGAAAAACATCTCCTCGCCATATAATAATCAAAACACAAAATATACAGGTTAAAGAAAAAATATTAAGAGCTGCAAAAGAAAAAGGGCAAGTAACTTATAAAGGTAAACCGATCAGACTTACACCTGACTTCTCGATGGAAACTATGAAAGCCAGAAGGTCCTGGATAGAGGTTCTGCAGAAGCTAAGAGACCATGGATGCAAACCCAAACTACTATACCCAGCCAAGCTATCATTCATTATCAATGGAGAAAACAAAACATTCCAGGATAAGAACAAATTTAAACAATACGTAGCCACAAATCCAGCCCTACAGAAAGTAATAGAAGGAAAATCGCAACCCAAGGAATCCAACACTGCCAACACTGCCTACAATAACCCAGGCATCTAATGACCCTTCACGAGCACATCTCAAAGAAGGGAGACACACAATCTCTACTACCAAAAGCAATAAGAATAACCGGAGTAAACAACCACTGGTCATTAATATCACTTAATATTAATGGGCTCAATTCACCTATAAAAAGGCACAGGCTAAAAGATTGGATACGAAAACAGGATCCAACATTCTGCTGTTTGCAAGAAACACATCTCAACCACAAAGACAGGCACCTACTCAGAGTAAAGGGTTGGGAAAAGGTGTTTCAAGCAAATGGTCCTAAGAAAAAAGCAGGTGTGGCCATACTAATTTCTAACAAAACTGACTTCAAACTAAAATCAATCAGAAGAGACCGAGACGGTCACTTTATACTCATAACAGGAACAATTCATCAGGAGGAGGTCTCAATCCTGAATATATACGCCCCCAATATAAAAGCACCTACTTATGTAAAAGAAATATTACTAGAACTCAAGGCAGACATCAAACCACACACACTAGTAGTAGGAGACTTCAACACACCTCTCTCTCCAAGGGACAGGTCAATCAGACAGAAACCTAATAGAGAATTAAGAGAATTATTGGAGGAAATGAAGCAAATGGACTTAACAGACATCTATAGAACATTCCACCCAAATAGGAAAGAATATACCTTCTTCTCTGCAGCTCATGGAACCTTCTCAAAAATTGACCACATACTCGGAAACAAAGGAAACCTCCACAGATACAAAAAAATATCAGTGTCCACCTGTGTCTTATCAGATCATCACGGATTAAAATTAGAAGGCAACAACCACGCTGCCCCCAAAAAACCGACAAACTCATGGAAACTGAACAGTCAACTACTGAACCACACCTGGGTCAAGGAAGAAATCAAGAAAGAAATTAAAGTCTTCCTTGAATTTAATGAAAATAAAGGGACAACATACTCAAACCTATGGGACACAATGAAAGCAGTGCTAAGAGGAAAGTTCATAGCACTAAGTGCCCACTTAAAGAAAACGGAGAATGCATACATTGGGGACTTAACAACACACCTGAAAGCTCTAGAAAAAAAAGAAGCAGACGCGCCCAGGAGAAGTAGAAGACTGGAAATAATAAAACTGAGGGCTGAAATCAACAAAATAGAAACACAGAAAACAGTCCAAAGAATCAATAAAACAAAAAGCTGGTTCTTGGAGAAAATCAACAAGATCGACAAACCCCTATCCAAACTAATTAAACGACAGAGAGAGAACACGCAAATAAATAAGATCAGAAATGAAAAGGGGGACATAACCACAGACACAGAGGAAATTCAGAGAATCATTAGATCTTACTACAAAAGCCTGTATGCCACAAAACTGGAAAATACAAAAGAAATGGACATTTTTTAAAATAAGTACCACATACCAAAGCTAAACCAAGACCAGGTGAATGATCTAAATAGACCGGTTTCTCGCGAAGAATTAGAAATGGTTATCAAAAATCTCCCTTCGAAAAAAAGCCCAGGACCAGATGGTTTCAATGCAGAATTCTACCAGAACTTCCAAGAAGAACTAATACCTATACTCCTTAATGTATTTCACAATATAGAATCAGAAGAGTCATTGCCAAATTCCTTTTATGAAGCTACAGTTACCCTGATACCAAAACCACAAAAAGACCCAACCAAGAAAGAGAATTACAGACCGATCTCACTCATGAACATCGACGCAAAAATTTTCAATAAAATACTGGCAAACCGAATCCAAGAACACATAAGAAAAATTATCCATTATGATCAAGTAGGCTTCATCCCAGAGATGCAGGGCTGGTTCAACATACGCAAATCTATCAATGTAATCCACCATATAAATAAACTGAAAGAAAAAAACCATATGATCATTTCACTAGATGCTGAAAAAGCATTCGACAAAATTCAACACCCCTTTATGATAAAGGTCTTGGAGAGAATAGGGATACAAGGGTCCTACCTAAATATAATAAAAGCTATTTACAGCAAGCCAACAGCTAACATTAAATTAAACGGAGAAAAACTCAAAGCCATCCCACTTAAATCAGGAACACGACAAGGATGTCCACTCTCTCCATACCTCTTCAATATAGTGCTTGAAATTCTAGCAATAGCAATAAGACAACATAAGAGGATCAAGGGGATTCGTATTGGAAAGGAAGAAGTTAAGCTTTCGTTATTTGCAGATGATATGATAGTGTACATAAGCGACCCCAAAAATTCTACCAAAGAACTCCTACAGCTGATAAACAGCTTTAGTAATGTGGCAGGATACAAGATCAACTCCAAAAAATCAGTTGCCTTCCTATACACTAAGGATAAGGAAGCAGAGAGGGAAATCAGAGAAGCATCACCTTTCACGATAGCCACAAATAGCATAAAATACCTTGGGGTAACCCTGACCAAGGAAGTGAAAGATCTACTTGACAAGAACTATAAGTCTTTGAAGAAAGAAATTGAAGAAGACACCAGAAAATGGAAAGACCTCCCTTGCTCTTGGATTGGGAGGATCAACATAGTAAAAATGGCAATTCTACCAAAAGCAATCTATAGATTCAATGCAATCCCCATCAAAATCCCATCAAAATTCTTCACAGATCTGGAGAAGACAATAATCAACTTTATATGGAAAAACAAAAAACCCAGGATAGCCAAAACAATCTTATACAATAAAGGATTGTCTGGAGGCATTACCATCCCTGACTTCAAACTCTATTACAGAGCTACAGTATTGAAAACAGCTTGGTATTGGCATAAAAACAGAGAAGTCGACCAATGGAATCGAATAGAAGACCCTGACATTAACCCACAAACCTATGAACACCTAAAGGAGCTAAAAGTATACAATGGAAAAAAGAGAGCATCTTCAACAAATGGTGCTGGCAAAACTGGATGTCAATCTGTAGAAGAATGAAAATAGATCCATATCTATCACCATGCACAAAACTCAAATCCAAATGGATTAAAGACCTCAATATCAGTCCGAACACACTGAACCTGATAGAAGAGAAAGTGGGAAGTACTCTACAGCACATGGGCACAGGAGACCACTTCCTATGTATAACCCCAGCAGCACAGACACTAAGGGCATCATTGAATAAATGGGACTCCCTGAGGCTGAGAAGCTTCTGTAAAGCAAAGGACACTGTCACTAAGACAAAAAGACAACCCACTGACTGGGAGAAGATCTTCACCAACCCTGCTACTGACAAAGGTTTGATCTCCAAAATATATAAAGAACTCAAGAAACTAGACCGTAAAAGGCTAATCAACCCAATTATAAAGTGGGGCACTGATCTGAACAGAGAATTCTCAACAGAAGAACTTCAAATGGCCAAAAGACACTTAAGGTCATGCTCAACTTCCTTAGCGATCAGGGAAATGCAAATCAAGACAACTTTAAGATACCACCTTACACCTGTCAGAATGGCGAAAATAAAAAACACCAATGATAGCCTTTGCTGGAGAGGTTGTGGAGAAAGGGGTACACTCACCCATTGCTGGTGGGAATGCAAACTTGTGCAACCACTCTGGAAAGCAGTGTTTCGGTTTCTCAGGAAATTCGGGATCAACCTACCCCTGGATCCAGCAATACCACTCTTGGGAATATACCCAAGAGAGGCCCTATCATACAACAAAAGTATATGCTCAACTATGTTCATGGCAGCATTGTTTGTAATAGCCAGAACCTGGAAACAACCTAGATGCCCTTCAACGGAAGAATGGATGAAGAAAGTATGGAATATATACATATTAGAGTATTACTCAGCAGTAAAAAACAAGGACTTCTTGAATTTTGCATACAAATGGATGGAAATAGAAAACACTATCCTGAGTGAGGTAAGCCAGACCCAAAAAGAGGAACATGGGATGTACTCACTCATATTTGGTTTCTAGCCATAAATAAAGGACATTGAGCTTATAATTCATGTTCCTAGAGAAGCTAAATAAGAAGGTGAATCCAAAGACAAACACATAGGCATCCTCAGGAATATTAACCTTCATCAGGCGATGAAAGGAGACAGAGACAGAGACCCACACGGGAGCACCGGACAGAAATCTCAAGGTCCAAATCAGGAACAGAAGGAGACGGAGCACGAGCAAGGAACTCAGGACCACGAGGGGTGCACCCACACACTAAGACAATGGGGATGTTCTATTGGGATCTCACCAAGGCCAGCTGGCCTAGGTCTGAAAAAACATGGGATAAATCCGGACTAGCTGAACATAGCGGACAATGAGGAATACTGAGAATTCAAGAACAATTGCAGTGGGTTTCTGATCCTACTGCACGTACTGGCTTTGTGGGAGCCTAGGCAGTTTGGATGCTCACCTTACGAGACCTGGATAGAGGTGGGCAGTCCTTGGGCTTCCCACAGGACAGGGAACCCTGATTGCTCTTCGAGCAGATGAGGGAGGGGGAATTGATCGGGGGAGGGGGAGGGAAATGGGAAGCGGTTGTGGGGACGAGGCAGAAATCCTTAATAAATAAATAAATTTTAAAAAAAAATAAAAATAAAAAAAAAATAAAACAATCTAAAAAAAAAAAAAAAAAAACATTTTTATGTATTGATATATATATATATATATTTACCATATTGCAGTGTACATTTCTACCTCTGATTAAGATACTTATATATTATTTATGTATTGGTATATATATTTACCATATTGCAATGTATACTTGTACATTGTTTACTTTGGAGGTCATTGTCCTCAATTTTTGCACAGTTGTTTCTTGTCTTAGTCTTTAAGTTAGATAGGTATTAGGAATCGTAGATCAATAGTCATCTATGTTTGTCATATTTATAGTTAGACTAATCAGCTTCTTTATATACATAGAGATTATATTCTGTATAAATTCTGTATAAATTGATAATCTTCAACCTCCTCAAAGAACTGTCGAAAATGGCATTTAATCTAACTTAGAGTTTTATGGTAGAGAGACACAATCGTTCCTGGCAACACCGATCTATTCTTGAGAGATTGTTGAGCACCAAAGACACTCCACTTGGAGCTTGTCTTCTTCTTGGCAAAACTGGCCTCTGGGCAGGAACTTCTCATACCTCAACTACTGACAAAATATATACTATCTGGAAATGGATAAGCAGAAGTGTCAAATTATGCCAAGACAGGGTAAGATGGTTTTGAATAATTTCTTGCCTTTAAAAATAATCTGTCAATTATTCTAGGCCTTAGCCAAAGTTTGTTGCTTCAACGCTGCAAACGTGATTTTGGGTGATTGCCCAGGTAGCTAGTTGTCTCTGTGATTTGCTGCATGTTTTGGAAGTTGTTTGATTACACTTCCTAATTACTCAGGTAACATTATTTCCCTTCTCAGATATTTGATGTTATTGAAGACTGGATAAATGTAGTTACTTTTTTCTCATGACTTGGCCAAGTTATTTATTATACAAGACTTAAGCTAGTTAGAATAGGATATTTGTTCTTAGTGTATATAATTTTGTAGTAGGTTTAGAACTCTCTTACTTAAACAAAAGGAGGAGGTGCTGTGGGAGCTCCTTCTGCTCCTTCAGCCTTTGAGACACCAACTCACTGGGGTGTGGTCTCTTTCGCTTTAAAAAGAAGCAGCAGATGTCCCCAGTTAGTTCCTTGGGCAGCTGAGGATAGGGAACCTGAAATGACCCTATCCTATAGCAATACTGACGAATATCTTGCATATCACCATAGAACCTTCATCTGGTGATGAATGGAGATAGAGACAGAGACCCACACTGGAGCACTGGACTGAGCTCTCAAGGTCCCAATGAGGAGTAGAAGGAGGGAGAACATGAGCAAAGAAGTCGGGACCATGAGGGGTGCACCCACCCACTGAGACAGTGGGGCTGATCTATTGGGAGCTCACCAAGACCAGCTGGACTGTGACTGAAAAAGCATGGGATAAAACCGGACTCTCTGAACATGGCGAACAATGAGGGCTGATGAGAAGCCAGGGACAATGGCACGGGGTTTTGAGCCTACTTAATGTGCTGGCTTTGTGGGAGCCTAGCCAGTTTGGATGTTCACCTTCCTAGATATGGACGGAGGGGGGAGGATCTAGGACTTACCACAGGGCAGGGAACCCTGACTGCTCTTTGAACTGGAGAGGGAGGGGGAGAGGAGTGGGGGGAGGGGGAGAAAGGTGGGAGGAGGGGGAGAAGGGTGGGAGGAGGGGGAGGGAAATGGGAGGCTGGGAGGAGGCGGAAACTTGTTTTTTTTTTCCTTTTCTCAATAAAAAAAATGAAGAAGCGGCAGCCCTCCTCTTGCTCTCTTACTTCGGACTCCGGTTCTGGAGACTAGACTCCTTTCCTGGTCATGTAGGATGGTGTTCTGTAAGATTTTTTCCCTCAAATAAATAACCCTTTTAATAATAAGTCCAAACTGGTGTGGGATTGTTTTGCACTTTAACTTCCCAAATAACTGACTTGAAGACTTAATAAAAATTTTAATTGCTTGGCTGATAGCTCAGGCTTGTTATGACCTAAATCTTACATTTAAATTTACCCATATTTTGTATCTATGCTTTGCCACATTGCTCATAGCTTGTTATCTCATTTTCTACACATTCAGTTTTCCTCGTTAGCTGGCTGGCATTCTTCTGACTCCAAACCTTCTTCCTTCGAGCATTCTCAGTTTGGCTGTCCCACTTATAATTTTTGCCTGGCTCCCAATCAATCAGCATTTTATTAAACCAATTTGAGTGAAAAATATTTATATTGTACAAAGGGAGTATTTCACATCACTGAACCTCAAGCCCACAGTTACAGTTAGACTGGCTGGCCAGCAAGCCCTCTGCATCTACTTTTCTCACAGAAATCAGGTTTCAATGTTGCCTAGCTTTTACATCTATATTGGGGGTCAAAATTAGATCTTTATGCTTACTTAGCAGCCATCTTCACTACTGAGCCCTTTCCCAGTCCCACTTTTAAAAATTTAGATGGAGACCTTGTGTAGTGCAGTATGGACTTGAGCTTGCTGTGCAGCCAAGGATGACCAGGGCATTTTGATTCACATACAATCTACTTCTCAAGTGCTGTGACTACAGACCTCAGCCACTGTCTTTAGCTCTTATTGTTTCTGCTTATACTTTCCCCATAAATGTGCCCCATTGTCTGTTTTATTGCATGACAACTTTCTTTCCTTTTCATTAAAATATTTCATTTAAAAATTAAAATATAATTCCATTGCTTCCCCTTTCACTTCTTCCCTCTAACCGCTCCCATATGTTCCCCACATTTCACTCACTTTCAAAATTTTGGCTCCGTCTGTGATAATTTTGTGGATAGACGGACAGACAAACATATTCATATATATTAATATAATATAACATAATATATATGATTTCAGGGCTGGCTGACTAATCGGTATTGGATAACCAGTTAGGGAGCTCATCTGAGGTGAAGACTAATTTTCTTCCTCCCAGCATTCCTCAGTCCTCTGTAGTTCTTTGTCTAGGGCTAGGCCCTGTGGGGTTTCCTCCTTACATCGTGGCGACTGTATTGGTGTTGTCCTTGTTCAGGTCTGCCTGACAATTTTCATGAAGACTGCATGGTGTCATATGACTAAGAATGTGTCCCACCCATGACAATTAGGAATAAGTACATCTAATTACATGCCATTTGAACATGAAACAGAAATACTGTAACCTGGGCTAAGAAAGACACCACAGGAGAACCGTACGTGACCACCTGGGGAAATTTGTAGCCGTGACTAGGGAGTGACAGGGCATCTGGGCACACCTTCTCAGTACACAGCCAGCACTAGGGGCCCGAGGCCTCCTCCAGTGTGCAGTCATGGTGTCACTGATTAGTGTAGCCTTGTAGATGTGCGTCGGGTAGAATCTCATGGTCATTGCCTAACAGGGAGACGCTTCAGAGAATTCCTTGAAGGAAAGCAGCTCAGGATTCCTGAATAGAAGGGAAATTTTCTATAGCTGCCCCCATTGCTCTGAGATAGTGTGTTCTTGTTATCTGAGTGTCCTGTACAACTGTGCTTAAATGTCCTCAGCCCTGTGTTCTCCCTTCCTTCTTTCCAAAGGTGAAGCCTCCCCTCCTATGGAGCTTGTAGCAGGAGCTGATGAAGAGAAGCCCACACTTATGTAAGCTGAGTCTAGAGAAGTCACAGCTGCAGCAGATGGAGAAAGAGGAGAGGAAAAGTTTGCAGACAAGAGGAGGTCCTCCTAACTGTCAACACCAGGAAAAGTCACATCTGCATGGTCTACCTAAATGCCATTCCCTTGGTAACACAGACACATACCTTAGCCATCTCAGATGGCACTTGAAACAGATATTGAGAAGTCAGCTCTTTATTGTAAACACAGGGCTGAGAGGACAAGGGTGTAATAACAGAATATTGGTGGCAGCAAAATGTAAGACCTAGGACAGAACTGGCTGTTGACGCATGCCACTTATGGCCACTAAAGTTCCACACAGAAATGGGTGGGGTAGGGAAAACAGTTAGGAGGAGCCTAGTTACCATATCATTGCCTGTGCCCTGTGAAACCTGTGAGTAGTTTCTGTCAGAGTCCAGGGCCAGAATGAAATCCTGAGTATGGAGGGTCACGGATCATCATCTGTATTGGGAAAAAGCACTCTTTCTTCCTAGGGTCTTGCCTGTCTTTCCTGTAGCCTTGCAGTCCTCTATGGTAAGAGCGGGGTGAGCATAGTATGAAGGGTGACAAACAAGAACATGTGTGTCAGTGCTACCCTACAGCAGAAACTGGAAAGTGTCTGCAATCCACAGGGCTAACTAACTATGGCTTAGAGGTGTTGCCTCCTGAAAAGAGACCTTGTCACCCTGTTTAAATGACATTTCCTTGATAACTTGGACATGTATCTTAACAATCTCAGAAGACGCACAAGACAAATACAGTGGGCATTCACTTCTTTATTGCAAAAAGAAGCACTGAGGACATCAGCATGTATTAGCGGGGTTTTGGCAGCAGCCAAATTCACATGAGCATCTGACACCTGGTGAGAGTGGCACTCTAGGTCTCCCCCACAATCTTCAGAGAAAGAGGTTATGGGAAGCCGGAGGAGAACCTCTGGGTGCTCACAGTCTCTTATATCTTCTGTATTTTTCTCTCCTCTTCAAAAACCATCTCTACAGTGATTGGGGAAAAGGAAAAGGTTTAGTGTAGTAAATAATTGAAGTACTTAAAAAAACAGCAGGAATCTGCAGAATTTTAACCTCTACTAATAAAGACTTTGTCCTTTCCTAGTTGTAGTAACCAGTACTTGCCAGTTAGATATAGGTCAGATGACACTTTGAATCCCATAGCTGGCACCATTATTAAGGCCAAGAACCTGTGCCCAGATAGATCATGTCCTAGAGGAGAACATATGACTATTAACACTGCTAAATCAGAATAATATTAAACTGACTCCTAATGACTTATAGTTCTATCCATAGATTAGTGAATTTTCAGCCCTCATTAGAGAAACTTCTATTTTCGGTAAATGGTGATCAACACAGAGAACTACAAGTGGATAATAGGCAGAGAAAATAAGAGTTTGAAGAATTGTCATCCACAAATATGCTCCATGCCTTTATCCAAGGCTCAGATATCATTTTGGGAGAGAGGACAGAAAAAGTGTAAGAGCCAGAGGCTGTGCATGACCACAAGGAAACTGTTTTCTTGGAACATCAGGGTGTGTGTGTTGTGTGTATACATGGTGTGGGACAGTGGTCTATATTCTGTCAGTTATATTTTAAATAAACACTGATTGGCCAGTAGCCAGGCAGGAAGTATAGGCAGGACAACCAGACAGGAAGTAGAGGCGGGCCACAAGAACAGGAGAATTCTGGGAAGAAGGAAGCCTATTGCTCTGCAGTCTTTTATCCAGCTGCAGAGGAAGCAATATGTGACTGCCTTGCTGAAAAAGGTACCGAGCCATGTGGCTAACATATACTAGAATAATGGGCTAATATAAGTTTTAACAGTTAATAAGAAGTCTGAGCTACTAGGCCAATCAGTTTATAACTAATGTAGACCACTGTGTGATTTCTTTGGAACTTAATGACTGCGGGTACTGGGCAGGACAGAAAATCTCAGAATATATATATAGTCTTAGATATGCAATATTTGGGCAGCACAAATTGGTCTGGATGAGTTATAAAAAGTGGGTACACAAAGTTGGGTGGATGGAGGAAGAGTTGGGGGAGGACAAATATGATCAAAACATGTATGAAATTTTCAGAGACTAATAAAAATTTTAAAAACCCAGTAGGAGTAGGTAATTTAACTGGATATTTTCTTCGTTTCCATAAGATAAGTTTTCATTAGTTATATGAGTTCAGCCTGTAAATTATCAGCAATTCCCCCTGTAAGGATAGAATTTATTATTAGTTTTTAAAATTAGTGTCATGGATCCCCTAGCTACACTTTTTTGGGTAATTTATATATCACAAACACGTTATGACTCCCCAGAGAAATGCTTTTTAAAGAATGCCAGCCTTTCTGGGGAGTGGTGCACACCTTTAATCCCAGCACTCGGGAGGCAGAGGCAGGCAGAGCTTTGTGAGTTTGAGGCCAGCCTGGTCTACAGAGTGAGTTCCAGGACAGGCTCCAAAGCTACACAGGGAAATCCTGCCTCCAAAAACAAACAAACAAAAAACCCTACTGGTAATTTCGTTTTATTATCCTCCACCATTAGCAAAAATAAAAACATACTATGTCCCTAATAAGAAATTTCAAAAAACACTTATAGGAACAGCAAAAAAAAAAAAACCTCAAAAGAAATGCTCCTAACCCCCAAAAGAAAATCAGTCTTACAATGCATGCATATATATCCTACATAACTGTCATTCATGCAACTATCTTATGCATTATCTGTACATATTTTCTAAGCTAAAATGCATACATTCATAATTCAGCCACAAGATACTTGTATATATAGCAGGAGGGTAAGCATGTCATTGGCCTTCAGATGGGCAGCAACAGAGGGGCCTCACAGGCTGGCATGACAGGCTATGGACGACCCCGGCAGACCATCAGTTAGAAGGGAAGGCCAGCCCCAAGCCTGCCTTTCCCAGATACCTGGCTACAGCGTCCTGTTTAGCCTGCCACACCCACACCTATGTAGGTTCTTAGCCCTGACAGCTTCGAGGCTGTCACTGGGCAAAGATGACTGCACATGGGAACCCCCACCTCTCCCCAGCCTCAGCCCAGCTTCTTACCCCAGAGCCACCACCCTTGGCCCCTGCTCCCAGCTGCACCTCCACTGTCTCTCCCATTCTGGAGTAATCAGGGAGAAGTGGGCTGGGGTAGCCTGGGTGTTGGCCAGCTGCCCACTGTCCTTGGTAGCAAATGCCATCTGAAGGAGACCCAGCCCAACCTCTCCATCTTTTCCTGGAATATTTTTTGGGTTAAATTTCAAAAATGAAAAATACAGACACACACACACACACACACACACACACACACACACATCTTTTCCCCCAAAAAAAGCAGTAAAAATAGTTTAGTAATTCTTTGCTCCTGAGGAAATGAGCCATTCCTAATTAGTAGGGCTTTCTTGTTCCATTTTCTACCAACCAGGACCAAAAATCTCAAAAGACATTTTGAGGCAGAGGCAGGTAGATCTCTGTGAGTTCAAGGCCAGCCTGGTCTACAGAGTGAGTTCCAGGACAGCTAGGGCCGGACAGCCTTGTCTTGAAAAAACAAATACATATATACACATATACATACACACATATGTATAGTTTTTACTACATATAATATATAATATTTAACATATAATACATAACATGTCAATATGTTATCTAATTGATATATTAATGTTAATATACTTTATGTGTTGCATAATATATTAAAGATTAGTCTATAATATATTTATATTTATATATTATACCACTAAACCATCATTCTAGGTCACTCAAAATGTCTTTTGAGATTTGTGGTCCTGGTGGGTAGAAAATGGAACTAGAAAGCCCTACTAATCAGGAATGGCTCATTTCCAGAAGACACATAACTTCCTAAGGAACAAAGAATGTACTAAACTATTTTTACTACTTAAGTACATATGTACTACATATACATGTATCTTGTGGCTGAATTATGAATGTATGCATTTTAGCTTAGAAAATATGTACCCATAATATATAAGATAGTTCTACGAATGTTATATAAATATGCAGGATATATATGTATACACTGTAAAACTGATACTCTTTTGGGGCATTAGGAGCATTTCTTTTGAAGTTTTTGCTGTTCATATTAGTGTTTTATGAAATTGCTTATTAGGGACGTGGAGTGGAGAGAATTTGAGTTCAGTTCCTAATACCCATTTGGCTGCTCATACATACGTGTAACTCCAGCTCCAGGAAATTTATGCCCTCTCCTGGCTCCCTTGGGTGCACACACACACACACACACACACACAATTTAGAGATAAATATTTAAAATCAATATGAAACATGGCAAATTAAAAAAGCAACACAATTTGACTCAGAGGACCAACAGGACCTGCAGATAAAGTAACATCTAGAATCACTTTCCTCCCAAATGGCTGTTCCGTGCTTACTGACCTGCACTCTGGCTTCAGTTACACCCAAGCAAGATGCCAATCGTTTCCTGAGGGTAAAAATGGAAGACATTCAGTATTTGGAGTTATGGATATGTAAAATTAAATATGAGAAAGATATTTTATATGTGTTTTGAAATATTTTGTCTCATTCTCTACCTTCTCTGATATTCGCTTTGAGAATTTTGAGAGTTTTAGAACAAATTATTTTATTACCATTAGTAGATATGCAAACCAAAGTATATCTCTAATAAGCAATTTGAAAGCCACTAACACTGTCTAGTAAAATCCTCAAAACAGTGCTCCTAACACTAGGTGTAGTCATACAGGAGACTTAAAACAACAACAGCAAAAACTAAACCCAACACAAAACAAGGCAAAAACTACAAAACAAATGTACATAGGGAAAGCCCAGGTGACATGTTTTGTCAGGATAGAAGGAAGCTCAAATAAAGATTAATGGAAGCATCCCAGAATTTTAAATATTCAAATAATACACAAGGTACTCCAACCTGCTAATCATCAGAAAAATGAAATATCACACTTATTTCTTTTCTTAATGTGTGTATGTGTCAATGGTGTATATGGGAGGCGAGAGGACAGCTTGCCGGAGTCCTCTTCTTCCATGTGTGTCTTCAGAATGGAATTCAGGATCTCAGGCTTGGTAGTGTCTTTACCTGATGAGCCATCTTGCCAATCAAGGTAAAGAAATATTAAAGTCATACTAGGCCCAAGGTGAATGTTATAAAATCTCACAACACTAGCCACACAGTCCTGAATTCCAAGCACCATTGGAAACTGAGGTAGAAGACTCCTTGCAAGTACCTGGACAGCCTGGCTACAGAGTGAGGTCTTATATCAGAAAGTCAGAAGAGAAAGTCACTCCCACACTTCTCCACCCCTGATAGAAAAAAAACAGCATGGTGGAATATAGCTTCACTCTCAACACAAATGGCCTAATGGATATGGTGCTAGCCTGGAACTCATCATAGAACTGAGATAACCTTGAACTTCTGATCTACCTGCCTCCAAATCCCAAGCAATGAGATTAAAAATCGGAACCACCCCACTCAGCTCGGGTTGTTTTTTATTTTCACTTTTAATATATATTACAAACCAAATATATACATTACACAATGATATATGATATTTAATGTTGATCATATAATATTCAATATGTAATATATAATATTTAATATGTCATACATTATATTTAATATATCATACAATATCCAATATATCATAAATGATATTTAACATATAACACAGCAATATCATATAATATTTAATATACAACATATATAGTAACACAATATATTATAATATAATGTTATAAATTATATAACATATATTTTGGTCTTTAATATATAATAAGCATGTAATATATAACACATAATACATAATATGTAATAATATACATATCAATATATTATATATCATATATTAATGTACTTAATGTACACTATATCACCATACATTATACTATATTATAAACATCATATTTATGTATTAATAAAATCAATATGTTAATATATTAATGTATTTTAATACATTAATATAACAATTATTACATCATGCTATATTATATCATTATATAAATTATATTATAATATATTGTATATTTATATATGTAGTATAATAATATATAAATATATTATAGGTTAATCTATAATATATTTATATATTATGTTATATAACACATTAAATAATATGTCAAAGTATATTAACATATTAATACACATTAATATATCAATTAGATAATATAATATATTAATATATGTTATATTATATGTTATATGTAGTAAAAACCATACATAAGTGTGTATATGTTTATTTGTTTTTTCGAGACATGGCTTCTTTGTGTAAGAGCCCTAGCTGTCCTGGAACTAGCTCTGTAGACCAGGCTGGCTCTGAACTCACAGAGATCTACCTGCTTCTGCCTCCTGAGTGCTGGAATTAAAAGCATGCGCCACCACTGTCCAGCTCATTTTTTTTAAATTGGTTTTATTGGGCTACACATTTTTGTCTGCTCCCCTCTCCTCCTCTCTTCTCCCCTTCTCCCCTCTCCAGTGACCCCCATGCTCCCAAGTCACTCAGGACATCTAAAGATAACCTTCCACTCTGTAGCTGAGGCTGGCCCTGCAATCACCCTCGCATTCACCACTGTAGCAAAATGGCTCAGACAAATAGGTGCTTGCCTGCATGCCTGAGTTCAACACCGGGGACACACGTGATTGGAGAAGAGAAACAATTATTGAAAGTTGTCGTCTGTTCCCCATAGGTGCAATTTTGTGGATATGCACATGCAAGCACAACACACACACACACACACACACTGAGGACTTAAATAAGAGAAATTAAAAAAATCACATTTAAAAATATAATAAAACGAGGACAAGAGTGGAACCTGGAGGCCCAACAAACAACAGAGCAAGCTAGGCAAGCTACTCACGCCTCCTCAGTGGTGAGGTACTGACTGCGCTGAAAGGCGCTCTCCAGCTCTTGGAGCTGAGCCAAGGTGAACCTGTGCTGGTAATGGACTCGGAATTCAGGCACCAGCACCCTCACGGGTTGAACACAGGACCACCGCTCGGCCAAGGACAGCACAGCCTGGTTGTCTCCCATGGCCCCACGATCTGGCTCCTGAGGCTGAGGCTCACTCTCCTGGCCATGGCCACCAACAGCGCCCTCTTGGTTCCCATCATCCACGGGGCCTGCTGCACCAGCAGCTGAGGGGCCTTCTCCTGCTTCTGCTCCGGCTGCTTCTGCGGCTATGGCTGCAGCGGCTGCGGCTCCGCGCCCAGCCTGGCCTGATCCACTGGCTTCCTCATTTCGTCCCTCTCCAGCCTGCAAGACCGTCGATGCCTCAGCCTCTGGAAGTGGGAAACAGAAAGGGCACCGAGGTGACAGGGCCTCGTGATGCGAAATCCCGTGAAGTCGAGCGCCAACAGGCGACGCCAGTACACGGGGCCTGCCCCGCCGCCTCTGTGGACGCTCCTCCCCCCATGGACAGCACGACCCCACCGTTCCTAGCACGCACTGACCATCCCAGTTGTCATCGTCGTCGTCAAGTCCCATGTAAAGCAGGTAATCGAAGTTTTGACGCTCCATGACCTTCCAGAATGCCGGCGTCGCAGTGGCTTACGGCTTGCTGTCCGTCGTGCCTCTGACGTGTCGGAACCGGAGCTCCCTGACGTTCCGGAAGTAAGGTCTCTCAGCCTCAAGGACTTGCTATGTCTCTATAGCTTCTGAGTTGGAGCCCTCTACCGCTCTGGGAGTGAGGCTCCTCAACCCGCAGGGGCTTTCCTGGTTTCCGTGCCCCCCCCCCATAGTTTTTATTAGCATGTATCCAATCCTGGCCATGCCGTCCTGGCTTCCGGTTGGCCTGCAGTTGTTATGGTCTGCGATCCTCAGGGGCAAAACTGAGTGCAGCCTGAAGCTTGAGTGAGCTGCATGCGTTTGTGCGGGAACGGGTGGCACCTGGACAACGGAATAGAAGGGGACTTCCGAGTTGCAACTTCATGAGTCCTTTCACCCTGGTGACTATCTTCCTAGGGAACGGGTGGTGGTCAACCACAGGAACCGATTTGCAGGGGGCAAGAAAAGATCCACCAGAAGCCTTTAAAACCTTGTGGAGATGTGAGGACAATATCTCTTAGTCTTGACATTGGGTCCTTGCAACTTGGCAGAGAATGGATACTAAGTAATGTGTTTATCTGGGAGGCTCTTCTTTGGACTTCCACAGCAAGGTAGATCCTGCCTTGCTTCCATGTTCTGACTTTGCAGGAGCTTGGTCAGGGTTGCAGGACCTGGGGCTGTTCAGCAGGCAGATCGGTGGGCTCATCTTCACCAGGGCTACTGAGGAGGAGCTTAGTAGTACCGTCCAGCCTTCATGAGCGCTGGCAAAGCGTGAGAATAGTCACACCTGTGCTGAGGTTCCTCACCTTTCTCTTGAACGCATTTTTAACGTCTTCTGTGAATGGTCAGAGTGTCAAGAGCAGGCCTTTGTGCCTGGTTTCCATCCCAGAGTCAAGCAGCCCCTTTCCTGGCAGGTGGTCAGACTGGTTCCAAGGCAGCCAGCTTTTCCAAGCGTGTTCTGGTCACTCTTAAAATGGAAGGAGCCCTAAAGTACTAGTGTCTGTCCAGACACACACTATTTGGTGCTGGGAATATTCTGGAGCCCTGGTGCTGAAATTCTTCCAGAATAAGACTTACCTCACAGTTCTGGTAACTACCTCACCGCTAAATCTGCATATGTTTGCTTCCTGCCCTATGTTTTTACTGTATGACCTGAATCTCCTTTTGTTGAGGTCCCCAGGACCTGAGAAATATTTTTCTCTGTTTCTGACTGTGATTATAAAGACACTCATTTATGTGCTGGGGATGTAGCTCATTGTGCAGAGTCCTTGGCAAGAATTTCTAAAAGCTTGGATTTGAGCTCCCCAATTGCATAAAGTGACAGGCTGTCCCAGACTGAACACTGACACAGGAAGATAATAGCTTCAAAGTCCTTCTTTGTCTCAGAGGGAGTTTTAATCCTGCCTTGGGCATTTGGTCTCAAGAAAGAGAGAAAGAGGGAGAGAGAGGCATAGAGAGAGAGATCCCTTTCTTATTTCATCTTATCAGTTCCATCTGTCACTCCTCATTTTCCTGCCAAGCAGAGAGCAAAGGGCATGATTTGGTTTTTAAAATGTTAACCATGTTGGTTTCAGAAATTCTGTGAACATACAGCTTTGTCCCAAAGCCTCCTTGGTAATGCAGGTGTTTCTATCCTGTCTCTCAAGTGGCCCTGCATTTCAGGCCCTTAGGACAGAACTCCACTGACCTACAGCCCTGCTCTCCTGAGCTGCAGGTGCCCCTCTTGCATGTCCCCTTTTGCATGGCGGCTTCAGATTGCAGCAGGAGTTCAGAGGGATTGGGGAACCCTTCTGATCAGGACCCTGCTGAGGAATTCCAGCCTTGCATAGGAGAACATGGCCCCTTGTGTGTCTAGAGAAGTCACTGGGGGCTACAGCCTTTGGAACTCTGGAAACCCAGCTTCTGCTGTTCAGTGCCCCTCTATACCATGTGATATTGGAAGATCCCAGGCCGTCTCATGGGTACCACAGAGAGCTGAAAGGGTAGACACGATACTGACCAACACGGAGTGGTTCTTTTTTCCCCCCTTTTTTTCTTTATTATTATTATTAATTTATTAAGGATTTCTGTCTCCTCCCCGCCACTGCCTCCCATTTCCCTCCCCCTCCCCCAACCAACACCCCCTCCCTCATCAGCCCAAAGAGCAATCAGGGTTCTCTGTTCTGTGGGGAGTCCAAGGACCTTCCACCTCCATCCAGGTCTAGTAAGTTGAGCATCCAAACTGCCTAGGCTCCCACAAAGCCAGTACGTGCAGTAGGATCAAAACCCAGTGCCATTGTTCTTGACTTCTTAGCAGTCCTCATTGTCTGCTATGTTCAGCAAGTCCGGTTTTATCCCATGCTTTTTCACACCCAGTCCAGCTGGCCTTGGTGAGTTCCTGATAGAACATCCCCATTGTCTCAGTATGTGGGTGCACCCCTCACAGTCCTGAGTTCCTTGCTCGTCCTCTCTCTCCTTCTGCTCCTGTTTTGGACCTTGAGATTTCAGTCCGGTGCTCCAATGTGGGTCTCTGTCTCTGTCTCCTTTCATCGCCTGATGAAGGTTAATATCCAGGAGGATGACTATGTGTTTTTCTTTGGGTTCTCCTTCTTATTTAGCTTCTCTAGGATCACGAATTATAGGCTCAATGTCCTTTATTTATGGCTAGAAACCAATTATGAGTGAGTACATCCTGTGTTCCTCCTTTTGGGTCTGGCTTACCTCACTCAGGGTAGTGTTTTATATTTCTGTCCATTTGCATGCAAAATTCAAGAAGTCATTGTTTTTTACTGCTGAGTAGAACTCTAATATGTATATATTCCATATTTTCTTCATCCATTCTTCCATTGAAGGGCATCTAGGTTGTTTCCAGGTTCTGGCTATTATACAATGCTGTTATGAACATAGTTGAGCATATACTTTTGTTGTATGATAGGGCATCTCTTGGGTATATTCCCAAGAGTGGTATTGCTGGGTCTAGGGGTAGGTTGATTCCGAATTTCCTGAGAAACCGCCACACTGCTTGCGGAGTGGGTCTTGAATCTTTAATGACATCTCCAGTTTTTTCATACATCTTGCTTTTATTTGTATTTAGTTCTAAAACATTTTCTTGATTCTTTGTGAATTTCACATCACACATCCTAATATGACTCATTCCCCTGTCTCCTCGCTCCTGCCCTCTGCCCTTGCAATCTCCCCTGCCAAAATAAAGTTTAAAAGTAAATCAAAACCCGAACCAAATCACAAAAAAAATCAAACACCCCTCAAACCTCAGTGCAGAAGCTGTGCTGTGTCACAGGTCACCCTTCAGTCCACACATATATGCCCTTTTCATGAAAGTGCTCATTGCACGGAGTCATTGGTCTGGTCCGGGGCCTCTGGTTTCTGCTGCGCTGTGGGTACTGGGCCCTGACTGGGACCCTCTTGGATATCCTGTGTTGCTCCCCCCCCCGTGTTATGGAGACCCTGCAGCTTTGGGTCTGTGCCGTCACGCGCTCTAGCGGCTCATAGATGAGGTGGGTGTGGGGTGGGCTACCTTGTTGTCCTGATTCTGGGTCTGGCTGGTAGCTGGTCTGGTTCAGCCTGCCAGCTTTCCCTCTCTGTCACCACCCAGGAGAGATCTCCATGTCTTGGCCTGTGGTCCTACCACAGCCTGAGTCTGTGCTGATGTCCGTCACCCGTGTTGCTACCAAACACCACACTGATGCCCAGGATCTGGGCTCCCACCCTGTGGCCTTCTTGGTGCCTGAGAGCTGTACCACTGCTGAACCCATACTGACCTGAGTGTCATGTGCTGCAACCCAGGCCCAGGGTGTCATATGGGCCCGAGCTGCAGCAGTGACCAAGTCTGGGTCAGTGACCCTGCCACAGCCGGGGTCTGCACTGATGTCTGAGATTCCTGTGTGGATGCTCAGGATCTGGGCTTACACCTGGGCCATACGGGTGCTCACAGGCCATGCTGTTCAGAGGGACCTGCACTGCCACCTGGGGCCACTGTGACATCTGGGCCTGGGCCCCTGCCGAGGACCCTGTCTGAGCCCATGGTCCAACCACAGCAGGGACCTGTATTGCTATCCATGGCCCATATTGCCACTAAGGGCCACTCAGACGCATCAAGGGCCTGGGCACCACCAAGGGTCAGATCACTGTTGGGGGGTTGAGCCTCTGTTGGAGCCATGGAGATCTGAGGAGCCTGTGCTGCTACCAGGGCCATGGTTTCACTGGGGGCCTGGGCTGTCCCTAAGGCCCTTGTCTGGCTTGGAACTGGCTGGGTCTGTGATCCTGCTGCCTCTGTGGTCTGTGCTATGTCCCTGGCTCCTGTCACCACTGAAAGCAGTGAGGATTGGGCTGCACAGAGTTGGTCCTGCCCCTCACTGGCTGAAGCACTAGGGAGAACTGGCCCTGTCCCCACCCACTGCAGCTCTCAGAACAGGCTCTGCACCTTGCCAGGACAGCACAGCAGAGCTGGGGTGCAGGTGATTCAACCCTGAAGACATGCGAGTGGAGAGCTAGCCCATGGTCTATCCCATGGTAGCATGAGGAGGGAGAGATACCCCTTGCCCCAGGCACCTTACCTACTCCAGGCGGGAAAAGCTGGTCCCAGGGTCCAAGAGTGGGAGAGCTGATCCTGCCCCTCACAGACTGCAGCACTCAGGAAGGTAGGCCCTGCACTTTGTCCAGGCAGCACTGTAGAGCTGACCCCCATTGATGGGGGTACAGATGATCAGGCCATGGGAATGCTTGAGGGAGATCAGACCCCAGCCCTCATCTGGAATATGGTAGAGTGGGTGAGGGGGAGATGACCTCCCTCCCTCTCAAACCCTTTGCCACCTGAGGCAGGTGGCTGATCTGGCCCTGAGGAGGCACAGTTGGAGAATAGGCACTGCCCCCTATTGGCAGTGCTGGGAATCAAATCCGGGTCACCTGGCAGACCAGCAGTGTTCTTAAGGCCTTCTGATTTCACCTATTAAAAAAATCATTTGCACCTTAAAAATAAGATGGGATTCCTTTATTTTAAAAATGTTTCAAGAGATACTAAAATCTTACATTTATATCATAGTTAACAAAAATATTCCTTTGTATTTTACAAGAAGAACGACAGGGACTGCTGATAGGGCGCATGACTAATCACGCTAGATTTTCTTTTTAAAAATATTATTGGGATTTTATTTTAAATCTCAAAATTACTTATTTCATATAGTTGAGTCAATGAAAATCTCAAGTATACACATATATAGTTATATATGGATGAACACATATATTTAGATTAATCTAGTTGCTTTAAACAATGAAAAAATCCTGTAATAGTATATATATATATATATATATATATATATATATATATATATATTAGAGCCAAATTTATCATTTTTCCAGCAAAGGGAAAAATCTTACTTCATGAAAACAAAGGAAAATATAAAATCTTTAAAATCTTCAGTTTTCTACTTAATTGTTCACATAACTTTAAAAATCCATAACCAATGTAGCAAACATATTTAAATTATAACATTTTCCCTTCTGCCAGCAGTTTAAGTCCCATGATCCACAGGATTTCTGTGAAGGATCTTCACGGCACTACTGGCTGATTGCACTCAGGAGGCAGAGGCAGGTGGATCTCTGTGAGTTCGAGGCCAGTCTGGTGTATAGAGTGAGTTCCAGGACAGCCAGGGCTACCCAGAGAAACCCTGTCTTGGAAACAAAACAAAACAAGAAAACAAAAACAGCAGAAAAGCCAGTTGGTGGTGGTGCACGCCTTTAATCCCAGCACTTGGGAGTCAGAAGCAGGCGTATTTCTGTGAGTTTGGGGCCAACCTGGTTTACATAGTGAGTTCCAGGACAGCCAGGGCTACTTGGAGAAATCTTATCTCGAGCAACTCCCCCCTCGCCCCCTCCCCCCACACAGAAGAAGTCACCTGGAAAGAGGGAACCTCAGCAGAAGAACTGCCTCCATCAGATTGACCTGTGGGCATGTCAATGGGGGCATTTTCTTTTTTAAAAATATATTTTATTTTTCCATTCAAAAATTTACACTTCCTCCCCTCCTCCCTGATGGAGGAGGGTCATCTTTCTATCTGTTGATTTCATTGGTTAAGTAATAAAGAAACTGCTTGGCCCTCAAAGGTTAAAACATAGGTGGGGCCGGGCGGTGGTGGCGCACGCCTTTAATCCCAGCACTTGGGAGGCAGAGGCAGGTGGATCTCTGTGAGTTCGAGACCAGCCTGGTCTACAAGAGCTAGTTCCAGGACAGGCTCCAAAACCACAGAGAAACCCTGTCTCGAAAAACCAAAAAAAAAAAAAAACATAGGTGGGAGGAGTAAACAGAACAGAATGCTGGGAGAAAGAAGCTGAGTCAGGGAGTCACCATGATTCTCCTACTCCAGACAGACGCAGGTTAAGATCTTTCCTGGTAAGTCAGCTCGTGGGCTACACAGATTATAAGAAATGGGCTAGTCCAGGTGTGAGAGTTAGCCGAGAAAAGGCTTTAACTAATGGGCCAAGCAGTGTTTAAAAGAATACAGTTTCCATGTAATTATTTCAGGGCATAAGCTAGAGCTAGCCATGTGGGCGGCCGGGTGCTGGGGACGCAGCCCGCTGCTCTTATTACTACACCTCCCATTCCCCTCCTGCTCCCCCACTCACCCTCCTCCCTCCTCCGGAGGCATTTTCTTAATTAGTGACTGACTGGGAGGGCCCAGTTCACTGTAGTGGGTAGTGGTGGATATCATGCCTAGGCAAATGTTCCCAGATTCAAGAAGAAGCCATGTCTTGAAAGAAAAAAAAAACAGGCTGAGCGAGCCTCGATGAACAAGCCAGTAAGCAGCACCCGTCCAAGGCCTCTGCATCAGCTCCTGCCTCCACTTTCCTGTCTTGGCTTCCCCAGAGGATGGACTGTAACCTGTAAGCCAAGTAAATAATCTCTTTCCTCCACCAACTTGCTTTTGGTCTGTGTTTTATCACAGCATCAGAGAGCAAACCAGGTGGATCACTTAAGACATTTTCCAGGCTAGAATCACCACAAGATTTGAATATTTGATCAAAGCCTTATGAAAATGCCAGGTCATATACAGTGAATGTTTGTGTGTGTGCGCGCGCACGCACCACACACGTGCATGTGCCACAAGGTGGCGTCCTTTGTTATTTTTTATTTTTATTTTATTTTATTTTTTATTTATATTTATATTTATTTATTTGGTTTTTTTTGAGACACTCTCTGTAGCTTTGGAGCCTGTCCTGGAACTAGCTCTTCTTGACCAGGCTGGCCCTCGAACTCACAGAGATCTGCCTGCCTCTGCCTCCTGAGTGCTGGGATTAAAAGCATGTGCCACCACCGCCAGGTGACATTTTCTTTTTTAAGCTTTATTTTTTATTTTATGTATATGCGTGTTTTGCCTGCAAGGATCTGTGTAGAATGTGTGTGCAGTGCCCATAGAGGTCAGGAGAAGGCTTTGAGTCCTCTGAAATTAAAGTTACAGATATTTGTGAGCTACCATGTGGAGGCTGGGAACTGAACTCCGGTCCTCTGGAAGAGCAGCAAGTGCTCATAACCACTTAGTCATCTCTCCAGCCTCAAAGATTTGTGTGTGGGATTGAATTAAAGGTCTGAAATGAGGGGCCATGCCCCTTCATCTCCTTTTCTTTTCTTTTCTTTCCTTTCCTTTCCCTTTCCTTTCCCTTCCCTTTTCCTTCCTTCCTTCCTTCCTTCCTTCCTTCCTTCCCTTTCTCCCTACCTCCCTGTTTTCTTTCGTGAGACAGAATCTCAGAATGTAGCTTTGGCTGGCCTGGAACTCACCTTGTAGTCCTGGCTAGCCTTTAACTCATAGACATCTGCCTGTTTCTGCCTCCCAAGTACTGGGATTAAAGGAGTGCACCACCATGCCTAGCTAGCATTTCCATAATGCTTAGTTTTGGTTGACCCTTCCCCCTTGTCCTTCTTGACCCCATATCCCTGCTCCTCATCCCTGCTCAAACCCTTCCACTTCCAGCAATTCCCTTCTCTTTCCAAATCACAGGTGTTCGATTGCACCCCTCTCCTCCTTGAAGGTCACTTTTTTCTTCTTTCATAGGATCCTTTCTAGTTTTCTGATCTCTATATATACTCCCTCCTGCATAAACATAGATATAGAAAAATTAGATCTATGAGAGAGATCAATGTTTGTTTTTCGGGTTTTTTTTTTTGGTTTTTTCGAGACAGGGTTTCTCTGTGGCTTTGGAGCCTGTCCTGGAACTAGCTCTGTAGACCAGGCTGGTCTCGAACTCACAGAGATCCGCCTGCCTCTGCCTCCCGAATGCTGGGATTAAAGGCGTGCGCCACCATCGCCCGGCCAATGTTTGTTTTTCTAAGCCTATGTTGCTTAATATATTTTTCAGTTTCATCTATTTTTTCTGAAAATTTTTATAACTTAAGCACCAGAATAAAAGTTGATTTTGTGGGGGCTGGAGAGATGGCTCAGCAGTTAAGAACACTAACCTCTCTTCCAGAGGACCCGGATTCAATTCCCAACACCCACATGGCAGCTCACAACTGTCTGAAAATGCAATTCCACAAGATCTGACACCTTCATACCAATGCACATAAAAAATAAAAGTTAAATAAATCAAAAAAGTTGATTTTGTAAGCGTATATCACATTTTTATTATTTATTCATTAGTTGGTGGACATCTAAACCTATTTCATTTCCTTGCTGTTGTAAATAGGGAAACAATATACAAGGATGTGTAACTATCCCTTTGATAGAATATAGAGTTCTTTTTTTTTGCAGTTTTTGTGGTTTTATTTAAACACAAATAAAACGTGCACGCAAGCCATCTACTCATTCTCTTCGCTGCGCAGCCTGGCGTTGGGATTGGTGACTCTGATGGCCAGCTGCGCTGCTCTTTCCACGATGGCTTTTCGGTTCTTGGAGGAAACATTGTGAGCAATCTCAGCACAGTAAGACTTGTTGCACATCAGCAGCACCTCCAGCTCCTTGACGTTGTGGACCAGAAACTTCCGGAAGCCACTAGGCAGCATGTGCTTGGTTTTCTTGTTGCTCCCATAACCAATGTTGGGCATCAGGATCTGGCCCTTGAATCTTCTCCGCACCCTGTTATCAATACCCCTGGGTTTCCGCCAGTTTCGCTTAATCTTGACATATCGGTCTGACTGGTGCCGGATGAACTTCTTGGTCCTCTTTTTGACGATCTTGGGCTTCACCAGAGGCCGGAGGGCAGCCATGATGCCTATAAGAAGAGGCAGATCCACGTTATCGAAGAACCAGGGAGGGACAGCTGCTTGTCCAAGGCCTGAGTGATGTTGCAGAGTGTCTTCCAATCACCAGCTACTGAGCCAACTGGGAATGGAATGGGTACCTCTGCTAGGCTTGTTCTCCCTCCTGTTTCCGAAGCTGGCAGAATACTAGTCACTCTCCAGACGCGATCTCAAGAGGTCAGAATATAGAGTTCTTGAGGTATGTTCCAGGAGTGGTATTGCTTGGTCACGTTGTCATTCTAATTTCAGCTGTTTTGAGAAGACTCCACAATGATTTCCACAATTCCTGCACCATCAACCACTGAGATTTAAGATTGTACAGAAAAACTCCTTTCTTATGAGGGATTGAGGGTGTATCTCAGGTGTCCAGATGTGTGGGGCCTTGGGTTTCACCTCCAGCACTGCAAAGACATCAACGAAAATCCCTGTAGGAAAGATAGATCCACCCAGTGTTTGCTTTTCTGGTGCTGTGCTAAGTCATTGACCAAAAGTGAACTGGGAAGAAGGGGTTTATCTGCTTTCCTGGTTGCATGTAGCACACCGTCAAGGGAAAACAGGGCAAGAGCTGGGGTAGAGACTCTGGGGAGAATGTTGCTTACTGACTAGCCTGCTCTCTGGTTCGTGTTTAGCTACAGCCCCCCACAACCCCCTGATCTTTCTGGCTATGGGATATCCACCATGTTTTCAAGATCCGTTCATTTACTTGCAAATTTTATTTTTTCTTTTCAATTGAATAAAATATCACTGTGTATATGTAGTATTGTAGCGCGCACCATGGCGCTGTCAGATGTAGCGCGCACCATGGCGCTGTCATGTCGTGGGCACGGAGCCTGGGCGCCGCTTGCTGTTCCACGTCAAACTTGAGAGAACTTGTGCGCATGCGCACAAGCTCCCCCCTCCAGCGCGGCGAGTCTTTCGATCTGGCCATCCGATCTGGCCAATCATTATTTAACATGTTTATCGCTCCATTCTGGCCTGAGCCATTGGGTTGATGACACGTCAGGGCTTTGTCTGGCACCGTATATATTCTTCTGCTTCCACGGGGACGGGGTCTTCTTGCCTCTTTCAAACCTCAAGTGTAAGTGCTCCAATAAAGGGCGTTCTGAGAAGGATCCTGTTGCAGTCGTCTCTTCTGCTGGCAGTAGCTGCGTGCTGCAAGTGGTGCCGAACCCCGGGACTTCCATCACGGCATCAGGCAGAGACCCCTGTGGAAGCAGGAGGATTCAGAACTTAGACGCTCGGAGCGGCGGCGCCGGTGAGTTCTCCGTGAGTATTACTTCTGACGTGCTGAGTGGAGGAGTGAATCCGCTCTGGGGAGCCCCTGTCATTCGGGGTATGGTCGTCTTGGTGCTGACCCATTGCCTTTTTTCCACGTTTTCATAGAGCCGGTCAAGAGTGTATTTGCTGGAACCGGCAGTAAGTGAAACTGAAAGTAAGCCCGGTGTAGATAGGTAGGCATTTCAACTCGTGCATAAGGTGTGCAGATAACGTACAGCATGGGAAATGTAGCGTCTGGACCCGCTGGCATGGCGCCTTTCTCGCGCCCTATCCAGAGGCTGCTTAGGGACCGAGATCTAAAAATCTCCGAGGGTACCGTAAGAAAGTTTTTGGAGGATGTGGATCGAGTAGCACCATGGTTTGGAGGTTCTGGGGACATCAATCTCCCCTGCTGGAACAAGCTAGGTAGGGCCCTCGAGACAGCAAAGGCGGAGGGTAAGCTTCGGCCGGGAAGTCATCCATTATGGAACTTGGTACGAGCCTGTTTGCGGGATGGGAAATGCGTCGAGGCAGTAAAAGAAGGCCGAAGAGCGCTTTTAGACTACCAGGATAGCATGTCGGAGCTAGATACCAAGGAAGAAATGACAGGAGAACACAAAAAACATAGGCCTAAGGAGGGCGACAAGAGCTCTCGGAAGAGGGAGGGCGACAAGAGCTCTCGGAAAAGGGAAGAGAAAGCTCCAGAGAAAGACAGGGAGCTAGAGGATACGCGGTATCCACTCTTGGAGGAATTTCCTCAATTTTGTATAGATGAGTCCTCCGAGGATGAGGACCAATTAGAGGTGGAGGAGGAAGGTCTAGAGGAAGATCTAGAGGAAGCTGCAGTTCAGTATGAATGGGGACAGTGTAGTCCGGAGCGTACTAAGCCTCCGCCATATGATTCACCTAGAGCTAGTGGTACCAGGAGTGGCCATCGGCACCTCCTGCCACGTCGGCTTCCTTCATTAAGCCTGGCACATGGAGCCGATTGGCTGCTGCATTCCCCGTCTTTCAGGATCCCAACACAGGGCAGAGGTTTCATGAGCCGGTTGCTTATAAACAGTTGAAGGACTTGGCTGAGGCCACACAGACTTATGGAGTGTCTGCGAGCTTCACACTCAGACTTGTAGAGCGCCTAGGACAATCGGCAATGACACCTGCTGATTGGATGAGTACTGTTAAGGCGTGTGTTACTTTAGGCCAATACTTGGACTTCAGGTCCATTTATACCGATTATGCTTATGCACAGGCCCGTGTTAATGCAGATAACAGCAATGCTGCCTGGACGGCAGACATGTTACTAGGTCAAGGACAGTGGATAAACAATCAGACCGTGTTTCCTATTCAAGTTTACCAACAAATTAATGAAATAGCCATATGAGCCTGGAAAGCCCTGCCTAACAGGGGCCAAGTGTCGGGTAATTTAACCAAGATAATACAAGGACCAGCAGAGCCATTTTCAGACTTTGTTGCTCGAATGATGGAGGTAGCAGGAAGAGTATTTAGCGACATGGACCAGTGTATGCCTTTAGTAGAGCAACTCATCTATGAACAATGTACCAAAGAATGTAGGAGGGCAATCACCCCCTGGAAAGGAAAAGGACTCCAAGCATGGATGAAAGCTTGCAGGGAAATAGGAGGGCCATTGACTAATTCTGGACTGGCAGCTGCTGTTTTGGCTGCTGCCCGGATGTCTGGCAATAGACCAGGAGTCTGTTTTAAATGTGGCCAGCCGGGTCATATAAGAAAAACATGTCCGAATGGAGAACGGAGGCAGGGAGGTGGAGGACGTCAACCAGGCCTCTGTCCGAGATGCAAAAAGGGGAGGCATTGGGGAAATGAATGCCGGTCGGTGAAAGACATCAATGGCCGGCCCATTACTAATCTATCAGATTCTGGCCGGCCCATTACTAATCCACCAGGTTCAAAAAATGGCAAGAGGGGCCCACGTCCCCAGGGCCCTCAAATGTATGGGGCATTGCAAGATCAGGCAGAGCAGCCACCTCAGAAACCCAAAGGGCAACCACGGGCTCTGCAGGGTTGGACATCTGTGCCGCCACCAGGCTGGTATTGACACCACAAATGGGAGTGCAGCCCATTGAGTCAGACTTTAAAGGTCCATTGCCTAGAGACACTGTGGGCTTACTGTTAGGACGTTCAACATCTGCTCTGAGAGGGCTGGTAGTAACCCCGGGTGTTATAGACCCTGATTATACTGGCATAGTTAAGATCATGTGTTCCTCCCCAAGGGGCATTACAGCTATTTCCCCAGGGGATCGCATAGCTCAAATGTTGATCTTGCCTAGTCTGCATAACCATTTTCCAGCCAAGGCTATGAATAGAGGGGATCAAGGGTTTGGTTCCACTGGCACAGATCTTGTTTGTCTGTCTATGGGTTTAGATCAAAGGCCGATTATAGCCCTTAATATAGAAGGCAAAACGTTTCAAGGACTGCTGGACACAGGTGCAGACCGCAGCATTATTAGAGAAGGGGATTGGCCGAAGCGGTGGCCTCTTCAGCTATCTCAAACATTACAGGGCCTGGGGTATGCCAATACACCAAAGGTCAGTGCTAAAGAATTAACTTGGACATATGAAGAAGGCCAAAAGGGACTATTTCAACCTTTCGTGCTTGATCTCCCCATTTCCTTATGGGGGCGAGATGTTTTGAGTCAGATGAGAATAAAACTTGTTACACAGTATTCAGATGTTAGTCAACAGTTAATGCTGCAGTCCGGATATGTTCCGGGCAAGGAACTAGGGAAGGGGCTTCAGGGCACCCCTGAACCGATTATGCCTTCAATGAGTCCTGGACGTCAAGGCCTGGGTTTTTCCTAGGGGCCACTGAGGATGCCATCCCTATATCCTGGACCACTGACATCCCGGTCTGGGTCCCTCAGTGGCCCCTCTCTAGAGAAAAATTGGAGGCAGCACAAGAATTGGTAAAAGAGCAACTTGCTCTGGGGCACCTGGAGATGTCTCAATCTCCTTGGAATACGCCTATTTTTGTGATCAAGAAAAAATCAGGAAGCCGGGCGATGGTGGCGCAGGCCTTTAATCCCAGCACTCGGGAGGCAGAGGCAGGCGGATCTCTGTGAGTTCGAGACCAGCCTGGTCTACAGAGCTAGTTCCAGGGTAGGCTCCAAAGCCACAGAGAAACCCTGTCTCGAAAAAGCAAAAAAAAAAAAAAAAAGAAAGAAAGAAAAAATCAGGGAAATGGAGGCTCCTACATGACCTTAGAGCAGTTAATCAGCAAATGCAGTTATTTGGATCAGTGCAAAGGGGATTGCCTTTGCTTTCTAGCCTTCCTAGAGATTGGCCGATCATTATTATTGATATAAAGGATTGCTTTTTCTTGATACCCTTGAACAAGGAGGATTGTCCTCGGTTTGCATTTACAATTCCATCCGTTAGTCATGAACAACCTGATGCAAGGTATCAATGGAGGGTTTTGCCCCAAGGAATGGCCAATAGTCCTACCATGTGCCAGTTGTTTGTTCAAAAGGCCTTGGAGCCAGTGTGCTTAAAATTTCCAAATTTGAGATTATGCCATTATATGGATGATATCTTGATAGCTGCCCCTACTAATGATGTGCTTGATTTGGCGTTTTCTACCACCGTTGATGCACTTAGGAAATGTGGGCTGGAAATTGCTCCTGAAAAGGTACAGAAGGAAGAGGTGGGACGATTTCTGGGAGCTATTACAACCCCACAAGCTATAAGACCGCAGAAAATAAGTCTGAGACTTGACAATCTTAAAACACTTAATGATTTTCAAAGATTGCTAGGTGATATCAACTGGCTTCGGCCGTACCTTCGGCTCACTACAGCTGAGTTGAGACCCCTATTTAAAATTTTGGAGGTAGACCCAAGAGTGACGTCCCCTCAAATGCTGACACAGGATGCAAGAGAGGCCTTGGTGAGGGTTGAACAGGCCATTCAGAATGCACAGTTAAGACGATATGATGCAAATAAACAATTAGTGTTGTGTGTTTTGCATACTAAGTCAGCACCCACAGCTGTCCTTTGGCAAGATGGGCCTTTGTTATGGATACATGCTCATGCCTCCATCCACAAAACAATTGAGTATTATCCCACGGCTGTGGCGTCTATTGCCATGATGGGTATAAAGATGTCTTTAACACATTTTGCTATGTAACCACAGTTGTTGATCCAGCCATATTCCCCTAAACAAATACAAGTCTTGAGTGCAACACTAGATGATTGGGCTGTTCTTGTCTGTGCATTTTCTGGAAGGTTTGATAATCATTATCCATCCGATAAACTGTTACATTTTGTCATGAATCATCCAGTTATTTTTCCTAAGGTGACCAAGCCTTGCCCCTTGGATAATGCAGTCACTGTATATACTGATGGGTCAAGTTCTGGTGTGGGAGCCTATGTTGTCCAGGGAGGGGAGACAGTCATTAAACATTTTGAGCCAAATAGGCCACAACTAGTAGAGTGTCAAATGGTTCTGGAGGTGTTTCTCACCTTTACAGGTCCTCTTAATATTTACTCAGATTCCCATTATGTGGTCAATGCTATAAATCAACTTGAATCTTCTGCAATGATCTCTGACAGGAGCCCCGTGGTCTCCATTCTGTTGTTCATACGTGATACTATTAGAAAGAGGTCGCATCCTTTTCACATGGCTCATATACGAGCGCACACACTGCTGCCAGGTCCTATGGCAGAGGCCAATGCTCGCGCCGACGAAGCCACCCGAGCTTTTCCAATGATAACATCAGATCCTTTTTCAGCAGCACGCCAATTTCACGAGTTATATCATGTGCCCGCCAGAACACTAACGCTTAAATTTAAAATTCCTAGACAAGCGGCTAGGGACATAGTTAAATCTTGCCAGGCCTGTGTCCCTTTTCACCACCCCCCACATGTTGGAGTCAATCCAAAAGGCCTGCTGCCAGGTGACCTCTGGCAAATGGATGTCACCCATGTACCTAGTTTTGGTCATATGCAATACGTGCATGTATCAGTCGATACTTGTTCTGGTGTGATCCATGCATCACCCTTTACAGGTGAAAAGGTGGTTAATGTTATAACTCATTGCCTGGAGGCATGGGCCGCTTGGGGTAAACCCAAACACTTAAAAACTGATAATGGTCCTGCGTATGCCTCCAAAACCTTTCAGCAGTTTTGCTCTCAGATGGGTGTTTGCCATCACACTGGCCTGCCGTACAATCCACAAGGGCAAGGCATTGTAGAACGGGCTAATCGCTTGTTAAAGGAAATGTTACAAAAACAAAAAGGGGGAGTAGCCCAGGGCTATTCTCCCAAGAATGCCATATCCCTAGCTACTTTCACTCTGAATTTTTTAAACCTTGATGATCAGGGACGATCAGCGGCCAGCCGACATGCTGGGGCTCTACCCACCGAAAACGTTGAAGTAAAGTGGAAAGATGTGTTAGATAACACATGGTGTGGCCCGGATCCAGTGATTGCTAGATCCAGGGGAGCTGTTTGTATTTTTCCGCAGGGCCAGGAACAACCGGTTTGGGTCCCGGCAAGACTGACACGAGAGCTGAAACGGATACAGGACAAGAAGACGACTCTCGTGGTGCTGATTCTCCTCCTGTGGACGCCAATGATACAGATGAAAATGACGCAGCTGTGGGCAGTAACCAGGGCATGGCCAATACCTATGCCTGTTCACGCTAATTCCTCTATTAGTCCCACCTTGGTTTCCACCTCATGCGATATGGAAGCCCCTTGTATGGTCCCAAGAGATGATAAGATAGAACAATTTAATTCAACTAAAGTTGTGCTTCATGGGAACTTTTGTTTTTCCCTGGAACATAAAACCCCATGCATTCTGTTAAAACAAAAGAATTTGGTTAATTGGATGGATCCCTTGCTTTATAGTCAGGTGAATATAGGCATATTGGCATCAGCTTTAAATCAGATTGTTCAGGGTGCCCAATCAGGCGGTGGTACATCCAGTAATGCAACTTCAGTTAACGTTACCACCTTGGCTATGAATACCACATTGTTGGTGCCTATGAAAGATCCCTCTCTTAGAGATTATAATAGCACTGAATTTAAAGCATCCCCACATTGTGTCCCAGATTTTTCTTTCCCTCCCACCTATACTGCCTGTCAGGGCAGGACATGGGAGGAGTTACAGATTTCACAGGGATTCTCCCTGTCTTCGTCTATGAAGAGATATTTTTATAATCAGTCAAACAAAAGTTCAACCATAGGGGATGGGTGGTCCTGGTATCAATGGTTGGTTTCCAATGAGGCAGGAGCAACAGCAGACATTTCCGCCTTAGCCCAAATCCAAAAGCTCACCGCCCGGCTGATTAATGTTTCTGGTATAGTAACCGAAACATCCCTTGGTAGGCGACTTCGTGTACTTCAGGAGGAGGAGCTGGCCAATACTACCTTGGCGGCAGCACCAGTGTGTGTGCCTTCTCCTTTTGTGTTTCTGCTAACTAATATTACTAATGCTACCCAAGAGGTAGATTGCAGGAGTACCGATTGCTTTCTAGCTCAATGCTGGAATGCTTCATGGAACCTTGTAGTGGTTATGAGGATACCAATATTCGTGCCAATTCCTGTTAAAACGGATCCTGATGCGTTCCCACTCGTTACTCTTTTACGAGAACAAAGGGATTTTGGACTCACTGTCGCTATAGTAACAGCGATAGCGGTGTCAGCGGCTGCCGCGGTTACCGCAGCAGTGGCTATGGCCAATCAAGTACAAACTGCAGATACCATTAATAATGTGGTTGCAGAGGCCGCTACAGTGCTGGATACTCAAAGCAGAATAAATAGACACATGCTGTCAGGCATAGTGGCAGCTAATCAAAGAATTGATTTTTTACAAAGTCAAATTAATGATTTGGCTGATTTGGTTCAAATGGGTTGCATTTCGTATCAAAAGCATGTATGCATAACCCCACTTTCTTTTGATAATTCCAGAAATGAATCAAAGATCCTAGGCGAATTCCTTGCCAGCAACTGGTCCACGGAAGCGGAGAACCTGATCCAGGACCAGCTGTTACAGATTGCTACCTTGAACGATACTCGTATACAGCCCATAACCCTTGGACAATTTACTGATTGGCTGCAATCCGCTTTTTCTTTCTTTAAGGAGTGGGTGGGGGTTGGCGTATTTGGTACCATATGTTGCCTCGGCGTGTTTCTCTGCCTTTGGCTTCTGCGCCGATTTCGTGCACGGCAAGCTTGGGACTAAGCAATTATAGTCCAGGCCCTTGCCACCCTCGAACATGGCATCTCCCCTCAGGTCTGGCTGGCTAGCCTCAAGCATGACCTATAACTGGATGTGGCCTCCGCACCCCAAGTCGTTAGAGACATTGCACTGGGACAGGCACACCCAGTTCTCAATGTTTTTTAAACGTGCTGGTAGTCCTTGCACCTCATAGGCCTTGCTGCCATTGCACATGAGAGGATACACAGCATGACGCGCACAGCGCACCCTAACCCTTGATCGTTGGGGACATCATGAGGTCTCAAACTAGATCGGGTTTCTGCTTTAAAATATAAAAGGGGGGAGATGTAGCGCGCACCATGGCGCTGTCAGATGTAGCGCGCACCATGGCGCTGTCATGTCGTGGGCACGGAGCCTGGGCGCCGCTTGCTGTTCCACGTCAAACTTGAGAGAACTTGTGCGCATGCGCACAAGCTCCCCCCTCCAGCGCGGCGAGTCTTTCGATCTGGCCATCCGATCTGGCCAATCATTATTTAACATGTTTATCGCTCCATTCTGGCCTGAGCCATTGGGTTGATGACACGTCAGGGCTTTGTCTGGCACCGTATATATTCTTCTGCTTCCACGGGGACGGGGTCTTCTTGCCTCTTTCAAACCTCAAGTGTAAGTGCTCCAATAAAGAGCGTTCTGAGAAGGATCCTGTTGCAGTCGTCTCTTCTGCTGGCAGTAGCGGCGTGCTGCATAGTATATTTTCAGCGTCCATTCATTAGTTAATGGACATCTCTGCTGCTTCCATATTGTAACTATTGTTAATGGAACAGCCATGAACGCTGATGTGCGTGTCTCTGTGGTGGGAAATGGAGTTCTTGGGATACATGCCCAGGAGTGGTGTAGCTGGGTTGTATGGTAGACCAATTTCTACTTTTGTGAAGAGTGGGTACACCAATTCTACAGGGGCTGCCCCAATTTTCATTTCCACCAACAGAACATTGGGATCCCTCATTTCCCAACCCTCCTTTGCTTTTTTTCCTTAATCTTAGCCATTCAGATGGGGGATAAGATGAAATATTAAAGTAGCTTTAATGCATATTTTCCTGACAGTTAAGGGCAGCAACACCTTCATTTTTTAAAAGTTCCTTTATTCTTGACAGTTTCCTATGTGTACACAATGAAATATGATTCTCTTCAGGTCTGTTTTCCTTCCGTCTGCCCCATACCCTGTCTAATATGTCATCTACCTTTCTTGTAGAATTCAGGCTCACTTGTCTAGGAATGGTTCTTTCCATGGTGGGCTGGACCCTCCCACTTCAATTACCAGCCAGGAAAATGCCCCTACAGACTGCCAGCAGGCAAATATGATGGAGGCAATTTCCCAGTCGAGAATCCCTCTTCCTAGGTGCGTAAGTTGACAGCTGAAGCTATGATACACAGTCTTTAAAAAAAAAAAAGAAAAAAACAAAAAAAAAAACCTCAGTTGGTATCAACTGTGTTCACGGCTTAGAATAGACTTAGTATTTTGTCTCGTTCAATTTTACTAGTTTTGTTCAGTTCCAAACCTGAAACAAAAGGCTGAGGTGCCCATTTAACATGTGGAAGTGGAGAATGGCTGCCAGCTTCTCTCTGCATCCTTCAGTCCCTACCCATTACAGGGTCCTCCTGCCTGGAATACCCCACCTCCTACTGAACTCTCCAGCACAGGGGACTGGCCTATTCTTCCATATACAATTCAATCATTTTGGTTACCTGGACTCTTTGTACCTTCGGCCCTCTTGGCTGCTGCATCTGGTTCCTAAAAATTGCACTGCTTTCTTTCAGGAGAGAATTCAGTGTAGCTAATGAATTGCTTCAGGTCATTGATGTGGAGAGGAACCTACTCTCCAAATACAAGTAAGACCTGCCAAACTATTCCATCTTCTCACTATCCTACTTGATGTGGTTTCCATAAGATCATCCATTTGGGCTTTCCCCTAGGCTTCCTCTTACTGCATGATACTTAGTTCTCTCTATTATGCCACTAATTGGCATCTTTTGTCTTTGTAAGTATGTTGTCTGAAAAGTCCAGGGCAATGGTGTATGCATGTTCAGAAGATCCCGGGTTAGCAGTGGTCAGAGTGGAAAACATAACCAATACCTCAGGGAGATAAATGTGCTATGGGCTGGGCTTAGGCCCTTGACTTCAGTACTGATGTGTGTGTGTGTGCTGTGGTGTGTGGGTTATGGTGCATTGCCACAATCCCACAAGTCTGCACAGCAAAAGTACAGCTGGCAGACCAAGAGACAAATGCACAGGAATGTAATCTGGTGGAGATCCCAGTTTGCAGATGTCTGGGAACGCCTGTCTTTTGGATAAGTTACTGTCAATTCTGTAGAAATCCTGTGGAATCATGCTGTTTCTCCCTTCTATAATATCCCAGCAGTATGTAAATCATTTGTTGAGATAATTTCTTCCTGTGTGGGCACCTGGATCCCCTCTCTCACACCGTGAAGCCCTGGTGTGAAAGCAATCACTCAGCCAAAGCTTTGTTCTAATAGTCAAATCTGCTAAGTTAGTCCCCACAATTACCCTTATTGACAGGACTCGTTGACAGGAAAGGAGCCCCAAAGAGGAGGCACTGAACAGGAGAGACAGTATGTCTGCTCTCCTGACAAGAGAGTCTGGGTGGGCCTGAATTCTCTAGCAGCAGACTCAGGAAGGTGGTGGAATCTACTGGCCTTTTGCTCTAACCCAACAAGCTACTAATAGTCTGTATTTATTCTTCACCTTGGTTTCAATTAACGTAAGATCATAGCTCAGGAAAATTAACTGTTTCTGTTTTTACCCCTAGAGATACATGAAAAAGGCTTGAGTCACTAACCCAGCCTCAGGGAAAGAAATTCTCACTGGGTACTGGCAGGTACCCTGCTGGAGCTGAAAGCAAAATCTTTAAAGAGGTTTTTTTTTCTTATTTTTCTCAGGCAGCTAGGTACAAATCAAGCATCTTGCCTTCCTCCCAGGCCCACAGGTTGCTATGGCTACCAAAGGTGAGTTCCCAGCTGCCAGGGAAGTGGAAATGTTTAGAAAGCACAGCAGCGCTGCTGCATTTTCCTACAATTATCAACCATAAACTCCTAGTTACAGTTAAAGACTGTAGTTAGTGCGTGAGAACGCCTTAGAATTCTGTAATTTAGAATTTGTAATTTAAAGTCCCATTCTTAACTAATCCTCCTGATATCTGCCAGGAGCTTCACAGCCACTACCCCACTCTGAGATGTAAGAAGCCTCCCTTACCTGCCTCTGGGACTCTAAAATGCGTGTTTGATGCTGTTGTCACCGCCTGTGGAACTGCTAACTTGTCTGTACGCCTCTATAAACTGATAACCTTATGGAGAACGTTCCTTTTTTCTTCCTCGCCCAAGGAATAACTTAACCTGCAGAAGAAAGGTGCTTGAGTCGGTTTTTTCTACCCTTTAGATCCCTTTTCCCAGCCAGTTTTCTCTGGCTGTAGACATCCTGTTCTGAGGGAGCTCTAAGGCTGGTACTCAGTAGCCTCTGATAGTGCGTGTGTGTGAGTTGTAGTGTGTGTGCTGGTGCTTGTGATTGAACCCAAGGCCTAGTGAATAAAATTCTAGGCAAGCACTCAACCTCTGAGATATAGTCCCAGATCCCCACACCTCCACCTACTGGTTTTCTGATTTAGCTTTAAGGATGTTAAAATAGTTTGGCCAGATGTCTTTGGGAAGCCTTTCGGAAATACCCGTGTGGAAAGGCTCAAGAGTAGGTGAGAACATTGCTGCTTCCTTTATTTGTGACATAAGAGTCACTCTGCCCTCATACTGCTACTGAGCACACTAGGTAAACTGAGGGAGGAGTGAGGCAGCTCAGCAACCTTCAGCTTCCTGCTTCCCCAGCTGGCGTTGCCCGTCTGAGAACACAGAGTTCTTATCTTGTTTTCTGAGCCAGGCCTCTCTCTGATCCCAGGCTGTGGCTTGGGAAACAGCCTCAGGGGCTGGCTGTGTTGCTCTGCTGATCTAAAAAGGCTTCTTCCATCGCTGCATTCCCAGGAGGGCGTGAGCGGCTTAGCTGATAGCATCATCCCGATGTTCTCCCCCGGTTTGCTTTTTTTCCCCCCCAAACAGCTTTTTATATAACTCATGATTTTCTTTTTTTAAATTTATTTATTTATTAAAGATTTCTGTCTCTTCCCCGCCACCGCCTCCCATTTCCCTCTCCCTCCCCCCAATTAAGTCCCCCCCACCTCAGCCCAAAAAGCAATCAGGGTTCCCTGTCCTGTGGGAAGTCCAAGGAACCCCCACCTCCATCCAGGTCTAGTAAGTTGAGCATCCAAACTGCCTAGGCTCCCACAAAGCCAGTGCGTGCAGTAGGATCAGAAACCCATTGCCATTGTTCTTGAGTTCTCAGTAGTCCTCATTGTCTGCTATGTTCAGCGAGTCCGGTTTTATCCCAGGCTTTTCCAGACCCAGGCCAGCTGGCCTTGATGAGTTCCCAGAAGAACATCCCCATTGTCTCAGTGTGTGGGTGCACCCCTCGCAGTCCTGAGTTCCTTGCTCGTGCTCTCTCTCCTTCTAACTCATGATTTTCTACAGCTTCACATAGCCACCTTTGAGTGTAAGGATTTATGATTAGTCACCTCTGCATAAGGAAATGGGAAAGTACTTTGAATCATCACAGGTAGATATGGCCCAAATGGAGCTCCATTCCCCAGTAACAAAACTACCAGGACAAAACACAGTCATTCCAGAGCCAGGAAAGAAAATCTGTTAGATCGGCTCCAGGACGATACACAATAACGCCTCTGACAGACTCCCACAGAGGAAGGAGTGCAGTTTTGCAAAGGCATGCGATGACTTTTTTTTTTTTGATTTTTCGAGGCACTAGGGAGGCAGAGGCAGGCGGATCTCTGTGAGTTCGATGCGATGGCTTTCTTATTTGTTTCCAGGGTCTCGTGTACCTCAGGCTGGCCTTTAGCACTTCCTGTTTCTATGTCCAGAGTGCAGGGTTCGTAAGGGTATAACATCATCCTCAGCTCAAATCTCCAACTTGATTCAGCAGAGCACAGACGAGAGCGCCTTCATTCCCAGCTGACAAGGCGCTCACTCTGACCCAGGCTCCTAACTCCTAGAGAAGGGGGCCGGGCAGCCTGGAGCCCTGCAGGTTTTTCTGTTTCAGGGGGAGAGGGACCCGTATAGAGTTCAACCCCGTGCTGGACTAGCACATGCTCCCTGCGAACTGGTCACCAGGCAATGCAATCTGCTTACTGTGCCCACAGGCGGTGCGTAATGATCTTCTTGGAGCTTATTCTCCAGTGCCCACCGCTGAGATCAGGTGAACGCTGGTATGGCGGTGGGGAGGTTGTGTGTTCCGAAGACCCTTTATGTCCTCAGGGATTGGCTGCTCTTGCTGGTGGTCACGTTTTTGGGTCCCTACTTCTAGGGCCACTGTCCTCGTGGTTTCTGTTGTTAGTTGTGAGCGATTATGTCCCCCCCCACTTCTTCCCTTTCTTTTTTTCCCCTGCCTCTACTGAAGCTGCAGCTACTTGCGCAAGCTCCCCACTGTTCATCATCTCATCCTCCTGTCTAGCCTGCAAGATTGCTACTGCAGTCCCAGCTGGAAAAGAGGAACCATAAAGAGAATCATCCAGCCTCCAGGCCCATGTGCTGGGGGAGGCATGGTGAAGGGTCGCAGAATGAGCCAGGGATGGGCACCATCTGCCCCCCCCCCCCCCCCCCCCCCCGCTTCTCTCCAGGGGAATACTGGGTTTTAAACAGATTGTTAAAGAGCCACCTTTGAGGCGGGTGGTGGTGGTGGTGGCGCATGCCACCCTGCACTGGGCGGGGGTGGGGGTGGGGGGAGGAGGCGAGGCATCTTTGAGTTTGAGGCCAACCTGGCCTACAGAGCGAGTTCCAGGCCAGTCAGAGCTACACACAGAGAAACCCTGTCTAGAAACCCCAACAAAACAAAATGAAACAAAACAGCTAAGTCACTTTTCTATGTGGCCATCGGCGTGTGTGAACAGAACTTAGGCCTTCAGGTGTTGGGTCAGAGGATTGCTCTAGTCTTGGTGAGCTATCTCGCCAGGAAAGAGCTGGTACTGAACTGTCTGAATTAACGGGAGGCAAAGAAATACCCGGTGTGACCTCTGGAGACCTTTATGCCTCGCTGCATATTTTACCAAAGTCAGAGCCGTCCGCTGAGCTGTGACCTGGCGTCTCAGGTTTTGCACACCCACATACCCGCATGCTGTCCCCTTCTTGCAGGCACGTCGTGCTCATTACACCCCCTAAGCTGCCGCTGCCTCTGTGCCTCGAAGGCTCAACCCACAGGAACCACTGGGGAGCAGAAAGCAGAGCCAACAAGCCTAGGACTGGATACATTGGAAACTAAATTGGGCCTGAGGAGAGCCCTTTCAGGTTGAGGAGCGCAGCTCTCTCATTCTGGTCCCCGGACACCAGCATCAGCAGGAGCGTACGTCCTCATCGACTCATCAGAGTATGGCATCTCAAGGCTGCAGTCGGGCCATCACCTGCTTACTCTGCCTGGGAGTCAAGGAGGACCAGGAAGAGCAGCAGGGTCAGTAGCGGTATGGAATTGGTGTTTTAGTGATCGCCGGGAAGCAAATATCCCTGGCAGAAGGGAATGAGCGAAGCAACAGCACCCACCGTCAGCTCACTTTATACATAGCTCTTCAGTGCTTTGTCTCTCCTTTTCGTGCACACTGAGCCCTGATGCCCTGAGCTTTCTCTGGCTGTTTCCTCTTTTGCAGATATGAACGCACAGATGATCTTTCAGGCTGGAGAGGGGAGAGAGAAGAAATGTGTATGGGGCCAACCTGGAGTGGGAGGAGTGGGAGCAGACAGTGAAGGAGAAGAATTAAAAGGAGAAAAAGGAGGCCCCTTTGGTCCTGAAGCTCCAGGTCCTGTGGGTGATGGGAAGAAGAATGGTGGCACCAGCGGAAGTGGCGTGGAGCAAGAGCAAATGGAGCTGGTTGCTGAGGGTACGGAGAGCCTGAAAAGCCTAAAGCCTCCGGAGAGGTCAATGGCCCGCCACCAACTTCGGTTCACCCAGCGGCAGCTGGAGCAATGGGAGACCATTCTCCAGCACAGTTGAGCCAGCAAGGTATGCAGACACGCCTTACCTTGCCCCTAGTGGGCAGTTTTCAGAGAACACATGTTAGTTCAAGGTGATCTTGGTTCTCTCCCAGGGCCCCCTTATCCCCTCTTGAAAGAAAGGCCACCTGACAACTCTAGACTGCCCAACTCTATCCTCCTGCAAATGGGGGTTGGGGTATGACGAAAGCTAGGGCAGCCGCGAAGGAAACTACTTTCTTGCTGTATTTAAACGAGTCCGGTTAGACTGCAGCAAGGCAAGGTCTTGCCAGAGCAGAGTGAGAAGCCTGAGGTTGGAGTTCTGCCTTTGCTTGAAATTTTGTATCTGTTCATCTCTTGATTGCTTTGTGTGTCTTTAAATTACATTGGACCATGATGTATTTTGATGAATGATTTTATTTTTTTGGCTTCCCCTTTAAGTTGGTACCGGGTGGTGGTGGGAGAACTCAGGGTAAATTAAGCCTCAAGGTGGATGCTGCAAACACTGTTGGGGGCAGGACGAGGGGTTGATAGGACAAACATTGAAGCATGAACATGAAATATACTGTGCCTGCTTTAATTTCATCCACAGGGCCACATACTGAATGTGTTTTGTTTGTTTGTTTGTTTTTCCTTTTAGGAAGGATCTCACAAGATGGATGGGTGTAAGTGAGTCCTGAATGTAGGTCGGTAATCTGAAAAAAAAATAGCCGTTTGGCAGGATAGCCATTCTAAAACTCACCTGAGATCTTGAATACCTTTGTCCTAGATATATTGAGTTGGTGGGTTGTTGTTGAAGTCTCTAGGTTTGGGGAGGGTCTTTAAACTCTGTGGGTACAAAATGGAGTCAGAAAGCCCCAGCATGTGAGAATGTGGCTTCCTAAAGGGAAAAAGAATATTACTGCCCTTTACATAATATTTGGGTAAAGAATGATGTAGAAATTCCCTAAATTTGACCTGGAGGGATGGCTCTGCCGCTAAAGGCTAGGCTCACAAGCAAAAATAGAAGAAATCATCCAAATTTATGAATCTATGAGCTCTGTGTTATTATTTCTGATAGTAAATTTAAGCATAAATTCTAAGAGGAAGGAGGGAATTTGTAAATCTTCAGCCATTGTAGTGATGGGGTGGGGAGAGCATACAATGCCTGCTTCTCCTGGCATTGCTGCTTCAAATTCACTACCTTGCTGGTAAAGCAAAGTAGTGAATGGCAGACCTGAATTTAAATTGTCTGGTACATCTTGGTGTGTCTTCCTGATATATGAAGAGTCCACATATGATGGTGTTTACCCATAATGCCACGACCCTGGAGGTGAAGATCAGGAGTTCAAGGCCAGCCTGGGCCACATCAGACCCTGCCTCAAATAAAAGCAGACAGACGCGCACGCCTCAAACCCACACATTTATGTTGGTAGTGAATGTCTTTCTGACATCAGATCATTTTCCTCATCCCTGTCAGGTATCATGAAGAACTGTTTTGTGTGATTGGTTGATGGTGGGGGCTAAACCTCACTGTGGGTTAAATTCATACCTGTGGTAGTTTGGAATATTTTTTCCATTTTTCTCGGGCAGAGGTAAGTGGATTTGCAGCTCACTGGACTCAGAAGTGGTCGCGTGAGAGCAGGGGAAAGTCCAAGCTGTACAGGAGTTCTTCTGGGAAGAAGGAAAGTAAAAGATTCAAAGGAGCATCGGGATAATGGCATTAGGTGTATCTCTGAGTTCCCTCTTGTGTGCTCACTAACGGAAAGGCCCTGAAGACTGGGGAGGTCGCGTCTCTAGAACACCAGCTGTTCTCAGGCCCCTAAGGCTACGTACATCCCAGGCTTAAGCCAGGTTTGGCTCAGGGTGCTCAGGGCACAGTGCGTAGTACGGCATTCGCTTTCTGAGGAGTTCAAAGCAGCCCTGGAATGGAGAAGCTGATAATTGCCAAGCTGCTTTGTCCTGCCCTCAGTTTACCTAGTGTGCTTTCAATGGCCCTCTGAGGGCAGAGTGACCCACATGCCACAAAGAAGGTGAAGGACTGTGTTTTAAAATTCAGACATCTTAACATGAATGTCTCCAAAAGGCTTGTCCCACACCTCGCCTGCTCTGCTTTCTGAGCATCATCAGAACTACATTGTGAAAGTGTCCTGGATGTGAGCGTGGTCCTCATTTTCCTTCCTGGAACAGTTGGTTCTCTTTGTTAATATTGCTATTGCTATTGTGGAGCTCCTGGCCATGAGTAGTGCTGAATTTGCAGGCCACATACTTAAAAGGGAGAAGTGCTCCCTCTAGTGGCCCAGGAGAAAGAGGCAGCATTCAGAAAGAGCCCTTTGCCTCACCCTATATACAAACTGAATGGCCAGTATCTACTACAGAGCCTGAAACGTTTCCTGGTGCTCCCTGGGGTTTGCTGAAGGAAGGGCGCAGTGTTTTCCGTCCTAACAGGGTTCTTCAGGCCTTTCCCCTGTAGCTCCGTGACTGGAAGCCAGAGTTCACACACATTGAGCAGTTACTATACCCTCAGTCCCTCACTGAATTAGAACAGCATGAAATGAAGGGCTTCTTTGTATGGATTCTACAATCTCACAAATTGGGTTGAGCCTATAACTCAGGAATAAAGCACTTGTCCTGGCATAGTTGAAGCCCTAGGTTCAATCCCGAGTACCTACCAAAAAAATTCAACCAAATGTCAGTTGGGTTTTTTTGTTTGTTTGTTTTATCCGCATGCTTTTTAGTGTACTAATGCGGTCCCTTATCCTTCCGCGTGCAGGACTAATTTAAGATTAGGAGCATTGCACACAGAAAAAATGGGAGGAGGAGGACCAGAAGTGCACCATCTGGGCCCTAGAACATCTGTCTCTGAAGATTTCAGTGTCACCCTAGTCCCGGAGCAAGATGGGAATGGCTTCTTCTTGTGCCACCAACATCTCAACTGCCTATGCTGACCACAGCCACCGTTACTTCTCAGCCATTCTTTTAGCAATAAAGAGGCGGATTCTCAATATGTTTGTTCCATTGCCTTTGCGATTTCTAAAATATTGTTGTAAATACCTTAGTGATTCTAGTATTATAGAAATGTCCCTTAAACAGAATAACTAAAAGGTATCCTTTCATAATGTGGCATAATTGAGTTGTCTTCCATATTCCCTACACATCACAGGAAATCTGCAAATATAGTGATGGTTCACACTGACCTACACATCCTCCATTGCCACCCCTTGTCACCCCGCTGCCTTCAAATCACCCCACTGCTGTACCTACAAGGAAGGACAGGGCAAGCTCCTGCTGAGAATCAGTGTGTTCCCAGATGGGGCTGAAGTCTGCCACTATTCACATGTGTTTTCCAGTACTGTAAATGACTGGGGTGGGTGGGTTCTCTGATGATGAGCTCAGTAGTCCCGGAGGTAGATGCGTCCAAAGTGGGGTGAGGGCAGTGGGAATAGCCAGCGACCGCCTAAGGCCAGTTACACTCCAAGCTGGGCTCTTGATTGAGCCAGATTTCCAAATCCACCCCTGCGTGGTCCTGGGCACTCAACATTGCTGTTCCCGGTTAGTCTCGGACAAATTGACAAGTGCTTTTGGCGTTATCATTCACATTTTGTCCACTAGCGGTGACAGGCATTCTTGAAATTGTTCCCATTCAGTTCACAAGGAGGTGACACACACTCTTGACACTGTTGTTCAATTTAGTTCATGGCGGGAGGGGGCAAAAGTCACTCTTGACTTTGTCTTTCAAAACCTTTTGTCTGTGAGGGCGCGAAAAAACACTCTTGACATTGTCGTTCCCATCTAGTCTGGTCCATTGTGGGGGGTGCCATGCCTGGACTGGTGGTCCTGGGTTCTATAAGAAAACTAGCTAAACAACCCATGGGGAGCAAGCCAGTAAGCAGCTCCCCTTCACGACCTCTGCACCCGTTCCTGCCTCCAGGTTCAGCCCGGTGTGAGTTCCTGTCCCGACTTCCTTCACTGGTAGACTCTGATGTGGGGCTGGAAACCTAATAAATCCCTGTGTCACCAACTTGCTCTGGCCATGGTATTTCATCATAGCAGTAGTCACCCTAGCTAGGACAGTCCACAAGGGGACAACAGGCACTCTTGACATAGCTCCCACGTACTTCACAAGACCGCCCCAGATCCTGGCAAGAGCGACCCGGGCTTGCCTAGAACTGCTTCCAAAGTTTCTTTGGCTTTAGTCAGTTAGACAGTTGTACACGGCAGGTCTTACGGTCACACTGTTACAGGGACCCCCCCCCCCCAGAGATGACCACTCAGATCCAGTGTGTAGCCACCTGAAAGCCTTTACTCCAACTGGCTGGGACCACACCCAGGTTTTTGGAGCAGCAGGCAATGGGACATTTCCAGCCTGGACGGAGCACCCATGCCTGTCAAATGAAGCATGCCCTCGGAGCCCAGCTCAACAGCCATTAGAAAAGACCATAAGATCCAAGAGCATCAGCTCTATGGCAAGCCGAGCCCTATCTGTAATTAGAGGTTTAACCCGGGAAACAGTGTTATCTATGCAAAGAAGGCACTTCCGAGCGCTGACCATCCCCTGTTAAGGAAAAGCTGGAGAAGGCCACAGTGTGCCATCTGTGACACAGAATCACACGGAAGTGGTACTCCACAGGCATCTTGACTTTTTCAGTCCTGTTTAGTCCACAAGGGGGCGCCAAGCAACAGGCACTCTTTTTTTTCTTCTTAAATTTATTTATTTATTAAGGATTTCTGCCTCCTCCCCGCCACCGCCTCCCATTTCCCTCCCCCTCCCCCGATCAAGTCCCCCTCCCTCATCAGCTCGAAGAGCAATCAGGGTTCCCTGTCATAGTTGTACCCCTTTAGTCCATGGCTGTGGGCCAGTGAGGGGGACAACAGGTGTCCTCGATTCTGTCTTCCCCTTTTGCACAACAGGAAGCAATAGGCACTCTGGACATTGTCACCTTTAGTCCACAAGGTGACTTTACATCCAGGACCACAGGATTCTTCCTGAATTAGGAACCACCTATGCCCTCAAACCTGTAATATCTGTGCAAACTTACAAATGTGGTACGTGGGGTCCCTTTGGGAAGTCAGGCAAGCAGGCAAGGTAGGAAGAGAAGCAGTCACTGCCCCTGTGGCTCAGCTGTCACAACAGGAGATGCGCTGGAGAAGTTCACTCATGGAAGGCAGAGCCAGCCAAGAGGGTGGGCATTAGGCCAGGTGCTGCCCAGAGGCGAAAGGATGGAGTCAGAAGGAGCCCTCTGGGATAGGGCTCCAGTTGCCTGCTGCCCTTCCCACCTGCCAGGGGCCCTGCGTGTCAAGTCAGCTCCAAGACCACGTGACTCTGGCAGTGTGAGTCCTGTGCTTCCATGTCTGTCTTTCACATTTCTGAGACTGATGTTCTGGCACGGAAAAATAAGTAAGTGAAAGAGCTTCCTGTTTGGTTTCCATGGTTTCATGAAAAGTGGAGCCTCTTTTGTGCTAAAAAAAGAATGTCACGTGGAACTTTCACAAAACCCTGTTAGCTTTGTCCTTCCCATAGCAGCTATGAGATGGCAGGTGACCGCCCTCCTCCTGACAGAGAACCATCTAGTGTGCGAAGTAGAGAAACAGTAACATCCCTGGCTGGGGTGTGGTGCTGCCATGGAGCTAAAGGGGAGGGGGAGTTGGCTGGTCCAGTGGTGGTGGGTTATCATCCAAGATAAAGGTGGGCATAGGACAGCAGATCTATTATTGTCACTTGCTTCTCAGTCTGGAGCCTGATGTGTCTGAAAGGGACAGAGAATGGCAGGGTGACAGCACAAGTATTTCCTCTTGTGTTTTGGATACTGTGTGAGTGTGTGTATCTGTGCGTGTGTGTCTGTGTGTGTATCTGTGCGTGTGTCTGTGTGTGTGTCTGTGTGTGTATCTGTGCGTGTGTGTCTGTGTGTGTGTCTGTGCATGTGTCTGTGTGTGTGTCTGTGCGTGTATCTGTGCATGTGTGTCTGTGTGTGTATCTGTGCGTGTGTCTGTGTGTGTGTCTGTGTGTGTGTCTGTGTGTGCTCGCATATCTGCATGAGCAGATAGACAACAAATAGAAAGGTTTCAATACACTTTAATTCTTAAATCCTGAAATATAAGGAAAATGTAAACGGACTAGTATGGAAAGCGACAGCTATTTAAGCTAGTTCTACAACCAACAATGTCTATAATTTACAATTATGAGGTTTAAAAACAACATCAAAATCCACAAAATATTAAGTTTTAAAAAATAGAGATAAAAAGATAGATATTTTTTGAGACAGGCCTTCCCCATGAAGCCCAGGCTAGCCTTGATGTTGTAATCCTCCTGCTTCAACCTCTCAAGTTCACAGATTCATAAATTGATGAAATTTTTACCTGCAATATCAGAGACATGTTTACACTAATGATGTTATTTGTTATTTATCTGTAGTTCAAATGTACCTTACCCACTTCCAATTCATCAAATGCAGTACTAGTGCCTGTTTCAAAATTGGCATATGAAATAACTTGATCTTTTTGATGTTTGAATTTCTGTACACTGGTTCTTTTACTCTTTCCGTTACTGAAGCAACAAATTTGTCAGAGTGAAAAACCTAAGACATCCACTAAAATCAAAGCCGAAGGCAAGCCTGTTATCATCTTGTTGGGAAGAAGTAGTCAAGCAGGGAAACTGATGTTGTGTTTTCATAGATATCTTTTGGGTTGAGACAGGATCTCACTGTGTAGCCCTGGCTGGCCTGAAACTTGCAATGCCGACCAGGCTGACTTTGAACTCACAGAGATCCGCCTGCTGCTGTCCCCCACATGCTGTGATTACAGTCCAGCACAAACAATCTGTGCTCCCACAGACATTTGTATGCATGTCACTACAAAGTCAGGAGGGTGACAGTGCGGAGGGACAGACATATTGACAAGTTTTTACATCAACTAAAAATGATTAAGATGAATTTACTAATAAACTTACTCAGAAAAAAATATTCAATGACATGAAAATAAGTAATGAAGTTGAGGGCTCTGCCAGAACCACCGCTTTAAGGCAGGGCCCACTAATGGGTTTCACTTAAACCCTCTAAGGAGTTAAAGGAAATAGAGTTATATACTTCTGACTCAATGAAAGTTTAAGTTTGCCGAAGCTTTGCTTTGACGAACTGCTGCCTGCCTAGTCATTCAAGCCCCTTTCTCTTGACCGAAGAAGCAAGTGTTTGACAAACTGCCTTGGAGAAATGACCTTGGCTGCCAGCTGCTCAGAGAGTAAATCTTGCTTTTTTCAAGATAACGGGAACTGTACTTGTCTATGTGAAATGGCCAAATTGCCTAGAAAATGTGATTTGAAGAGATTTGAAAACCACAGTTTCTCCCTGGAAACTAGCTTAATTGCTCTGTGTTGGCACCCGCTCGACTTCTCCATGTTCAGCGAGCTGTGCAGGTGTTTTCTTCGGCAATGGGGTCTTGCTGTCAGTTTGTGGAGAGGGACATATAGTCTTGGCAACAACCTGAGTTGTTTACTCAATTATATGGAACCCATTCCTGGCGCTGGAAGCTTCGTTTGGTGACAAGAAATGCCCAGTTGGGGTTCTGTCTCCCCCATTTTTGGGCAATTTCATCGTAGATCATCTTCATACATGGACATATTTTTTCTAGTTCCATCCATTTACTCCACAAATTTCATGATACCATTTTTAAACAGGCAAGTAATATTTTATTTGTAAATATATTGCATTTTCACCCATTCTTCTGTTGAGGGACATTTAGGGTGCTTCCAGTTTTTGGCTATTATCAATAGAGCAGCAGTGAACATGGCTGAGCAAGCATGCCTGGGGTAGGACAAAGCATCCTTTGACTATATGTCAAGAATAATATAGCTGGCTCTTGAGGTAGATCAATTCCCACCTTCCCAAGGGGCCACCACACTGATTTCCTCGTGGCTGTACAAGTTTGCACTCCCACCAGCAAAGAATAACTGTTCTCCTTATTCCACATCCTCTCCAGCATGAGCTGTCAAGTGCTTTACTGATCTTAGCTACTCTGCCAGGTATAGGCTGGAATCTCAAAGTAGTTTTGATTTGTGTTTCCCTAGCAACAAAGGGTATCAAACATTCATTTGAAGTGTTTCTTAGCCATTTGAGTTTCCTCTCTGGAGAACTCCATTTAGATGTGGACCCCATTTTTAAATCGGGTTATTCGTTTTTCTGATATCTAGTTTACTTTTTGCATTCTTTTAGATTTACTTTTTAAAAAATTTTTCGAGACAATGTTTCTTTGTAGCTTTGGAGTTTGTCCTGGAACTAGCTCTTGTAGACCAGGGTGGTCTCGAACTCACAGAGGCCTGCCTGCTTCTGCCTCCCGAGTGCTGGGATAAAAGGCGTGTGCCACCACGGCCTGGCTAGATTTACTTTTTAATTTTTCTGTGTCTGGGTGCTTTGCCTGCATGTATATCTGTGCACCATGTGCACGCAGTGCAAATTGCTTGGGATTGGAGTTACATACAGTTGTGGGCTGCCATGGGGTGCTGAGAATTGAACCTGGGTCTTTTGGAAGAGCAGATAATGTCTATAACCATTGAGCCATCTATCCAACTCCATCTAGTTTGTTTGTTTTTTAGTTCATTACATATTTTGGATATTATTCCTCTATCAGATGTGGAGTTGGTAAAAATCTTTCCCCATTCTGTAGGCTGCTGCTTCATCTGGATTATGGTGTCCCTACAGAAATTTTTCAGTTTCATGAGGTTCCATTTATTAATTGTTGATCTTAGTGCCTGTGCATTAAGTTAACAGTGTTTTCTGTTCAAAGGGCCTTTTCCTGTGCCAAAGCCCGTGTGTTTTCTAATGAGAGGTAGAAATGGGTGGATCCAGATGGTAGGGGAGGTGGGGAGAAACTGGGTAGAATAGAGGGAGGAAAATCGTAATCAGAATATATTACGCGAGAAAAGAAATCTACAGTTAATAAAAGGGGGGAACACCACAGGAAAAAGAAACGTGTTTAATTGCTCAGAAAATGTATCTAGAGGTGGGGTCCTATCCCCAGCTGCATATATGTAAGCGCACACCATTTGAACTCCACTTTTATAAACAATAAACGTTTTCATGTGGGTCTGTCTTCTTGAAGCACTAGCAAGGGTCTTGGTCTGATAGCTAAGGGATTTCTGCTGTAGTCTCCGAGTGGTTGGGCAAATCACTTGCTGGCTGGGTCATGTTCCCATAACAACAGAATGCATAAGTGCAGAGAAAAACAAAGGACACAGAAACTTTCTACGTGTTTGAGAAAAAAATTAAAATATTAAAGGTAAAATTTCCAACAAAATTTTAATAGAAGAGAAAGAGAAAAAGCAGGAGATCCAAGAAACAATTCAGTTTGAAAAAGATGCATTTTGATCCCAAAACGCATTGCTCTCATGAAGCAGTCTCTGCTTCTTTAGGGTTCTCAGATCTCCTTAGCCTGCTGTTTGATCTTCTGAGGCTATTTTCTCAAGACATCCTCAAGCTACTTGTTTGAAACAGACTGCAAAGTGTGTCAGAAAAGGGTTTTTAAGCCAACCAATTTTGGGAACCTGGAAGATCATTCAAACTTGCTCTTGCAACACTGAACTTGCGGGGGGGGGGGGCATTGCCTTTCCCACACCAACCCCTCCTGTTCCCTTCATGTACCCCTTGCCTGCTTACCTCGGATGGCGCATGGTTGGAATTATGGTTGTTCCATTATAGATGATACCATGCCTATACACAAGCAGGGTAGAATTTCACACTCTGTACTCCACTGTCTACTTTCAGCAATTACGATGTCTAGCCAATAGGATTCTACTGGCACCCTACCAAAATAGCCAACCCCTAGATTTACCCTGGAATATTTTTAGATGGGTCCAAAAATCACAGTGTTTCGTCATCTCTGAAATATAGACCCTCTCGTCATGTTTGTCATAGCAGAAGTTGAAAGTGTCATAGAGAATGCCTCATTGCACATACCCATGTTAAACATGCAGAGATGCTTTAATTTACGTATCTACCATGATCCTGATCTAAAAGTCCATTCCGTGCAACTGCCCTCATCTGACTTCCTTCACTGTCTTTACAGCAGAGCGCTGGTTTGGGAGAGTAAGGAACATCAGCATTCCATTTGTGTTCTGTACGAAACACATACTTGTATAATACCTTTGTTCTTTGTGCTTTTCTAGGGGTTTGAAGTATGTATGAATTATTTTTGTCTTTATAGTGCCACATAAATTGCAATTTCTTACTCTTAAGATTTGATGAATGGCGCAGCGGAGATACACTGGTTAAGTGGCTTGAAATATAATATCCCTTACTGTGTGCTGGATGTCTTGGAATTTGCTATATGTACCTGAGTAGTTCTTTCTTTCTTTCTTTCTTTCTTTCTTTTTTTGGATTTTTCGAAACAGGGTTTCTCTGTGGTTTTGGAGCCTGTCCTGGAACTAGCTCTGTAGACCAGTCTGGTCTTGAGCTCACAGAGATCCGCCTGCCTCTGTCTCCCGAGTGCTGGGATTAAAGGCGTGCGCCACCACGAGTAGCTCTTTCTAAAGCCAAAAAAAAAAAAATCAGGTTTTCAAGTGGCAAGATCTCTAGCACACCATTCCAAGTCTCAGAGTAACTGATACCCAGGTTAGAAATAAATAGCTGCTATACTTTGCTTCAGCTTCAGTCTGCCAAACATCGATTCAGTGATATGCCAGGATTTTCTTCCTCCAGACTTCTCCACTGCCATGGACAATCATTCTTTCTTCTTACAATCTCGTACATTTCTTCACAACACACTGCCTACTCCATGTCAAAAGAATGCTTGATTGACCCCCAAAATCCAAAACCCATGTCATAGCCATCTTCCGTATCCGTATATGAGCCCTGGGAGATGACTGCATTGCTGATCAAGGCACATGTCCTGGGCTCTTCCGGGAGTAGCTCCTAGCAGAAGACGCCCAGAGCTGAGGAAATCCAGCTTCAGTTCTCTCCTGAGCGCCTTGCTAGCCCCACGGCACGAGGCTGGGTCCAGAAACCCTGAACTTGTGGAACTCATAGAGGATCTGGTATGCTACTACCTGGGAGCTGAACAGTTCTGGTAGTCTGTGATCATCCAGGCCCCTACGCTGAGCTGCTCAGCACAAGCCTCCGTTCACGTCACGTGATCGGCTTAGGCCTCTAGTGTATGAGGCCAGGTTCCTGCTTTAGTGCAGCTGCCGGATCCTGAGCACCAGGAATCACTGGCCAGAAGCTACATGTCCATCAGTGTTTTTGAGATAGCTACTACAGTAGCTCCCAAGGACCACGTCACACTGCCCCGGTCACCTTTCTATTCCTAAATCGAGCATTCCATCAGGGAGGGAAGAGTTCCTCTTGGTTTAGTAGGCTGAATATCATAGCAGGCAAACAACACGAAAATCTACAGCCCACTGTGATTTCCAGGTAGTGCATTTCCTCAGGGCTGCCTGGGATGGGAAAGTTACCACCGTATCTCTTCCTTCAGCTCTTCCTTCAGGGTACCACACTGTGCGGAGCTCCAAGAATTAATTACATGGTCTCTGTTCTTCTACCAGTTAGCTTTGTCAGACAATGTGTGCCAGTCTGAGAAGGAAGGCTCACCGGAGGGATTGTTTGGATCAGATTGACCTGTGGCCCCGTTTGTAGTGGGATGGCCTTGATTGTGAATTGGCAGAGGAAGGCCCATCCCTCTGGGTGTTGTTACCACCTCTGGGCCCGTGTTGTTGAGCCGTGTAAGAAAGCCTGCAAATGAGCCAGTAGGCAACCTCCCTCCATTGCTTCTGCTTCAAGGCTCTGCTTGACTTCCAGCCCTGACTGCTCTCACTGATGGACTGGATACCCTATGAGTTGCTTTTGGTCTGAGTATTTTATCATGGCAAACAGAAAGGAAACTCGAACACGCTCCTCTTACAGCAGAGGGCAGTGTGGAACTGTGACCACACAGGAGGCGTCTAGCCTCAGCGTGAGGCTGACTGTTGATCTGGATGGAAGTGCTGCAATGTCAGAGGCCTTTGTGCTTGCTTCTCACGTTTAATGTTTTATTTGTAAGTTTACAGGGGGTACTGGAGTTCAGTCTGAAGAGAGGCAATGAAAACATGCTAGAGAAGGAGGTAATGGAGTATGACAGCTGGTCTGTGTTTGTATGTGTGTGGATATGCATGTTTTGTGTGTAGGTACATGTAGAGGTCAGAGGGCAAGGTTTTGCGTCTTCCTTAATGGCTTTCTACCTTTTTGAGTTTTTTTTTTCTTGAGACAGGATCTCACTACGTAGCCTTGGCTAACCTGGTACTCACTTTGTAGGCCAGGCTGGCCTTGAACTTGTAGAGCTCTGGCTCTGGGATTAAAAACATGTGCCACCATCCTTGGTCCATGTTCCTTTTTGAGATAGTGTTCCTCATTGAATCCAGAGCTCACTGATTGGCTAGACTGGTTGGTCAGTGAGCTCCAGGGATCCACCTATCTCCAGCTCTGGGATTAGAATAAGGTACCCCCAGGCCTGGCATTTCAGTATGTGCTGGGGATCCGAACTCAGGTCTTCATGTACATGTGGTAACCATTTTCCTGTCTCAGTTGTCTCCCTCACTGAGCTATCGTACCAGGTCCCACTAAATACATTCTTTTTAACCATTTCCCGGTGCACTTGTTTGTGCCGTATGCACACGATATCATGGGTGGGCAGTGGAGCTGCTGACAACAGGGGCCAGTGTCTTTCCTTTTGCTTAGCAGAAGGGATCCTCTAAAAGCTCCTCTTAAGAGACACTGGCTCTGTGCTTCATCATTTCTAGTCCTTCTTGCCTGGATTAAGTTGTGCGTTTGCATTGCAAAGCGTTACTCCAGAAAGCACAAGAAAAAAACAGAAACTTGACAGTTCGAGATGCACCATTCTTCACTCCCGAGGGCTCTCTAGTGCAAAATCAGTTTTATTTTCCCCTGTGAATTAGAAACAGGATCTGAAGAAGCAGCTTGGGGGAAAGAGACCAGAGAACTGCCTTTACGGTTGAGTTCTGCTTTGCAAACTTGAGGGACCCTTGCTGCAAGCCATCTGGGGAAGAAGGATGGAGACGGGGGTCTCCCAGGCACAGCTGATGATAGTGATGCGCAGTGCTGGCTTTGTTGATCAGCTGATGAATTTATTTCCTGCACACTGTCCCTGCGTGTGATTATCATGTCATGTCATGGTTCTCTCGGCATGCGCCGAGACTCAGTCTGATCTGTTAATGAATAATTGAAAGGTTGTCCTGTACCCGAATCAAGAGACTTCCTAATACATCAAAACCATACTGCAGTATGGCTGTGTAAAAGACTGATTATAACTTAAAGGATCAAATTTTTTCTTTCACGTCTCAAATTTCTTTTGTATTTCTTTCTTGTTTCGGTGTTTTGTTGTTGCTTTTCAACACAGGGTTTCTCTGTGCAGCTTTAGATGTCTTGGAACTCGTTCCATAGACCAGGTTGACCTCGAACTTCCAGATCTGCCTGCCTCTGCCTCCCGAATGCTGGGATTAAAGGCGTGTGTTACCATTGCTGAGTCTTGAATTTCTTCCTTAATCCCTATATTTTCCACATTAAAATAGCCTATCCACGCATGTTCTCTGTACAATCCTAAAAAGCAGTAAACCCCAGTGTATCAAAACAACTATATCTAAATGCAGTGGTACTGACCTGGCTAGAACTAGATGCTGTTGGCACAGAGGGAGAAGGCCATGAAACCTGGGTAGACTGTCCTCTGCCACTGGAACCTGCAGTGTGATAGGTGGGGATACTGAAGTACTAGGGCTCAGGCTAATCTTGCTGGCTTAGTCCATTGTACCTCTCCTGTGTATTTACAGAGAGTCTGTTTCTGTGTTTTCTCCCAGGTTGTTGGGTAATATTAGGATAGTTTCCCTCTCTCTCTTTCACTTTGCCCACTGGCAACACGAGGAGATTTAGGCATTATTATTGCTGGGCCTGAACAGGGCCTAGCACTGGTCAGATCAGTGGACAGTGTATCCTGTTGTTCGTCTGAAATCAGAGGTTTAGCCCCATTCTGCATATGGGACATTAGAGATGTCATCTCTGTGGGCAGGTGGTCTTGCACCCATTCCATAGAGGTTGGCAACCTGTCATCCCTTCAGTATGCAGGAGACAACCCCATGTAAAAGAACTGTAGCTGGAGGGAGGCCTGCCTTTCTCTTGCAGCAACTTGCTATGTAGTCTGTACGCGTCCGCCAGTGAGCCCAGTACAGTGTACGAGGATCCCCTACTCTGAGCGCCTGGTGGAGGCCTACTCACTGCTACCGCATGGATGGCTGCAGGGACTGTCAGCTTAGAGTGCCTGTCCCTCAGCAATGCCCACTGGATCAGCCCCTAGAAGACCAGACTCCATCCTTAGCAACATAGCAATGTGAATCCACTTTGCTCCTGGTACCTAAGGCAATCCATGGCTGTCCAAAGGACAAGGGCCACACCCTCAGTTAGGCTGAGGCAGCCATATATCTGCTTTTTGGAGTGTGGAGTCTGAACCCCGTTCGGAGGGCTTTTTCTCAGGCTTCACTGTGGTAACCGTTAGCACTCCAATATCGCTGAGCTGCTTCCTTGTGACAAGCTGGCTGCAAGGACGGTTGCTAAGGAAACCAGGTCTGGAAACAGCAGGCCACTGTGTCAGATGGTGAGCACAGAGGCTTTCAGCTTTGTGATCCCTCGCAAATGCAGGGCCAGCCAGTTTCGCCATGGTGGAAGCTAAAGTTTTGTCACGATGGGGACTATGTGCTGTTCCCCAGTCTCTAGAACCTCAGGTTCCACGACCATTTGTGCTCTGCCAGCACCATGGTGATCCCTGGTCCCTGGGTTATCTGCCTGGTGCTGGTCCGGAATGCTGCTGGCAACATTAGCTGAATCTCCACAAGCAAGCTCCCCTGCCCTATGAGCACGGTGGTCACTGCCTGGTCACCAGGCACACCCTCACGGCAGGTCCCCCAACTCCTTAGTTTTTATTAAGTTTCCCAACTCCGGGACCAGGGTAGCTAGGAAGAAACAGGGTCATCTTGTGAGGCCGGGAGATGGGAAGGAAATCTCCCAAAAAATCTAAGTGTCTGGGCCAAGTAAAGTCTATACAGGGAATCACAAAAGGGTCCCATGGGGTCTCCCAAAGGGCAGCCTCACTCATGAGTATGGCTGTCCTGTCCAACTGCAGTACCTCCCATGCCTCAGTTTACGCACCTCTTAGCTGGAAATAACAGTAATTAGCATAATTTCCCATACAGGCATTGGTATTTAGAGTAGAGTTGATCTTTCTCCATCGGCCCTGCCATGTGACTGGACTAGCCAATTGTGAAGGAGATCAACAGGGATTTTGCCTCTGTTCAGCCGGGCTGTGGGACCAGCTGGCCACGGCACGAATCCTGGACAACTGCTTTCCTAAATTACTGGCTGGTAAGCCGAATGGGTGCTTCTGCTCTCACCAGGCAGAAATAGTGAGTAGGCTCGGAAAAGCAACTGTCGCTGGATTTAATGCTGCAACGTCACAGGAGAGCGAGCAAGAGACTGTCTGCCTGTAGACTCACACACAGCCCGAGCAGCCTGCTTACGTCATCTGAAAAGAAATATTTGGCCCAATTGCAGTGTTGTCTCTTAGCACCTCTCCTAACCACGGAGGACTATGCTTGGACCAATCCTAGGCTTTTCCCTTTAGCAGCAATCACCTCTCTGCTAGGCCTCCAGGGGACGTTCCCCACCCTCTCCCCTGGGTGGGAAAAGTTTCGAAGTCTTCTAGAGTTTGCTGAGGTTAATAGCACAGCAAAGTGTAGCGCAAAGTGTTTTAAACATTCCTGGCGGAGGCTGCACTTTGAGGAGCCAGGACAATCAGCTGTGACCCTTTCATATTTTTTTTTTTTTGGTTTTTTCGAGACAGGGTTTCTCTGTAGTTTTGGTTCCTGTCCTGGAACTAGCTCTGTAGACCAGGCTGGCTTCGAACTCACAGAGATCCACCTGCCTCTGCCTACAGAGTGCTGGGATTAAAGGTGTGTGCCACCACCGCCCTGCAACCCTTTCATAATTTTATCACAGTGCCCTTTGAACGTTCAAGAATGCTGGCACTGGCATGAAGAAACTCCGCCTGGCTTTCCGACAGTCCATTTGTTCAAGATTGCCTAGGCAGTTTGGGAGAATCCCACAGCTCCTGCTTAGCATCCAATGGGTCCATTTTCCAACATCCTTGTTTTCTTACTAGAAAATGAACATTAGAACAAGCACACGTTGTTAGCATTCAGGCATAAGGTTGGCCCGCCTGCTATCACCTGGTATCTGTCAGTATTTATGCAAATGTCTAGCCAGCCCCAGGGTCCCATTGCTGCACTAGTGCTTGTCAATATTCAGACAAAGGCCTAGCCAGCCTATGGTTGTTCACTACGTCATGCGCTGCATGTCTGCTGCAAGGCTCTGGACACATGCATCAAGGCCTTTTTAAAAGCAAGCTCCACGGCCCCTCACCTCTTCTGCCTCCCTTTTCTTTCCCAGTCGACTGGCACTAATTTCTCTTTCTCCCCATCTATAAACTCCCACGTGGGGCTGCTGCATATTGTGGTCAGTTTTCACTCTCCACTAAACTGCAACACAAATAACCTAAATGTAAAGACCTTACACTTCCTACCAGTAGTGACTGTGAAACAGATTCTAATACCACTTCAGTGGCTCAGGGAGATAAGTCACCTTAACGATATCATGTTAAGTTCAGATTATTTTGTACTGTCCTTATGCCTGGGATGCCACTCTCTTCTTCAGGTCAGACTTAAAACTCCAAACCTATGTGGCCCCAGGGAAATGGCACTGTCTTGGGAAGTCCCTGCCTAAAGGGACTTCCTGTGGAAGGTTGAGAAAAGTAATGGGGTCTGCTTGGTTCTTTGAGTTCCCCGGGCTGGCGGGATGATGAAATGCAAGCAGCCCATATCCAAGGAGGCTTCATTGAGAAGAAAGGCCAGAAGCGTGCCCTGGGAGCTTGCCCATGTTCAGCCAAATGCCTTGCGGTGGGTGAAGACAGAGTATGTGGATGCCAATTGGCTAGTGCGCTTGGCAATCTCTATCCTCTCTGCTGTGGTGGACCCAACGGTAGGAAATCAACACACGGCAGATTCCACTGCCACTGAGAAATGTGTGTCTAGGCCCAGTTTGTGGGTGGAGGCAGAAAAACCCCTCCCAATTCTCCACTGTGGATCTGGAGGTGCTCAACTATGTCGTCTGCATGGTGGGAATTAGATTTTTCGGGGCTGGCATGGTGGGATGTGCCTTGGTACATGCTGTACTCCAGTTGTTTCTATTTTTTTTTTGTCAAGGAAGCCAGGGGGGTTCTGGCCCATTTACATACCCACAGTTATACAGCTATTTATTGCCTCTGAATTGAAACATTCTTTCCTGAAGAGAGAGGCCGCAGAGGCTCATATGACTTAGGAAACGTACTAAATTCCGGAGAGTTGCAGCATTCACAAGAGTCCTTCCAAGGGTAGTAAAGTAAGTTCAATTCCGAGGAGAGGAAATCCTCCAGGTCAGTCTCCTGCAAACTGTCCATAGAGCTCCAGGGGTACAGCTATCGTGAGCTGCCACTCAGGCTGGGGCAGGACTTTTAATGATACAGCTACCTTTGAGTGATCTGTGCTCTGGTAACTTCTCACATATCCCCCGATTAAAATCCCCGACACATTGACTGGTTCACCGGCTGGAATCACGAAATTTGGTTTACCACAGGTGAATCTGTGGTTTGTTCATACCTCTTCAGGAAAAGACACACAACTGGTGAAGGCCCTGAAGATGAGAGACAGGTACCTGAGCAGAACGAGAACAGAATTTGCCTGTCCTTGTGGTGAAGAGGCAGCAGTGGCCTTCAACAAGGAATCAGGAGCCCCACTGGCTTTGGGCTTCAAGTCCTGCTCCAAATCCTGACTAACACAGGCTGAGAACTCTGAAAGGCTGGGGAGAGAGAGCAGGCCCAGGCAGGTGGCTTGGCAGGAGGGGCTTGCTAGGAGTAAACAAGATCCTCAAGGGTTATCTTTCTGTTGCAGGAGGACCCCCAACAGAGATCAGAGCTCTTCAGCAGCAGTGGACACTAGAGACAATAGGATGTGAAAAAGTCCTACCTTCAAGGCAGTAGCCTTGAAATGGTAGTAGGCAGTGTTTAAAAGCTCACAGAGATAGTCAGTTGCAAGGTCCCAGGGGAAGACTGTGGCAATCAGAAACAAAAATAAAAACAAACAAACAATAACCCTCACCTGGCTAGGGAAGAAAACTGAGAAGGGACAACCCACACTCATCCCTTTGATGCTCCCCTTCCAACCAGTCTGAGTCCATGCTGGGCAGCAGTGGTACCCACCTTTAATCCCAGCACTTGGGAGGCAAAGGCAGAGGCAGGTGGATCCTTGTGAGTCTGAGGCCAGCCTGGTCGGCAGAGTGAGTTCCCCGAACATCTAACTCCCCGAACATCTAACTCCCCGAACATCTAGGGCTGCGTAGAGAAACTGGGTCTCTCTCTCTCTCTCTCTCTCTCTCTCTCTCTCTCTCTCATACACACAAAAACAAAACCAACAACAAACCCCCCAAACAGCCAGGTGGTGGTGCACGCTTTTAATCCCAGCACTTGAGAGGAAGAGGGGGGTAGATCCCTGTGAGTTTGAGGCCACCCTGGTCTACAAGAACTAGTTCCAGGACAGGCTCCAAAGCTACAAAGAAACTCTGTCTCGAAATAAAACAAAACAAAAGCCAAAACCACCAAAACAACAACAACAAAGCCCCACCTGATTCTTGACAGGAGTCTGAGTCCCAGCTGGCTCCTGGCTCTGCTCTGGACCTGCTCTGAGAGATGCTGCTTTTGCTTGGAGAGCTACTGTTTCTGCCACAGCTGTGGAGACTGGGTGCTTCAGCCATAAGCAGGGTAATTTCTTCAGCCTTGAGACACACCAGAGATGGGAGATCTACCATTTTAGATACTCAGTGACCTGCTCTCTGCAGACTTGCTCTGCCAGAGACTGTGCCCAGTTGGCATACTGAGACACTCTTGAGAGTTTGCTGCTGTGACCCTTGGCTAGGTACCCAGAAGCCTGCTCAGATCTTAGCTTATTCATTCTAGCTCCCTATCCAAGTGTCCACTCTTCTGTTTAAAGTGCTCTGGTTGGTAAATAAGAGTCCGTCTTGCTCTTCCCTTTCACTGACTATCCACTTTATCCCTGGAGGGAGGGGAAAACAAGAAATCGAGGTAAGACTAGGCCATCTTAGGGAAACGAGGTGGCGAAACATCATGATCCAGTTGACTGTTGTTCGGGGGTGGCCGTCATGGCAGGGACTTGTGGAAGCCACTGCTGTTTCAGGACAGTCAAATGGAGCTAGGAAGGGAGTCAAGCAGCCCGCAGGGCTCAGGACACCAGAGGGTCCCACCAGTAGTGCAAGCTGCGGGATGCGAGACCAGATCCCTTAGTGCACGGAGCTCCTTGAAGCTTTCTGAGAAGGGGATGCGAGGGTTTTTGTGGGTACCTATGCCTTTATCCTACTAGCAACCCTTCCTTCAGCCTCTCAGGCATTCACTCAGCAAAATATTGGCACACTGCTGTTTTCTGGTAGCAAGCAAAATCCCACCCTCTCAGCCCTGTGGAGAGGCCCAGGTACATTGGTGGGCTGCGTTCCCTCTTATCTAGGGGCAGGCTATCTGCCTAAATGCTTTCTTGCTCCCAGCAGAAGACCTTGGCGCACAGGAACACATTCAACACTACACAGGCCAATTCCCAGAAGCCCCTAGGGATCCCAGCTTGGTAATAGGAGGTACCAGTGGCAGTATAGAGTCCCATAGGCGGGAAAGACGGGAAGTGTGCACAGGACAGAGTTGAGTTAAAAAGTAGGACATGCCAGGAATAAAAAGGGCAAACCAAGGAACACTGTTTGGTGACAACTTCAAATGGAAAAGGAAGTCAGGGAAGGGCAGTGTTGGGCTCTGGCAAAGTCAGAAGGGCAGTGGGCAGCCATGGGCTGTGTCTGAGCAGGGAAGCAGGAGACTCAGATTGGCATTTTGGAAAGATCATCCTGACTGCACTTGTGAGAGCATGACATTTTTGGTTTGTAAAATCATCTGTCGCCAGGTCAGACCTTTACCTATGGGGTAAATCCCCTAATAACGGATATCAAAGCCCTGCCCACATTACTGTTTAGACATAATTCTTCAGTGAGTATCACTCCCAAATCAATACACACCTGAAGTCATTATTACCAAGTTCTACTAGTAAGTATTCTTCACTTTCGATGGATGTCATGGAAATTAGTTGAAACCTTGTCCCACCCTACCAGGGAACTATCTTAGAGCTTGATGTGCCAGTCTAAGCTTGCATCTGGGACGAATGGGCCTCTCTCACAGAGCCTCAGGGGAGTTTATGTGGTCAACTCCCTACACACCAAAATCTTAGCATAAGGAACCCCCTTTAGTGGTCTTTTGCTGCAGCCAGTGCAGCCTGGATAGCCAAGACTGGCGGGGTGGGGGGGGCGGGGTGCTAGCATTGAGACACGGAGGCTTCTTTTCAGGTGCAAGAACAGCAACCTTTATTTTGCCCAGCAACCTTTTATACCTCTACTCTTTCTGTGGAGACCCACCGGCCAGAAAGAACACAAACATCCTTGTCAATTACAGACCACAAGGAAGTTCCACCTTCAGTCAGGGGGAGTGAGGGCAGCTGGATCACGACAATTCTGAAATTGCTAATTTGAATTATCTTTTTTTTTTCTTTTTGGTTTTTCGAGACAGGGTTTCTCTGTGGTTTTGGAGCCTGTCCTGGAACTAGCTCTTGTAGACCAGGCTGGTCTCGAATTATCTTAATCCTCTGAAGGGAAACAACATTGTCTTGGGTTTTGCCTAGGCAGGGATTCAAGTTTTGCTTTTTTGTCTTTAAACTCCTACTTCTCAATAAAAACATATTTACAATTCACTTGTCTTTCTCTTGATGGCTGTAACTAGCTGTGTGAAACCTTCTGGAGCACCTTCCTCTTGTGCTTTCCTGATTTCTGGAACTACTCCTGCATCCTGCAGATTCTCTTCTGTCTAGGGGATGGGCCAGGGGGGCTGCAGGGCTTTGACTGTAGACAGTTCTGCAAGTGAAGGTCTGGAAGTGCACCTGTTTGCGGACATGCAGATTCAGACAAAGCCACCCCTCAGGAAAAACTCTGTGCAGGTATGTTCCCCATCTAGCGAGTAGATGGGGCAGAGTCAGCAGGGAAAATAGTGTAGAAACCCAAAAATCACATTTCTTAACCTAAAACAGTGCTTTTCAACCTGTGGGTAGCCACCCCTTTTGCCTTTTGGCGTTTATCAACCTTAAATAAAACCATTGGAAAACTCAGATATTACATTATGAGTCATAATAGTAGCAAAATTACAATTACGAAGTAGCAAGGAAAATGGTTGGGAGAGGGTCACCACAACATGAGGATTGTATTAAAGAGGCACAGCATTAGAAGGGTTGAGAACCACTGCCCTAGAGCATCAAGAATGTAAACAAGAAGGAGCTATAAGATTTCATTAACACATTTCATTCCTGGGGCATCAGTCATAGAAGATAACTTTAAAGAAAAGTCACACAGAGTAGTAAATTACACTCACAAAGCTCCGACATTCCACTGAAAAAATATGTGCATGGGTAAAGGTTTCCTGTCAGTGCAGGGATGTGTGGGATTGGGGAGCTAGAAACAAGCAGGCAAGCAGCAGGCATCCTAAGGAGTCAACAGAATTTAGTCCCTTCCCCAAGTTCAATATGGGGACAATAGGGCTTAAAGGATCTAGGGTAAAAGGCTGAGAAGAGTGCTGGTTCCCAGACTCACATAGGTGACAGTTTGGAACACAGTGGGCCTTGCTGTTCACTTGTGGTGCATACTCCCACAGGGCACTCCACAGCTCCTGTGGGTTACACAGCAAGTAGCCATCTTTTAGGGTGCTGACTCCCCGATCAGAGAGTGAAATCCCTCTGCCTCACTCTTTTGCTGAGCCCTGGGAGGAAACTACCAGAAATAAAAGAATTCCCCTCGGGGTCCTGTGAACTCTACAGAAAGAAGATGGAATGAACAGACTCAGGGGCGCCCAGAATGAACGATTGCTTATCTGCTTCTCCCAAACCCTGGGGGCAGCATCTTGGGGAATTCATCTCAGAATCCAAGGCTGGGATCCATGCAGGAGGTAGGTCTCTGACCATAGTGAGGAAAAAGCACCCAGGTTCACATTTGCAACTTGCTCGCATATGGTGCAGGGGAGTTAGGGCTAAAATGGAGGGTGAGGTTGAAACAGCCAAACCAGGAGCACTAAGATTGAGAAACAGAGTCTCTGAAGCCCAGTCCCACAGCGACACTATCTCACACTGATAAGAACGGTCTCCCAGCCAGAGAGTCTGCTGGCCAGGCAGGCACCAATTCCTTCAAGAAAGCACATGTTGGAATGCTGGGGGCTCCTGTGAGATAAAGAGCCATGCCTTTTCACTTCTGGGAGGAAGTTTGGTTGCCCTAACTGTACAGGAAGTCTTGATCATATGTGGGTGGAAGGTTCATATGCAGGAATGAACAATGGGAAGTATGCTTGCCCCTCATTGGACAAAGGTGGAAACCCAGAGTCTTGTGATTTTTGCCATTGCAACCCTCTGACTAATGGAAATTTGCGCCATGCTCTGGGAATCTCAGGTGTGGGCCTGACCAATGTCTTATCATCCTGGCCAGTATTTAATAAATATAACTTCAAATTTGGGTCAAAAGAAAAGCAAGCAAGCACATGTGGCACTATTGTCCCCTAAAATAGCCTGGCTTCTACAGCAGCTAACTGAGGGAGTAGGGAAAGACAGCCTCTGAGAAAGCCTCCCGCTTCCGTGTTTCAGGAAAGCCTTTCACAGAGACGCTGGAGACAAGGAGAACAGGAAGAAAAGCAGAACAGGCAGAATAATTGCAGTTGCTTCTAGGGAGCTGTGAGCAGAAAGAGAGATAAGTACAATTAAAAGCAAGGGGGCCATAGGAAATGTCAGGGGGCACAAGGCCACTCAGTGGCTAGTGGCTACCAGACAAGGATCAACACCTGGCAAAGCCTTAGTCACAGATGAACAAAGGGTGTGTGGTGGGAGGGGGGCTGAGCCAGATGAAGAAGGCACTATCATCTCTTTGGTGTGGGCCGGACCATATGGATCTTGGGCATCCAGGCTCTCAGCCTGTGCTATCCCAGAGAACTAAGCCGCCTCCTAACAATAACCTCAGGCACTGTCCAGACGCTGCCACTGTCATGCTGTAAAAACAAACCCACTAAATGACAGAGCTCGGTGGCCTTTGTAAATTTGGGGAATGTCACCTATCGCTGCCGCCGTGATGCTTTAAAAACAAAGTCCACTAAATGACAGAGCTCGGTGGCCTTTGTAAATTTGGGGAATGTCACCTATCTGGGGAGTTTCTCTAACTTTCCCCCAATCTCCCCCTCTCCTGCAATGCTTCTTTGATGAGACTGCATCAGAATTGCTTATTCCTCCCATCTGTAAACTTCATGGCAGTGAGACGAGTTTGGAGCCACTGACTAAGGCTGATTTGTGATGCCCAGAGATGTCTTTGGGCCACCATAGGTCCTTGGGACAAGCCCAGCTAGGTAGAGAGAGAAAGGTCTCCATCAGAACAAGCTTGGAACACTGCTGGGACTCAGCGCTTTGAGAACACAGACTCTCAGGAGGATCTTGCCCTGGCCTTCCCACGTGTTTGCCATCACACGAGACGGAGATAGCGACCACAGTGAGTGTGTACACTTGGGCAATCCACTATTTGGCACATAAATGATGGAGTCTAATTTGTGCCACTTCATTAAGGGATGCGTCTTTTTCGTTTTGGTTGAATGACATTTGCATAACTTCATAGAATGATCTAGCCAGACTCAAGGACATGCTGAGCTTGAGAAGGTCTTTGTGTGACTTGCATCCTGTGTTGGAATTTAAAGTCCAGAGGCAACTTGGAGCCACAGGTTTCTGCATCCCCGCCCCAGAGACTCGCTGCTTTTCCTTTTATGTACTTCTGCTCTTTGCAACCCTAAACTGCTTCTGCTTAGGCACCTCAGAGGACAAGCCCACAGCCTGGGCAGGACAGGTTGTGTGATTGGACACATTGTAATTTGGTTGAGCCCCCAGAAGACAGCCCTTCCGGGTCAAGCGCCAGAGCAGTTCATTTCGTCGTCTGGCACCAGACCTGTGAGAGGCAGCTTTTGAATCTGCAGGACTGTGGTGTGTCTGATCGGAAGATTCCCGGAATGGAGACTCGCAAAGACTGCTCCAACACTTTCAGCGGGATGCGGGAGCTGAGAGCTGATGGGGACCAGGAACAACAGCATGGTCAGTAAACTGGTTCCGACGGGATTCTGGCGGGGGCCAAGAAAGAAATCTAGTGGGAAAGCCAGTGGCCATGGGCTTCGGGAACTCAGCTCTGCCTGTGGCCCCTCTTTAGACCTTCCAATGGTCCCTGAGCCACGATGCTCAGACTTTTATCTTTGTCATTTTCTCTGTTTCAGGTGGGAATGCAATGGTCTTGAAGGCTGGAGAGGAAGGAGGCAAGAAAGGGCTTGAGCAGAGCAAGCCCACTCAGGGGGAGCTTGATGAGGGCAAACTTGCTCCGGGCGAACTTGCTGAAGGCAAGCTTGCTCAAGAAGAGCCTGCTCAGTGCAGTCTCGCTCAGGAAGCCACAGAAGAGGTAGAGGAGGGAGAAAACAAAGAAGAAGAAATGGGAGGAGGCCATGCTGCCGCTGGTAGTTCTGGCCCCGTGGACAACGAGGTCCACGGAGGAAGGTGGCCATGGCGGCAGCGTGGATCAACAGCAGCCTCAGCCAGAGGCGGCGATGCCTGAGGGCACCAATAGTCCCCAGACTGGGGAAAGGCTGCCTGTCAAGCGCCGCACCAGATTCACCCTGTCTCAGCTGCAGGATCTGGAGCAGCTTTTCCAAGAGAATCGCCATCCCACCTTGCACATGAGGTAAGCACTTTGTCCTGCTAGGCGGCTGAATTTTAGGCAGTGTGTCCTAGCCCAGGCTTTCCTTTGGAGCTCCCTGGATCCTTGCTTTCCTCAAGAAATAGACCCACCCTGTCCTGATCCTCCCATCCTCTGTGAGAAACTAGTTTCTGGAGTAGGGGGATGGGCCCTATTCCCGCTGGGAATGAATGTGCTTTTTACCCTTTGAAGGGACACGTGCGTGGGAAATTTAAACAATGCTTGTTCTAAATGAGTCTTTAAATATGAGAAAGAAGCCGGAGGTGTGGCTGGGAAGATGTGTGGGACGGATCCCACCTCAGATTAAAATTTTGCTAAGACTTTTCATCGCGGAGGCTCTGCCTGAAGTTTTCTATTCTAAGCACATTGACTCGGTACCTGTGTTTGGGGGATTACCCTTAATTTTGGTCCCTGAAGGAAAGTTGTTGCTAAAGCTAGTCTCAAAGAAATTATGAGGAATAGTGTGGATGTGGGTGTGTGTACACATGTGCACGCACACAAGTGTGGACCTAAATGATTCAAAAGCACATGGTACATGTTCCTCGATCCTTCATTTCTAACACAAAGCCTAAATGTTGGAATCTTTTCACTTCAGGAAGGATCTTGCAAGATGGCTGGGTGTGTCAGAAGCCGATGTGCAGGTCAGTATTCTAAAGAATAATTTTGGCAGGACTTCATATCTTGTGATGCTTCTGCCTAGAAGACAGGCGTAGGGGCAGAGTGGGACCCTGAAATGGCATCCCAAGGGTGCCAGAGCAGTACACTGGCAGGCTAGGTTCAAGAAGTCCCCAGACCTCCATTTTCTCAGTAGGACATGCCGAGCTGGAGACAGCAAGGTGCTTTGTCTGCCATGTGGTGGACAGACCGTGTTCTCCAAGGTGCTCTGGAGACTGCAGCCCGCATGCCTCACCTAGGTGAAGAAAGCACGTTCTTGTCCACCTTCAGCTGTCATGCTGCGTGTCTCAGAAAAACTTTTCTCCGACTTCACCCCTCTCTAGTCTGTAATGGCAGATGCCTAGCTTAGTTCTGAACCAGTACAGGGCCCAGGGACCTCAAACTGCTCTTAGCACCTTTGCCTCCCTTTGCTGGTGATGTGTGTGCACTCTGATCAGCATTCCAGGCACCCCTGGCTTTTCCAGACCACATGCCCACAAGGGAAAAGGCCTGTAGTCACTGTGCTGGGAGGCTAAGAAGGAAGCAGAGCCGGAAGAAGTGCCCTTTGTCTCATTAAATCTGCATTCTGGATACTAACCAATGCTAGCATGGTGGAAACTTTGACAGACTACTGCCTCGGGCCTTTATGGATCCTCAGGAGCCCAAGAGAAATCTTCTTAATAATTGTTGATACCACAGGGACCCGCAGGAAACCATGAGCTAGATTATGCATCCTTCCTGAAAGAATGCATTAAAAATACCAATTGATGTGGGCTGGAGAGAGAGGTAGGTCTTTAAAGGGCAGGCCTGCAACCAAAAAGTACCATTTGATGGGGAGAAGAGGAAATATTCCGGGTCTGTTCCTCAGTTGAAGGACTGGGTGAGGCTTATACGTCCCCAGGGGCTACTCAGGGGGTGTTCTTAGTGTTTCAGTGAGAATGAACCTGTTGCTTCCAGCATTCTGAACAGTCAGTATACACTTGAGGTACCTCTTCAACCCTTCTTGGGGCTACATAATAAACATGGAGTTTCTAAGCAGTCAAAGATTTGGTGCTTTGCTAAGGGAATAGCTGAGCTCTAGAGACACCCCTAGCATACACCAGGCCTGGGATGGGTTCCAAATATATCCTCAAGTGTTAGCCAAGTTGAGCCAGTATACGAAGTTACAGCATGTGCTCTTCAGCCGTGATACAGTCAGTGTACTGAAACAAGGCTCTCTTCTGGTTACAGGATTGGTTTAGGAACAGGAGAGCCCTTCACCGGAGGAATACTAGACTGCTGGTGCTGTGCAGCACACCCCCTGCTCCCGAGAACAACGATGCCTGAAGATGCTGGAGCAGCACTGAGTGCCTTCCCTGTCCTGGAGGAAGATGTCCTGCAGCCTACCCTGCCCCTAATGTGTCGGCCACCCCTGATGGCCATGACACCCTTTCCTTCCCTGCATTGATTTCAGCAATAAAGAGGTGTATTCTCAGTACGTTGGCTCCATTATTTTCCCAGGTTACCAAACTGTGGGTATAAGTATTTGAAAGATGGTAGTTTAAATTCCGGAAATGAAATTTAAATCGGGGTGACATGGGCAAGCAGCAATCACTCTGCCTTGCAAAGGGAGGAGGACTTCTAGGTGCCAGGCTGCTTCCTGCTGACCCCACGTGGTTCTCTGCCCCTCCCCTTCATGGACTTGTCAACTTGCTCTATCTCTGTGGGACAAGTTCTTTATAAGGGCAGAAAGGGCAAGTCCCCAAAGCAGGACAGTGTGTTTCTAGACACGGTTGTTACCACCCACACTTCAGTAAGTCCCAGCTTGGGCTCTGTTGGAAACTTCTCAGAGCTGTCTCCCAGGTTGGTGGCAGAGGGAATGGGAACACCCTGTGAGCTTTCGCTCCCCCTCTGTGGGCCTTCAGGGCAATAGGAGGCACACTGCCCAGAGTCCTGCTTCTTGACAGAGAGGTGAAGCTATCCGCCCAGGCAGAGGGGGGATTCTGTCTCCTTGCATTCCGGCTCAGGGAGAATATGCTCCCAGCGTGGCCTGCTCAGAGACTTGACCTTAGTGTCTTCTGCTGCATTTTGTCACCTGCCTCGGAGAACCCTCAGTACTCAAGATTTGGGGGTCTTTCCTTCCTCACAGCCCTATGATATTAGTAAAGAAGGTTGAACCCCTAGCACATGAGGAAGGAGCACAGCTTCTTTCCCTATGTGAACCCTCAGGTCCAAATAAACCAAGTTCATCTTAGGGACATGCAGAGGTATGGCCTAGGCTACTAATCCAAACTTGCTGCATGGCGGGGTCCCAATGCCTGGTCTCCTGCAATTGCACACCCTGGTTTGTTTTCTCTCTGTTCCTTCGAGTGCTCCAGGGACCTCTTCTGCTGCAGATTTGTGCTATGTTGCTTTTGGGTCTCTAAGATGCCTCCCACTGAGAAGATCTGAGAGCCCTTCCTGTAGTGGCAGGTATCAGGTACACTAGGGATGGGTCCACTGCCCTAAACCTGAGGTCTCCCCATTTCACATCTAGGAAATACTATTTTGGCACAGGTAGACACTGGTCCTGGCTCTAAGACTATTCTAGCAGTCTTCCTGACTTCCCTGTGCCTGTGACAAAGGGTAGAATAGAGATATCACATTTAGATCTGCCTGCTCCCCAATGTCTTTCGGGCTGCCGCACCTTGACCAACTGGGTGAGCAACTACTGACCATCACCTACTGCAAATGGACTCCGGTCTGAGATGTCCAGGGGACATGATGGCCACGGTGCTGTCCAAAGCGGGCAGGCACAGCAGCCTTGGATTCCCTGTTTGTCTTTGGTCAGGAAGAGGGGGCAGGGCCTCTAGAAGGAGGAATGAAGCCAGAGCACAGCCCCTGCCCCCAGGCTGTGCAGGGCTCATTTTGCTCAATGCTTATCCTATAGTGCCTGGGGAATTGGAATGAACTGAAAGCATTGTCAGCCTTTGAAGGGAGGACTGGAAGCAGGGGTTTCCAGGGGCCTTCATACTGTCTCTGGGGAGCCTGAGCTCCCAGCTCCTTCCAACTTCAACTGTTTCTCCATAGGAAGAAGAGTTCCTACACCAGGGAGTTCTCCTCCTTCCTGACCCCTCCCCTACCCTGTCACTCCACTGTGGCAGCTGCCACTACCAGCAGGGCCTCTTCTCCCAGTTGACCTCTGGATGGTATTTTACAATCATTTTTATCTTGGGATAATCAGCAAGAACTCATGGTGGGGACCACACCTGGAAAAGCACAGAGAGAGAGCCAGAGACAGAGACACAAAGACAGAGAGACAGACAGACAGACTGAGAGACACATAGAGACAGACAGAGGAAGACAGAAAGAGACAGAGACAGAGAGACGAGGGGGATCCACTGAGGACCTGGGCCCCACAATGGATGTTCCAGCAAAAGATTATTTTCTTGAGTTTCATTCGGGCGCTCGCCACCAATGTCCCAGGTACCAGGTATCTTGTGCTGAGCTGCTCCAAGTGCCTGGCTGCCACACCCAGTGGCATTTCAGCAGGGACTCATGCTCCCTGAACTGAACCTACAGATGGCGGCTTCTGCCTCAGCCGACTTTGGATTCTCGTCCTATAGTCCTCAGCGTGCCACTGAGATGTGCTGTAGACACGCTTCCCGGGGAGACACAGGAAACGTGAACAAACCCCTACTGAGCCCGGCTGAAGCTGCCTAACCTTTTACTCCTTGTGTCTTAAGCATCTCTCCTGGATTCTGAACTCTTTCACCTCCATCTGGAATGTCTAAAGTCTCCAGGAGGCTTCCTCCCACATGGAATTCTTATCTTGGAGGAAACTGCCACACACGTGTATCCAGCAGCAGGGCCAGAGCCTGTTGAGACATGTCTAGGTGACCACATGCCTGCCTCAGGTTCTGACTGGCCTGCCTATCAACTAGATGTGGCGCCATTCTTCTGTAGCTCGCGGTGCTGTGCAAGGGACCAGGTCAAGTGGCTCTGTGAGAGAGCACCTTTACCAAATATGGGCGGTGATTGTGGGGCTCTGGGTAAGCACGTGTTCCCAAGGGTTCCCAGTCTCCACCCACCGACTACACGCAAATGGCCGGGATCTCTGTCTAAGGGAAAGAGCTCTCATTGATATTTTAGAAGAAAAGACTTGGTGCTGTGAACTGAGGAAATTCTGTAAACAACCCTTCACTCAGCTATCCAAGATTCACATAGCCCTCCCTCCTGAAGGCACCAGGCTGTGTTTCTAGTGACTTCACTGGGGTATTTGGACTCATTAATGCCAGAGCCCCCACTCTCAGGGGCTCATTGTGAGTTTTTCCCTCTTCCCCACTCGCCATGCTAAAATCAGCCTGCAATCTCCAGTAGCCCCTTTGCCCTGGTCTTCTGTGGGGTCTTTGAGCACTGGCCAGGGATGGTGGCCAGATCAAAGCAGATCACCTAGGGGTAAAATTCAGCTTCTGCATACACCCTTTCTCCCCCCCCACCCCTTCCTTGGGGCCACGCCCCAGCCCATTCTCACCACACAGGCACACCCACTGGGGTAGGATTCAGCTAGAAAGCCAATAGTGGTGTGGCAGGAGGAGCACCTGAGCCTTTGTAGCCCCAACCTACTGAAAGCCCCCAGGGCAAGGCTGTTGCCAAAGGCTCCAGCCAGGGGCAAGTGTCTAGGCTTCCATAGAGCAGCAGCCATGGCGCACCTCCACGATTACAGTGACCACTTCTACTCTCACATGGAGGACTATGGAGAGGACAGCAGCCCCCACCCTGAACAGGGGGCAGCAGCTGAAGTGGGGGGCAGCTTCTGTGAAGGAGCTCTGAGCCTGGACCACAGTGAGAATCCAGAGGACAACCAGGCCCAGGGGGGGCATGTGAGCCCTCATGATAACCTGGATCCCGAAGATGACATCAACAGCCAGGAGCCCATGGAGGTGGACCCAGAGGAGGCAGCCCTTGAGATGCCTGAGGTTCGAAGGAGCAGGCCCAGCAGGCCCCGCAATCAGTTCCACTTCACACACTGGCAGGTGCGGGAAATGGAGACTGTTTTCCAAGAAACCCAGTACCCAGATGTACTCACAAGGTAGGTGCTGGCTCCAGGAGGCTCCCGGACCTCCATGGGCTAATGTTTATGTTGACCTGGCCTTTACCCCTTCTTTTCCCTGTTGTCCCCATTACTCTCCAAACCACGGGTAGCTTCTCCCCCGTGATCGGAGTGGGGAAGTTGTTTGTGGTGGTGACCGGAAACAGGTGTGCTTACTGCTCCTGACACTCTCTCCATTTTCAACCGGGGAGTGACGTAGATAAATGAAAACCGTGTTGGAATGAAACTGTTCTGATGCTTTAGAGTCTGCAGAGCCAAGTATTTTTATGCCTTCTCTCACAGGGCTCTAGAAGTCCGTTCCTCGTGACAAACTGTATCAAAATCTCCCTTTTCTTCCCCTGCAGACCGGGACATCTTGTTGAAAAGGAGGACTCTAAAGGCTCCTGCGACTGAGCTTGATGTCCTTTTTCTGCCTCTTTTGTCACAGTTCTCTGGCTTTTCAGATGTCGTTTCTGCTGGTGGTCAGATCGCTTCGGGGCTGATTATCACCCCATTGAATCAACACACCCCACCATTGCTTTAGAACCCCCCTCTTAGGAGTTCAGGGTTGCTGTAGCCCCCCTGGCTATTGGGGTGGTGAGGTTTTTCCCTGGGGTGACGCAAACATCTTTCCCATCCTGGCTCTGTCTTTGCTATGTAAACTCTGACATGGATTTGCTGGACTGCTAGGTAAACCCTGACATGAATTTACTGGACTACTATATACTCTGAAATGCATTTACTGGACTGGGTCTTTTTCTAATCAGTTCTTTCATTACCTAGGGCATGAAGTGATATTCCCACCCACACTCTAGAAGCTTCTCTTTTCTCTCTTTCCTCACCAGCACTGGTCATTTGCCTCTTGATTTTTTCCGTTACCTCACTGGGTAACAGAATGTGGTCATATTTTTCAAACGTTTTCATATACCTTGGTTGTCTTTCTCAGTTTCTGATGTGGGAGTGTCATATATCAATCTGTTGATTTCATTGGTTAAGCAATAAAGAAACTGCTTGGCCCTGTGGGTGGAGTAAACAGAACAAAATGCTGGGAGGAAGAGTGACCTGTCCAGCAGGCTACGTAATTTCGTGGGCCTCGAGTTCGAGATCACCTGGGTAGGAATGGGGGGAAAGAGAAAGAGAACCAAGCGCGTATAAAGAATGACAGAGTCATTCTGAGATGCATCTAGGTTCCGTTTATTGCAGGCAGGGGTTTATTCTTATAGAGTGGTTTTGGTTGGGAGGGGTAGGGTTAGGGGGGAGCGGAAACTATCGCGCCCTAGGCCAGGGAGGAAGCAATATATCTCTTGAAACATCTACTTTCTTAGGCCGTGTCTTGGCACCTTGTGTCTTGGAACCTTGCGGTCAGGTCACTCTGAGAACTGTATCACAGCTGTCTGTGCAGCAAGCTGTTTGGCAGCAAGCTGTTTTTGCAGAGAGGATGAGGAAGATTGTCCAATACTTTAGGTCGTGGGGCTTCTTGGTCCCCAACAGAAGGGGAAGTGAGGTCAGACTCCACAGCTCTTCTCTCGGGAGCAGACGTCTGAGAGAGACACCATGCCCCGCTCCCGGGCAGACACACGCCATGAAGCTCCGACCCAGGATGGACTAGGCTAGAATCTTCCCGGTAAGACTGGTTCTCACAGATTATTAGAGATGGGTTGATCAGGATGTGAGAATTAGCCTGTAAGTGCTAGAGCTAAAGGGTCAAGCAGTGTTTAAAAGAATTCAGTGTCCGTGTAATTATTTTGGGTAAAGCTAGCTGTGGGGGCGGCCGGGTGCCGGGGACGCAGCCCCGCCGCTATTATTACTACAACTGAGATTGGTGTGGAAATAGAGCGCAATAGTCCGAGCGCTTGCTCCTCTTCCTCTGTCAGTGTGCATGAGATAGGAGCACGCAGTTTTAATTTGGGAGATTGTTTTCAATACACTTGATGCCTTCACCTGAACACGTGGCCAAAACTGTCCCAACAGCAGGGGAAGGGGGCGAGGGATAACCCCCTTGAAAACTTGTCGAAGGAACGAAGCATTCAAAAGCAGAGCTATGGAAAAAATTAGAGATGAGCCTGCATTGGAATAAGATACCAATAAAAGTCCACCTTGGGGTCACGTAAAGTGTGAACCGGTCTTGTGCCGAGTCTGTTCCAGAACGGGACACAGAGCTGTTCCTCTCCCTGTGTGATCCGAAGGAGCAGGCATGCTGTTACTTTCATAAACTCATGGTTCCTGCTGCTCTTGTCAGTTTGCTGTGAAGAAGGTTCAGTTCCAGAGACGCTAGCCTTGTCCTCCAACACCAAACACACCCTCCCTGCTTCTGCCCTGCATGGCTGAGGTTTTGAAAACAGCTCCTTCTGCTGTGTGGTTTAGAATGGCAGTGACATATAATGTGTCCCAGTGAAGTGTCTCTTTCCATCCAAGTACTCAGCACACTGACATGCTTCCTGTCCTCTGCTTTCAGGCTTGGTTTAACAACAGGCGAGCCAAACAGAGGGCCCGGGAGAAGAAAGCAATGCTCAGGAGTGCACCACGTGGGATCCAGGACCACATCTGCATGATGGATGTGGAGGAGCCCTAGAGTGCCATCCTTGCCCAGGAGGCACATGGAGATGGGCTGTTTGATGTCTCCCCTTGCTTAGACATGGAAGAAAGCCATGTCTCCCTATATCTAAGACACTGGTATGACAATAAAAATAAAGACAAATTGTTTGTGTCTCTTCTTTCTGCTTTGTACACTGTAGATGCAGAGTGTTCTCTCTATGTACTATTCAAACAGATGGCACAGCCGTCTTTCGTGAGGTGGCATGCCTGTGTCCCCTGCAGTGTCCTCTGCAGTCACCGTCATTTCCCTGGCTTCACTGCATTTGCACAGAATGGGCATGTGTCCCTGCATCTCACTGATGCTCCCTTCGCCCCCATTGTGACAACTTAGGAGCAGAACCATGTTCAAGGGTCCTCATTGTCCACAGTAGGTGGCCAGTGCTTTTTCAGACAGCACTGCCTGCTACTCACACTCGAGTTCAGTTCCAACCTGAATCTTCCAAAGGAAAATCACTGGATTCACGGGAGCAGGGAAGTGAGCGCTCTTCTTCACTGTTGGGGTTCTGGTCACCCTACCCCACCATCTGTGGGGCACACGTGGTACTAGTACATCCTGTGGACAAAGTTTCTGTTGCTTCAAAAGAAACCAGAGAATCCAGCCATTCCGTACTGGAGGGAGGCTCCCTTTTTTTTTTCTCGTAACCATGCGCCAACAAAATATATTTGCGTGTAATTTTTAAACAAATATCTCTGAAATTTATCATTTGAATTAGGTCCATTCCTCGATGATTTTCGAGAAAATTGAGACATCAGAACTGGTTATTGAAATGAATCTGGTTCTGTTGTGTGTACCTAAGGGTGTGTGTTTTGAAAAAGGTTGGCCTTAAACTCATCTCAAGAAGGATGAAGGAAGTTCTGGTCTTGCATCTAACACATTTGTGGTTAGATAATAGGCGTCACAGAAAGGGATATCCACTCAGATTTTTGCAGTTCTGGGGATCTAACCCAGGGCTTAGAGTGGGCAAGAGGAACTCTCTGCTATTGGAGATACATCCTCATCCCCAACATGGTTGTCTTTACACAATTGGCCAGAATTAGAAAGAAATCCTCAGCTCATGGTAGACCTTGTCAAGGGTAATTTCAAGTTATACTGGAAAGACAAAGGGCTGGAAATAGACTTGTGCAGATTTACAAGTGAGGCAGTAACCAGAAGTGTGAGGTAAGACTTTTGATAGAAGGAAATCTTAGACACCAGGGCCCCCAGATATTCTCACACCATGAAAAGGAATCGTCTTGCCATATGATAGTTCTTTAATGCATTTCTAGTCTCAGAGTGACAAGGACATGCTGGGGAAAAGTGCTGCCATGGGGTCAGACTGGCCACATACCAGTGAAGTTCCTGCTCTGTTGAAAATTCTGGGATAGGGACCAGGCCCTGCTCTTGACACCTGGGCTATTCTGAGAGGAGAGAGAGAGAGAGAGAGAGAGAGAGAGAGAGAGAGAGAGAGAGAGAGAGAGAGAGAAGCAGAAGAAGAGGAGCCGGAGGAGGAGGAGGAGGAGGAAGAGGAGGAGAGAAGAGAGAGACCCAGAGAAAGAACGTTTTATGAACCTCAGCACAGGTATAAAATTCTCACAGCTTGTAACAGCACACTTGAAGGCTAACAGGGAAGATGAGCTTTTGTCTAGCAGTCCCAGGGCCTGAAGAGCCTCCCAGATAAAACACATTACTTAATATCTG